>NC_142582.1:83061148-83364179 GCF_965207765.1 Zootoca vivipara | reverse complement strand
TAGCGGATTGCTTAGGAATCTCCAGTTACACCAGTTATACCAAAGTTGACTGCAGCACCCACAGGCCTAACACACCCATACTTCTGAAGTTTAACTTTGGAAATTTGTTTCTTCCACCTCGGTCCTAAAAACTCTCTCCAAGAAGGAAGGACTCCTCATGCATTGGGAGGATTTGCTTCCAAACCAAAATCCTCCTGGTGGAAATGCTTTGATTCATTCTCTAACATGCTTTTGTAGTTTTTAAACGTCCAGCTTCTGCAGCCAGACTGATACCTGTATCTGAGTTCTTTGTCATTCTTTCTCTCCCCCGGCCCCACCCCCGCAAATCAAACCTAGGCCTTCCCAGATACACTGCTGCTCTTCAGGTAGCTGCTTAGAGCAGCCCATAAGTGCATCAGGAGTCACACGTCTACACAGGAATAATGAGAGAAGCCAGTCCACATTATTCTGCCTCCGCCCCGCCGTGCATGAGCACAAATGCCCCAGCAGCACTCATTATTAGGAGGGAAGTACGGTACAACTTGTTTGAGAACACGCTTTCGTGGTAAGTTCTACTGTGACGTCACTGTGGATTCTGTGGCCTGGTCTGTGGAGCATTTTTACTGAAATGCCACAGACGTTATGGGATGGTAGGAACATATTGAGTGGGTTTTGGGGGGGGGCTTTTAAATAAAATTGTGTAAAGCAGTGTTTTCCAAACTTGGACCTCCAGCTGTTGTTGGACTACAATTCCCATCATCCCTGACCACTGGTTCTGCTAGCTAGGGATCATGGGAGTTGTAGTCCAACAACAGCTGAAGACCCGGGTTTGGAAAATGCTGGTGTAAAGGCCTCTAACAGATGGATCCTATGCATGTTTACTGGGAGGTGAACTGCGAAGGGAGCTAAATAAGGCTTAGCTGGCAATTTGCACAGACTGGCAGCCTGATCTATCCTGATCTATCCTCGGAGGGTACAAAGAAAAGGCTATGGTTCGGCGGTAGCAGAGCTTGTGCTTTGTATGCAGGATCAGACCCTAGTTTGGGGGTGGGGAGCTTGTGACCCTCCGGATATGGTTGGATTCCAGCCCCCATCATCCCTGTTCATGGGCCATGCTGGGATTCTGACAACATCGAGTGGCCCAGCTGGTTCCACCCACGTCCCCCTCCCTACTAACAGGATCCTTGTGGATAGCAGAATCCAATCCTGTGTTCTTAGATCCCGTTAAGTTCAAGGAGATTCCAATTTGGGTGGGCGCATGATTGGATTCTTCACCTCTCACACCCAGATCGCGTGTTGCACAGGCTTACTTGGGAGTAAACGGCACGGAATTCGCTGGCGTTTATCTCTGAGGAAACCACGTGGATAGAATCGGACTAAAATGGGAGCAGAGGGGAGTGAGACCCACTGCACAGAAGACATCTTACGACGGTCGTGCTGCCTCAAGGGAACATCTCCAACCGTTTCCAACCCCCCCCCCGGCCCCTTTCCATCCATCTTCGGCGCCTTGAGCTGTGCAGTGGATTTCGGAGTCGACGCGCTCTGCTTGAGGAGCCGCAGTTGGGGTTTTTGGTTCAGTCACTCTAGATGCATCAAGAGCGTCTCCTGATATGATAGTCATAGTCCTGTCCAACCGCCTTGTAACCCTGTCCGCCTAAACCTGTATGTAAAAAAGCCCTTCCCTCATCTCATATGAGGTCCTTTGGGACAGGGACCTGTCTGGATTCGTTTGGCTGATGAACGTCGATGAAATGCCACGTCGAGCACTGCTGCGGATGCCCAAGAAAACCGCCTTGTGCTTATTTGCTCTCCAAGCCGCATTGCGTTAGCGCTGGAGTTAAAGCCCCACAACAGATCCCAAATGATCTTTGCATTATTATTATTAACTTCTCTAAGGAAGTGCTCTCCAGCCTTAAACTGGCCGATGTAGTACATTGTATGTGATGGAAATCGACGAGCGCAGCATCCATTTATTTCCTCGGGGCTTGCTTTCTGGATTGGCATGTTGGGGACAGACGGTCAACGGGCGATCCTTTGGTCCCTAGATTTGGACTCGCAAAGGCAGCGACGCCTAATTTGTCCACGATTTCTAACTAGGCATTCTTACCATTGCGGCGCTATAGGCGTCTTCCTGGGAATTAAAATAATTCCGAGTGGAAATTTCGGGTGGCCTTGCCAGCTTCCTTGCTCCCATCGACCATTGCCAGCAGTGAAAATATTACTCTACTTTTTTGCAGGTAGCCAGAAACACAATAGCTGGGAGAAGCCTGAAGCGACTGAGCAAGGACTTCCTTAGACTGGAGGGGGGGTGTTAAAAATTAAGATGAGGGATTCCCATTTAGCTCAAGGTGATTGGTGCCTGAGGAGACCTTATACTAGAACGGCACTAAAGGGCACAACTACCAGAGCTTACATAAAAGTAAGTCCACTGATCATAGCGAGTTTTACTTCAAAGGAAGCGGGTTAAGCCTGCACAACCACCACCCCTCTAGATGTACCATGACCAGGTTGGTGGTTTCTAGTCAATTTTGAAACTCTTATCACTGCTGCTATTCGTGATAGTAGCGATAGCATCTGTTACTCTTGCTGCTCCTATTGCGGTGTAGCTAGTGGTGCCGGAGAAGGGTGGAATTCTGCCCTCGATTACTTGGTTAGGCTGCAATCCTGTGCAAATGTACTGGGGGGGGGTGCATCCTATTGAAATATGAGGAGTTTACTTTTAGGTATAACGTGGATTGGCTAAAGATTCCCGAGATAGTTGCTGTGTGCACACAATACTTTTGTAAAGGGCATTTAAAGCACACGGGGGGGGAGGAGAGAGCGAGAGGTGGGCGCTGTACTTTATCCCTCACAGACCTCCAATTCCCAGCACCCTTAACAGACTACAGTTCCCAGGATTCGTTTCAATCGGGTACTTTAAATGTGCTCTAAATGTATGGTGTGTACGCAGCAAGAGTCCACAGGGAAAGAGTACTGCTGAACTGGACCCATTGGAATGGATGGGGGCTGAGTAAGAATTCTCGAGACCGTGTAGTTTCATCCATTTCAATGGAACTTGTGTAGGTAGAACGCAGGTCTTGCAGTGGACACTCTGCTTAGGGGTGAATTGTGTATCTCAACTTGAATCTAACTTGAATCACACACACACACACACACACACACATTCATAGTGATTGCCAGTGGGATTAATTTTGAGCCTCTGCCCCTCCTAGCTGTGTCATGGCAAATATCCAGACTTTTCTCAAGTTTATTTGAATGATTGTGTTGTTATTTTTTCAGAAAGACGGTAGAGAAATTCTGAATTTGACTGTAAAAACAGAATTTTTGATCAGTCTGGTTTTAAACAGCATCATGATCATCATTATCTCTGATCATAGCTGCCAAGTTATCCCTTATTTAAAGGGATTTCCCCTTATGCTGAATAGGCTTCCTCGCGAGAAAAGGGAAAACTTGGCAGCTATGTCTCTGATTCCTTCTCATCCTTCTCAGGATAAGTGCTACTGGGGTCCGTTTGTAAGGAATGCTTTTTCCTGGGTCTACAGAACTTCATGCAAATTAGATCCGGTTGAAACACACTCACGCCCACACGACCGTCTCACAACAAGTACGGGAAACTTATTCCGTTTGATTCCCCAATTTTCTCTACTAGAAGGGAGCTCAAACTGCTGTTCGCGTTAATAATTTGGAGACCGATAGCTCCTTTACAGACCTGGTTTAAAAATACTACTTTTGAAACTATTTTTAAAAACTGTTTCTTAACTTCTGCCCCCAAACTGGTTTCGCTGGGCGAAGCTTCGTGCAGAGAATACCACACTTCCAATTAAATTATAATGCGATCTTCATTCCAAGCGTCTTGGCGCTCAGACTTCCTATTTCGCTTTTTTCTGTCCAAACCCCTGGAATTGCTCCTCAAGGTAATACATTTTACTTGGAATAAACCCCACTGAATTTAGTAGGACGTACTTCTGCTTAGAGGTGCATAGGATTGCCTCACCCTGTGGCACTTGAGAGACTAATATCTTTCCTTCGATTTTTAAAAAGTATACACTGAGATGCTCCCGGGGAAAAAACAAAACAAATCTTCTGGGAGAAAGAAAGGGAAGTGGATATTCTGTTTCATGGTCGCATCCGATTTACTGTACAAGACTCTGGATTTTGCCTTGTAGCCCGTTCTGCTTAAAAATAATGCCGAACTCATTTTCTGCTTCTATAAACCAATTCTGCTGTTATTTCACTAACACTTACTGTACTTCGAAGTAAAGTCGTTTAGGAGCAAGCGAGGTTAGGCGCTTTGCACTTTCAGTCCTAAATCTCTGGCTTTGCGTCAAGACAACCCCCATTGGTTTCAGAGGAGTGGCACCGTCCCCCCACAAAAAAGAGGCTCTTACAGAGTATTGCAGCCCAATCCGTTTTACTTGCAAATATTATTACTTTCAGCGGAATTCTATTTGGAGGGAACTGAGTTTTGGAGCGCCGCTGAAAATCGCTTTCAAAATCCAAGTCGTTCTGTTCAACTCTGCAAAGCTATTCAGACTGATTTCAGCAGAGTTCACTACCAGATTAATGCATTGGGGATTAGGCTTTCTATTTAAGATCTCCATTTCTCCATTTAAAAATAAATGTCGGATCTAATGAAAGGAAATCCTGACACCATACTGTTGCTTCTCCTACCGCTACTCCTCTTCTGTTGTCGTACGCGTTTTGATTTCATGTGTACTTCTTTGGAAAGAATCAGATTTCGCTTTCAATATTATCTGAATCGTTAGTTGATGGCGATGATGATGATTAATAGTAGCAGCAGTAATATTTTGCCTTGTATCTATTCTACAGATCCTTTTTCTCTTTCTCTCCAGCTAAATATGGCTTTGACGAATGTCAAACCATGGGAGGCAGTTAATCGGGGCTCTCTCAAGTCCCATTGCTTTCAATGGAGCTCAGCCGCGACTCACTTCAGTTGGGTTTGAGCCAAGAGCGCGTTTCCATGCGCTGCTGCGTCAAAAACGCAGCCCAAAGCGAACGGGTTTTATTGGGACAGTCCAAAGCCCTCTGCTGCTACAAATCTGCGCGGCTGCGGTAATCGCGCTGCTCAAAACCTTCCTTTCCCCCACCCCAGCCCACCACCACATATACCCCAAGTTCCCCCAACTTGCCTTTTCTCTTTGACGATTCCCCACTGCGCGTCCAAGAAGCGGTTTTTAAAGGAAGACCCGCACGCATTGTGCTGATTTGCTTTTTATTAAGTCATAAGAGGGAGAGAGAGGGTGAGCGAGAGGGGAATCAAAGGAGGGGGGAGAGGGGGGGCGGAGAGGCTCCGAAAAAAATGAGGAAAGAATTAAGCAGGTAATAAAGAGAATAAGGAAGGGAAAGCCGCCGAAAGCTTTCTTGGATCGGAAACCTGCCCAAAGTCTCTGCCCAAGGAGGGCTTGAGGGGTTGTTTTGAAATCGAGGCAGCACAACGGTTAGGAGCTTCTTCTGGAGCGTTGCAGCTCGGTGTGTTTCTCTAACATAAAAGAAGAAGGTTCAGGTCTCTTCTCAGGAGTGTGTGTGTGTGTGTGTGTGTGTGTGTGTGTGTGTGTGTGTGTGTGTGTAGGATCCTTGCTAATATATTATTAAATCCGGTTATAGATTATATACGGATTTCCCCCTGAATAATAAGCGCTGCCCATACACCAAAAAGTTAACACAGAAGGCTTTAGGAATGACCTCTGGCTGGTCAGGCCAAACCGTCCGTCTCGAAAACGGTCGTCCTGCTACGCTTTCAAGGTTGGTTTCACACGAGTCCACTCCGCCAAACAGATGCCTATTCCTGGGTCCACGACGCCAGTGGGGCTTGAATCAGTTCAGCTACTATGTGGCCCTGGCTAGGTTGTGGATCAGGCTGCAAATCGGTTTAGGCACCAGCAGTCCGCATTCGGAACGGACGTTTGAACCCTCTCTAAGTAGCTATTTGGAGAGGTAGGTTAGGTCTGACGCCGCCACATTCCGGCTACACCGAAGCCCCTGAGCTGAAATAGTGCGTTCTTATTTTCAGGCGTGTGGTTGGGTTTTTTTTTGTTTGTTTGTTGCGTTTGCGTTGCGTTTGATTTTATATCTCTGCGTCTCCTTTTGCCCTTAAATTGCTTTGTTATTGTAGGCTATTTATTGTAAGCCTCCCAGAGAGCTTTTTATGTTGCGGGGCGGCGTAATGGCAAAAAAGTAATTAATTAATCGTCCCCCTAGAGGACAGTGGGACAAACTAATAAACAGAAATACAATGTCACTTCGCTTTGCCTTTGTCTTGCGCAGATCGAGTTGGCCATCTTTCTCAAGGGGCAGCATTTCCCCATCGCAGCACAATGCCATGGAAATTTATAAATGGCAAATGTTATTTGTAGGAAAACGTCTGTTTGGACCCCCACATTCACCTCTTTCATAGGGGTGTCGTTTTCTTGACGTTGTTGTTGTTGTTGTTGTTGTTGTTCCCGTCTTTGCAGCCAAGATGGTCCCCGCAAGGAAAGGGTTAAGGATCCTTCTGACTGAGGAGCCGCGGATGCCCTTTGCCTAATATCTTTATTACTGAAAACTTCAAGGTAAAGGGAGAGAGCGCCAGCAATGAAAACCAGATGTGGCGATGGAAAAATGAGGGATTACAAAGGGAGACGGAGAAAATGGAGCGTAAAGGGGCAGCAGGAGTTAAAATGGGGAAGGAGGAGCGTCGTGAAGTCGAGCTGACTTTTGCAGGATCCGTTTCAAAGGCCTGAAACGGCGGATGCCAAGTCGTGTAAACATCTTTGGAAGCGCAATCGACCAATTCGGATCCGCGACTGGCAAATCGAGAGCTCTCGCCCTGGTTGCGCCGGGGAGGCGTGAATTGAAAGAAAACCACGAGTAGCTATTTCAGTTGTGGTGGGTGTGGTTGGTGATGATGGGAGAAAGATCATCAGACTCACCACCATATCTAGGAAATCGAACTTGCCTCCTCCTCTTTATGCTCTTTTAGCAGCTAGTCATTTTGTTGCAAAAACAAAGTCTTGCTCGTTCCACAGGTGAAATCCAACAGGGGGCAGAAATTCAACCAGTCGAGCGTTCTTCCTACTACGCCCCGGAAACGGTGCCAAGAGCTGAGCCGGTTGAATTTCTACCTGTCGCGAGTGGTTTCCCGGCCACAAAAGCCCTGCCAGGACACACACAAACACACACACACACACCCCTGGCAACCTTCATAAAAGGAAGCCTGACAACAAGCGGAGAGACCTTTCTCTGCGGCCCAGCAAAACTAGAGGCTCCTCCAGTGACCCAATTGTTACGAAAGAGAAAAGCAACGGGGAGAAGGGGATGGGCCAAGCAGAGGGTGGGGAGACTCCCCAAAGCAGTTTTTAATAAACTAGGGCAGATCAGAAACGACTCCACAGCCCTGCAGCTGCCAGGCTAAAGGAGCGGGGAAGATGGACCAGGGCGAATCGACTGTGTCGGATCGGCATTAAATTTCCGTTCTCTCGCTCGCTGCGCGCACAGACCCTCGCATTCATCCCGCTAATCGCATTACTGTCATGTGGCTGGTGTGTTTTATTGTTTTTGCGGTTGTGATTTTTAATATATATCTATAAATCCTAAAATAAAGCTTTTTTTCCTCCCCACGCCTTCTCCCGTTCAATGCAGCAGAAAATAAAAACCCTGACCTGCGTCCTACTCCCCACCTTCCCCTCCGCACTTCTTCCTGTCCCTGCACATATTGATCAGGGCTGGGAAGGGGAGTTTATTTGGCTTGGTGTGGCTGGAGGCGAGGAGGGGAAAGTGGGGGAGTCGAGGGAAGAGGAGGAGGAAAAGAGAGGAAGAGGGGGGAGAGAGAGACAAGAAAGCAGGGTTCCTTGAGGAGGGATTCCCCCCTTGCTTCCTCTCCTCTTGGAGCCAGAAAGAGGGAGAGGAGGCGGGAGGAAAGAGACCCTCTCCCCCTTCGCTAGATCTTCTGGGTGTGCGGGGATCTGTTTAGCTCTCAAGAACATCTGAATCCTCTTAGTGCTTGCTCGCCCAGCTGTGTGTGTGAGAGAGGGGGGGTAGTTGGAGGGAGAGAGAGAGAGAGAGAGAGAGAGGGTTCCTGGTGGTGGATGAGGACACTGCGGGGCCCTTTTAATTTTAGGCATGAATGCCGAGAGTTGCGTTTCGTACTGCGACCCAGCTGCTGCCATGGATTCCTTCTACAACGCCGCCTCGCAGGGCAGCGCCGACGGCTCCTCGCCTTTTAGGGCATTCCCCGGCGGCGGAGGCAGCGACAAGTTCAGCCCCGCTTTCCTGGCCAGCAAAGGGCAAAGCTTCGGAGACAGCGGCAGCGGCAGCAGCAGCCCCAAGTGCCGGAGTCGCTACAGCCAGCCGGAATGTCCCAACCTCGACGGCAGCGGCGGGCAGCAGCAGCAGCAGCAAGCGCCGTCGGCCGCCTCTTTTAACAAGTATCACCCGCAGCAGCAGCAGCAGCAGCAACAACAGCCCCCGCCGCCGCCTCCTCTCTACGCGCAGAGAGGCTCGTGCAAAAGCCCGTCGAGCGGCAGCCTCAAGCTGCAGGACGCCAGCGGCCACAACGGAGCGCTGCAGCTCTCCTGCTACGGTGAGTTCCCTGAGTCGGTCAAGATGGGCTGTGCACGGGTCTGTAGATTTGTCTTTCTCCGCACCCACCCCCCAAAAAAGCCAGTCTGAGTTTGCCTGGAGTTATTATTATTAATTAGTCTCCGTTTTTGCAGGGCTTCTCCTTGCAAATCCGGAGTCACTCCTGCGTCGCTCTTCACCATTTCCACGCTACGTTCTCCGGGGATGTAATTCGGATTTTGGATTCTCCCCACTCTCGCACACGTTCCCTCTCTCCCCTGTGTAGCGTAGAATATTATGGATTGGATAGATACTGTACTTCTGGTCTCCAAAGTGGAAGCCTACGAAAAGGTTCAAGAGATGGGAAGGAAGGGAGACACCCTCCTTAGGTAGAAAAATGCGTGTTTTAAAGGTATCTTTTCTCCTGGGGTCATTTGCAGATACCTCCGTTGGCTGAGTCCACACGCTAGTTAAACCCATACATGTTAAGCCAATTGACGTTCATAGGGGTGACCGTCCATTACTTGAAGACATAGATTTCAGTTTAAATTTATAACATTTACAGTATATGCATTTATATCAACTTTCTGATGCTTTGGTCCTCGTTATGCCTCCTGTCTCCTTTCCTGGCCAAGTCTTCTCTCTCTCTCTCTCTCTCTCTCTCTCTCTCTCTCTCTCTCTCCCCATATGACCAAATTCATAACTGTGACCTAGGTCAGTGCGTTCAAACGTTTCCTGGCTATCGACGCTCAGGTTTCCCAAAATCAGATGTCGTTCGAAAGCAACTAGGAAAGCTTTCCATCTGCGAAGTCTGGGTTGGCGGCAGCGACGCGCAGCTTTTCTTTCATTAGCGTCAATTAAATCATCTCCTCCTCGACTTGGCTTAATGAGTCGCCTTAACCCGGATTCGTTCTTGTTACAAGTTTAACGACGCGGTTAAAATGGCAGGCAAATGTTTGCTTTAGACGGTTATTCTGGGAGGATTAATTAGAGATAAGAGATAGTGAAAATTGAAAAATAGAATTATAGAATTATCTCTCTGGGTCTTTTTTCTCCCCTGTTGCTCCTCCTTGCAAACCCGCTCGATCCAAGGCACCTGAGAGCTCACCTTCTGCGCAATCCTAAACCCGTTTACGTCCTATTAAAAAAACAAAACAAAACCCAGCGATTTCAACTGTTCCTAAAAAGCGGCGATCCTAAGTTTACACGTCCAACTTCTCATCTCCGACAAAACTTTCACCAGGAGAGACTATCTAAAAAGACTCAAACGGGGCAGAGGAATCAGCAATGTAATTCCAAGCGAGTGGAAACATAGTTCAGTCAAAATTGGCCATTATTAAACTTCTTGTTAAATCTACTGCATTAAGTTGATCCACTTTGGCTGGATCGTGACCAATAGCGGAGAAGGAAACACTCAGGGAAGGAAACACTGTCCGACGAGACTATTTCAGTACTCTGAAAAGGGTTACTTCTAAGGTTTTTCTTTGTTAACCCTTATCTCCCGCCTCCAAGAGCCCTCTTTGTTCCCACTGACTCTGTGACTCAGAGATACAAAGAGGTGATAGAGGATAACTGGCTCAAGGTCACCGAGTGAGATTCACGGAGGAGTGGGATTTGAACCCCAGACTTCTTGATCAAAGTTCAACACTCTGTCCACTACATTCCCGTCACGCTCCTTTCGATCTCCTTGTCTTTATGGCTCGATTTGTCCGTTGCAGTTGCTTTTTCCTAGTCCGGTTTACCTTCGGATTACTCTTCCCCCCCCCCCCCCTCACTCACTTTCTCGTTTCCCGATTCAGAGGACGTCGAAGGTACCTTCAATTTCTTCCCCGCCCCCCCAACGGCTTCGGAAGTCTGAGAGTGTTTTCTGACTAGAGGGAAAACCAGAGGGCCTGGGGTTACGTTAACAAGCCATCCATCACCGCAGCAGCAAAGAGGTCCCGATTTCTTCCAGCGCTTGCTAGCCTCCTATCCTCCCTCCCTTAGGTAACCAGCCGGTTTAAAGAGTCTAACAAAGTAGAAGTGGGGCTGGAATTCACCTCTCCTTGTTCGCCCCGTCGGGCTCCCTTTGCAGATCTGCTGCTGAATAGCAAAGCCTGCTGCGCAATCGTGTATCCAGTCTAAGCGTTCAGCAGTTTGAGGTTAGGGGAATTATGACACTCTGGGCTGCTAAGCCGGTTAGTAATCAGGAAGGTAGAAAACCCAGCGTGAAAGGTGCTGTTTTTAAAAAACAAAACAGTTCTTTCTGCTATAGGTCTGGGAACACTCTAGCCAGGGCATTTTGGAAGGGTAGGAATTGTATTCCCTTTTAAAGAAATGCGCTGTGTGTGTGTGGTAACAATGCAATCCAATGCATGCCTGCTCAGAAATGCATCCCATTAAGTTCAACAAAGCTGACTTCCAGGTAAATGGCGAAAAGTTTGCATCCCAAATGAGCTTTCTCCCTGCGCACCCCACCTTGACAAAATCTTTTTTGGGGGGACAGCAGTCTTCACCCAAGGACCATTGCTTGTTGACCGTCTCTGTGGATTTCCAGGGAAATCAAAATACTGCACTACTGAATTAAATTATGAATATGGACATGGGGGGGGGGAATACAGAGCTCAGAGACCACCCTCCGTCCCAGAAAGTCTCAAGAATTAATTTTATAGCAGGATGTCGCCTTCATAGCTGCCAAGTTTTCCCTTTTCTCACGAGGAAGCCTATTCAGCATAAGGGAAAATCCCTTTTAAAAAGGGATAACTTGGCAGCTATGGTCGCCTTCGCTTTTACTACGTAGGGCAAATTTAGTGGTGAGCGTGCTTCCTCTGCGAGGCAGCGCTCAGCTCCTCTAGAAACAGAAAAGGCAGCTGTCGAAACATCTTGCGGCAGAGGAGATCGGAAGGAGGCAAGCCACACCACAAGTCCCTAGTGCCACTAGGAGGGAGAGAAGAAAAACAGTCGGTTCTATGCTGCATTTAAAAAAATTGTTTCCGAAAAGCGAAGTGACTCCGAATTGGGCTGCGAAGCAAAGAAGCTCCAGGGAGGCCGTGCATGAGGAGAGAGAGAAAAAGAGAAGGCAGATTTACTGCCCGAGAAGGCCAAGGGCGCCCGAAGTCTCCCGAGAGGCTCGTATGCGAGGCGATTTCTTCAAAGGCTGCTTCGCATTCCAGGCGCAGCCGCATTTCCACGGCCTGGGACTTCGAATGGAATCCCCGCCGGCGCGCCGAGGGAGAATCCGCGGCAGCCGCTCCGCTCCTAGAGGTGGAGCGCAAGCCATCCTGTCCTGGGTCTGCCAGCGCCAATAAGCGCTTGCTCACCGGCCCCGTAAGATGTCACTGGTGTCAGCTTTTCAGCGCCCCCCTTTCCCACCCAGAGAATTTCAAGATGATAAATCAGAAGGACGGGGGTGGAGGTGGAAGCGCCCCTTTAGAAAATATTCCTCGACACCTGCCGTGGATCTGTTTTAAATAACCATTTGCGCGCAGTTGGACTCCACTAACAGGCACTGTTCCACGGCTCTTATGGGGATTCCAGCCCCAACTGAGTCGAGTGAGCGCTGGTGCTGCCTGCCTCCTTAAACCCACAGGCTTCTAGATTTCCTAAACCGGCTTCCAATCGTACTACTTCGGCTTAATTAATTAGCCGTTATAGTTATAAATCACGATGTGTGGGGAAACGGGTTCCCATTTCTAGATGCTACCCCGCCGACGATGTGTTGTTACCACTGACGCCCATCTAACCATATTTTCTGGGAAGGAGAGCTTATTGAAACGGACCGGCCTTAACTTCCGCATTAATGAGCTTAGAAAAATAGCAATAAACGTAATAGCCAGCTTCATAATAAATCACGATACCCTTCAAAACACACCGAGCAGCGGCGTCTTAGCTGCGATCTTCCTATTAAACAAAATGGGAGGGGGGGAATAATAAAGACATGTCCACAGAGCATCCAACCCCCTTTAAATCGGAGTTATTCTTTCAAAGTGGAGCTCCTAAATTGTAACATTTTGTGTGATGTGGCTTGAAGGACAAGGGCATTTAATAAGAGCCATCTGGATTTGTGGGGATAATTATTTACAAGGAGCCATTAAGCAAGGAATAGTTTCTGATTAGTAGGGAGAAGGTTGGCTAGGGGGTGATGAGGTAGGAAGGAATGGGATTTCTGGGCACACGAACCACATTATATATATACATTTATCGAGAGTAAAAAGATGGATGGATGTTGACTGAGACGGGATTACCACCTCGCTCCTTAAAGATTCTTAATCGCTGGAGCCGCGCCATTGCTTCTCGAGCTGAGTAAACCATTTATTTGCGGAGTGTCCAGGGTGGGGCGAGCGGGGAAGGAAGAAGGGCCCTGTGCGGTTTCTGCACATACAAAAGCTAAATACATCCACACACGGGCCGCTTCGGCCAGAGCACGGCTCAAGCCACCGGCATTCGTAAAAGAACTGGAAAGCAAACAGCGGTCCATTTTCAGACGCCTGGCCTGAAAGGCAGCTTTCTCGGAGAGATCCGCTCTCTTCTCCATTAGGGCTTCTTCTGCCACCGCCGCGCAATTGCAGACACGGCTCCCGGTTAGCCACTTCTGCAACCGGATCTCTTAACGATTTGTCGGCCTGGGGAATGGCTTCGCACTGCAATAAAGCGCTAATGGCTTCTGAGTGTCGTCCTGGTTAACCAGCGCGGGCGAGACTTGCCAAACCCCAACTCGTGTCGATTGCCTTGCGGATCTTAGGCAGACGAGGAGGAGATATGGAAGGAAACCTACATCATCGGAGGGACCTGCCTAGGCTTCAGCGAAGTTTTGCTATGCACTTATACAGTACACATAACCTAAAAAAAACCCATTTGCTTGGCAGGGAAGTCCCGCCAAGTTCCTGGGAAGCCACTTCCATTGAAATCAGCAGGGCCTCCTAGCAGATCTGTTTAGATGGCGAAGAGAAAGATGTTGGGGGTGCCCCGGGGAGTGGGGTTTTGGAGATGCGCATTTCCTTCAAACTTTCTCGATACTTTTGCAAAATGGAGCCCTGCGGCCTACATGCCTTGCACGGAAGAAACCCTTCTCTCGATTTCCACAGGCTTTCCACGCAGCGTGGAGAATACCCGCATTCCCGACTTAGGGTAGGGCTGGTAGGCTTAGGGGCCTGCTCTCCTGAGCCGACGGAAGTTACTGCCAGGACGCTTTCAAACTAGGCCGCAATGATACTTCACCCCTTAAGTGCTTTCCCAGCCGGGCCCAGGTCCGCGCTGCTGTTGGTGGGGGAATCGAGGCCAGTCTGAGGCTTGTGTTCGTGTGTGATCAAGGGGACCTTAAAATAAAATTAAAAATGGCGAGGAACCCGAAGGGTGTCTGCACTGGAAAACTTTCTAGGCTCTTAAAAAGAAAAAAATACGTGGTTCAGCTGCATATGGGGAGCTAGAGCTACGCTAGAGAACCTTCCCCCAAAGCAGCAGCGCCATGTTTTCTTTAAGCTTGGGCTTCAGGAGATCTTCCCCGAAATCAGAACATTTGCAGGGCACGTCGAGGGTGTGAGAAGCGTCTGCCAAGGCCGTCCCCGCAGTTTCTTAGCGCCTGCTCTCGACGGCTTTTCTGCCCCAACCCTGGCGCCAATCTGTGCGTGACCAACCCAGGTGGAAAGGGGAGGCTCTGTTGCTCCCTGCAAACGAAAGGCAAGAGCTTTGCGTGTTATTCATCCTGCTAAGGTGGTTCCTGAGCTCTATTGGGCCAATGGAAATGGCGACGGAGCCTCCTCCTCTTCTTTGTGGGTCCCGAAGCAAATCCTGCGCTTCGAGCCCCGGGCCTGTTATGGCGCCTCTTGATTTCTGGCTTGCGCTGCTGGTTTTTATTTCATGTTGTGTTGGCTGATTTCCCCGTTTCCCCTCCCCCAAAGTCCATCCATTTGATTCTTTCTGAACCTGAGAACAATAACCTAAAAAGATTTAGCAAAACAACAAAGCCCCACCATTCTTCCAGCTGCTCTTCTAGGCTGCCTTTGCTAAATGTCTGCCTCCCTTGACACACCGGACTCTTGACTGTTCCAGCATCCCGAGGGCAAGCCGTGGGCGCCTGCGGTGGGAGACGTGCCAGGGTCGGTGGGATAGGAGGACGGCACGCTTCCATGGGAGAGAGGAGCCTGCTGGGAGCCATTTCCCCAGAAAGCGTCCTCCATACATGCCAGTGTATAAACTTTGCAAGAGCGGCTTTTTGTTAGATTTAAGAGCCAGCTCACGCGATCATCACCCCCGCTTTGTCCACAGCCTCGCTAGAGACCCCTGTTTCAAACAGACCCATCTCACAGATCCCACAGATCCATTTTCCCTCTTCCACCACCAGAACTGAGCAAAACCTCTTCAGAGCAGCGCTGGGTCTGGCTGACAGCCCCATCGGGGAAGGAGTGAGTTAGATCGGTGCGGGGGATCGGAGACGGGAGGGGAGGCTGTTTGTAAAACGGGCAGCGCCGCAGCGGAACATACATGCTCAAGAGCAGGATATGTTAGGATCAGGGGGTTCATGTCAAAATGTGAAGGGAGTGAGTTCCCATAAGCGGCCTGCACCCATTTACCCCCATAGATTGGAAGATAGGGATGTTTTCAAGGATGCAGTCCTGGTCATTGATGTGTAGCCCGAATCTCTGACTTCAGTAGGCTTACTCCCAAGTAATAACTGTGCACAACGTGTAATTAATACAAATAAAGACATTGCAATCCGAATCAAGTAAAATGCTTTAGATTCGAATTAAGGGGGTTTCACTTTATTGTGTGCAGTTGTTCTTGTACGTAAAGTTGGAAGAAAATAATACACGTGTGTGTACTTTAGCAAATGGGAAGCGGAGTGACTTCAGATAAGCAATGGAACTGGTATCCTGGAGCCTAGTTTTTATTCGGTTTTGGTTTACTAATGAGATTTGCGTGGATAAATGCCTCTAAATGTGCCTCTTTTCTTAATACGATCCTCTTTACTTTCTTGCTTCAAAACTTCTGGCTGTAGATAATCCCCTCACACACTGGAACAGCAATTAAAATAAAAAGCGTATAGCCTAAGAGTGTATACTTGTCTTAGAGGTGTGACGGGGCGGGTACGCGGCTCCCGAGTGATTTATGGCTGAAAGTAATCTGAATTACTATTTCTCAGTCTTGGAGCTGAGATAAATCATATTTCTGTATAAGGAAATGTATTGCCCTCTTGAAATATGGTTTGGGGAGGGACGGGGCATTGGGGAGAGGGGTGGGGGTCTCTTTCGAGGCGTGCGAGAGAATGTGCCCTGGGATGTTTGCTCACCGGATTAAGAGAAAGAAAAACTGCTTTTCCTGGCACAGGAAAATCCTAAAGTGCCAGGCCTGGCAGATCATAACGACCTGTTTTATTTTAGAGCGAATAACCAAGGAAGTCTATAAAGCAGTATTGTTTGGGAGGAGTGCGCGCGCTGAGAACGTGGCTTTAGCAATCGATACAGAGAGCCGAGTTTTTTTCCCTTTTAATAGAACATAATAATAGAAATGTAAAGTTGGAAGGGACATCGAGGGTCATCTAGTCCAACCTCCTGCAGTGCAGGAATCTCAACTAGATTTCGGGCAATTTTAAAAACGCCCCAGAGGCCAGAAACGAAGGCAGCCATCAGGGCCAATGGCCTTGCTGGAGAATAATCCCTAGGCACATTTAGCATCTTGTCCCAAGGATGGTGAGCCAGCAGACCTGCTCTCTTGCCCCGCTCGTGTGAGTGTCTTGCGAGGGAATTCCGTGTCCTTGCAACCTGCCCTGGCCTTGTCAGGTCAGAAAATCAGAGAAAGTGGTGGGGCCAGATCTAATGCGGATACTTGTGGCTCTCCCTCCAGAAGCTGTTGGGACTACAGCTCCCGACTTCCGTGACCATTAGGCGTGCTGATCGTGGCTGATGGGAGTTTGAATCCAACGACCACCGCAGCGGCGGTCCCAGATTCCCCACCCCGGATCTAGCTTGGCCCGCTGCGGTGGGGCCCAAAGAGCACACCCGCTCTCACAATGCACACCACAGGGTGCCCTAAACAGACACCAGGCGGTCCGGATCTGTTCTTTTGAGGAACAAGCCCACTACTCCCAGTGTCGTCTGAACGAGCGATCCAAACCGTACGTACGACGAGGAAGGAGGGAACTTGACTCTCCTTCCCACCACCGTAATCAGTAGCCAGCCGCAGGGGACAGGACAGCCCTTCCCGATCGCCACCTGGGAATCTGTCAGACGCTCAACGCTACTGACTTGGGATCTTCTTTTGCCATCTCAGATCAGGCAGAGTAGAGCAGCGATCTTTGTCGCTGTTATGGTAAGCTCCTGTTGACTTCTGCATTTCATTTCCCTCTGACCTCACTGCATAACCCTGTGTTTGGATACACCTGTAACTCAGGCGAACGCATTGCATGCATCTGATGAAGTGGACGCCAGAATGAATGTTTCTGGGTACCATCAGGCTCCTGCTTTTTATTAAAAGAGGCAAACAAGTCTGCCCTTTTGGAAGTGGCGACCTTATAACGTTCACGGATGATGTTGCAGACCATGCAAGGATTTTTGCTGTCACTCGCTCCTGAGAATGACAAGGAGAAACGGACGCCAGGCTTGTAACAGATCGCGCTGTCAAAAAAAAATAAGGTCCAGGTGAGAAAGATACAGGTCTCTTCAGCTGGTTCCTCGTGACTCCCAGAAGCTACCTATGGGGGGGGGGCGGAGGGCTGCAATCGCATAGCCACCAACCTGAGAGTAAAGCGGACTTACTTCTGAGTAGACGTGCATGCGATTGCACTGCAAGCTGAATCTATGTCTATCCTTCCACGATCTCAGTGATCCCCCTTTAAGATTCTCTTTGTCTTGGACAAAAACACACTTTTGGAAGCGATTTGTTTGCTCTTCTCTTGGGAAGACGTCTTTAAAAGTCAATCAGGAGGATGCAATTATTGTGACGCTCAAGTTCAAGGTTATAATCTATCCCCACCAGCATAAAAATTGGTGCGTGTGTGCGGGATCTGTGTAGAGTATAGTCTACACAGAAATTTCCTGGAGCAAGCTACAGCATTCATTTTATTACGCCTCCCAGTGGATTGGTCCAGAGTTTTAAAGGTTACTAACGACGAATTTCTGCAGAATGCTGCAGATAAAAGGCATTCCCATCATGCAGACGGGGGAGGCGTTGCTCTGGTAACTCTTAAAACTGTTCTTTAACCAAGATCGTTTGCCTCCATCCTCTCTTATGGATGGAGAGGATATTTGAAATTGCATCGTGGTTTGTGAGCTGGCCACGACAAGATTGGGCTGCTTCTGCATTAAGGATTTAGAAATAAGACTCAGTTTAAAGAGACTCAAAGCGAAAGGTGGACGAGGTTAATCCAGTGATCTGATGAGAGTGAGAAGAGGAATGCTAGAAAGCCTGTCCCGGGAAGAGAGTGAAAACGGAGCAGTCCAATTCACAAAATAAACCGCGGACCGGTTGCCTTTAACTTAACGAAATTCAGCCAGGAAATCGGGGCATGGGGATTTTACGGGAGGGAACAAGAAAACCACGTAAAAGGAAGAACTGACTGCTTTGATATTCCAGGTGGAATTGGACCCCAATTCCCACTTGCCCCACACAGCACAGCCAATGGTCAGGGATGATGGGAGCCGCAGCCCAACAACACCAGGAGGGAGACAAATTCTCTATCGCAGGGCTATGGGTTTCTTTCCTTTGTTCTCCATCAACAAATGGAATGATGGTGCAACTGACTAGCAAAGGGTGGCAGCTTGTAATAAATAGGCAGGTGAACTGAGGATTGCATGTGCCAACCACCTCGCCTCACTCTAGCTATCTTTTGCCAGGATTTGCAGGAGCTGTCTGATTCGGTTCTCTCCGTGTCATAAGAGGCAGCTCTGTGTGCGGTGCTGGGAGATCCAATTGAATTAGATCTTTTCTCAGAACCCTGTTAAGGGGTTCAGAATCTGCAATTAATTCCTACCTGCTGCTCATTTGGATCTGTCATTCAGGACCAACAATGCGCTTAGGGTTTCTACTTCTGCTCTCCCCCCCCCCATCACAGCGCTCCTGGGATATTATCCTTGCATAGAGATACAGTGTTGGAGTTGCTGTTGATGACCCTACAAAGTCCTAGGAGCTTATGTATGATTTCAAATGTGATAAGTTTCATCCATCATCACCGTGTAAAATAAACGTATTCTGGACTTCCGCAGTCAGCCCATCTCTGAGTCTCTGAGACGGATCAAAGCACCTGCTTTGCATGCAGAAGGTCCAATGCATCTCTAGGTAGGGTTTGGAGAAACCCCCTGCCTGGAATCCTGGAGAGCTGCTGCCAGTCTGTGCAGACAATACTGAGCTAAATGGAGCAGTGATATGTCTCTCTGAAATGACTGGCCACAGACTTGGCTTGGGGAACACACAGCAATTTCACCAGTGTAAACATGTCTCTTTTGCAAAATTCTCATTGTGAAGCTGGATACCACAGACCTGTAGAGCTCTAATTTTCATTTTGCTGATTCGAAAGGGCTGCTGCAGTGGTGTGAACTGATCCCTCCCTAATCTTGTAAAATGCAGGTCTGAGATGAGTAGTGTCTCTTTCAAATAGACTCACTTTTATCCCTTTCTGTACCCCGGGGAACCTGAAGTACCTGGATTTAAAGCTTTAGATACACCCTGGCCTTTAACATATTGGGCATATGCCCCATGGATTGCAGTGGAATAATGGAGAGGAGACTGCCAATCTCAAACACATTACTGAGTGTTCATTGCATCCCCAATGCCAGGATGTGTGTGTTATCATCAATGCCACTTTTGGGAATGGTCACTGTAGTTCTTTTATAGCCAAGGTCATGTCTATTCAGACGTCAGACTCATTGAGCTGAAGAGATTTATTCCTAGGTAAATTGGTACAGGATTGCAGCTTTAACATAGTTGCCCCAGACTGTATTATTGACATTTCATTTCCCTCTGACGTCACTGCTTACATATTCCTCACCACCTCTCGTCTCTTACTCTCCCTCCACCAGCCTCATCCTGCCAACAGGATAACAAATCATGTATCAGATGAAATGGACTTGCTAGGAAATTTGGTTTTGCCTGCTTCTTACTTGCTTGTTTTGTTGTTTATTTTGATGTGTCAAAAACACGGTACCACTCACCTGTGGCCTTGAAGTGATCCAGTCCTCTCCAGCACCCCTCTTTCCACTGAACTGTGTATTGGGTGTGAAAGAGGCTGAGTCCTTGGTGAAGTGACTATATGCGCTTTAGATGTTGGTGCACGGAAGTTCTGTCTCTCTATGTGTTAAATCTGTGACAGTTCATAGGTAAAGTTACCCCTGACCATTAGGTCCGGTCGTGGACGATTCTGTGGTTGCGCGCTCATCTCGCTCTATAGGCCAAGGGAGCTGGCGTTTGTCCACAGACAGCTTCTGGGTCATGTGGCCAGCATGACAAAGCTGCTTCTGGCAAACCAGAGCAGCTCATGGAAACGCTGTTTACCTTCCTGCCAGAGTGGTACCTATTTATCTAGTTGCACTTTGAGGTGCTTTTGAACTGCTAGGTTGGCAGGAGCTGGGACCGAACAATAGGAGCTCACCCCGTCACAGGGATTTGAACCGCTGACCTTCTGATCGGCAAGCCCTCTAGGCTCTGTGGTTTAGACCACAGTGCCACACATGCAAATCATCATGAGGCTGCAGCTGTCAGGCGATGAACATGCAGGGATGGGCTGAAAGAGCCCTTTGAACTGATTAGCGCATGATACAGGGATGGGGAACATGTGTTCCTCCAGAAGTGTTGAACTACAACTCCCATAATCATTTATCATTGGCCACAATAGGGCCCAACAACAGCTGGAAGGCCACCTCTGCTGTACCAGAAAGCTGAAGAGCAAGTTATGTCATGCAAGCAAAGCAACTTGCAAGTAATTACTAACTTCTGTATTTTTTGCACGCGGTGGGGGGGCACTTCAGAGAGATTTCCCTCAATGATTGATTGATTTCTAGGTTTCTAGGCACAAAAGGAAGGTGTACAATGATGTACATCCAATGTTCTTGGCTTCTCAACCAGGAATGGGCAACCTGTGGCCTTCTGGATGTTATTGGAATCAGCTCCCATCAAACCCAGCCAGCATAGCCAATGGTCAGGGATGATGGGAGTTGTAATCCTAGCAACATCAGGAGGGCCACAGGTTGCCCATTCCTGCTTCAGAACAAGGATGGCGCAGTGCTGACGTTGGCCTGGACAGCTGGGGCCCAAGATGAGTAAGGGACAACAGTCCACCCTGAAGCAAGGTAGGGAAGAAAAATGTCCTGATAGTGGTGGGGCATTCTGACCAGCTCTTGCAATAGAGAGTTGTTGTCTTTTAAGTGGCACTGCACCCATCATAGCAATGCCCTTGATTTTTGGATCAAACTTATACAGTGTCTTGAAGATGGCTACCCCTCCCCCTGCCTTCAAATTATGGGGATGAAGGAACCATGGATATTGATGTTGTGATCCATCTGTCTTGGGGGACAATGGAAGGGTGTGTGCCTTTGGGGGTGATGTCAAACCACTGTTGAGTCACATGTACTGTATGCTTTTTCCATGGATATAGTGCCATCTAAAGAGGCAAAAGGTGAACAAAAACTGAAGATCATAAACAGAATAAGTCATAGGTGTGTGAGAAAGGAGAAACTTGAGTCTAGGGATAAGAAAGACTAAAGGTCAAAAGAGTCCCTGTAAAAATCCATTGGTTGTTGTTGTTTTTTAATTAAAGTTCCACTGTCTCCTGTTGAAATAAATTTAGTTTGGGCTGGTTCTGCTCAGTGATCAAGTGAAGAATGGACGAGGTGAAGTAAGTGTGTGTGTGTGTGTGTGTGAGAGAGAGAGAGAGAGAGAGAGAGAGAGAGAGAGAGAGAGAGAGAGAGAGAGAGAGAGAGAGAGAGGCATCAGAAGAAAAAGAGAGGCTGAAATCCTAACCACATTTACCTGGGAGTAAGGTCCATTGAATAGGCTACTGTAGGACTTACTTCTGACTAGCCATGGTTAGTCTTGGACTGTACAGTTTGATCGAGACTAGAGATGAGATGAGGACAATTACCGTGTTTCCCCTTTTTTAAGACACCGTCTTATAACTTTTTTCCCTCAAAAAAACACACAGTGGCTTATTTTCAGGGGGTGTCTTTTTTTAAAAAAAAAAGTGCTGGTACAACTGGGACCCACTGGCTCAGGATGCTCGGTGCTCTCTTCTGCACATTGCTGGGCGCGTTGTTGGCGCTGCCAGTTCCGAGCGCCTGCAGGGTGGGGTGGGGGTGGCAGTGCTTTAAACCCCCAACCCTGTAGAAAGCAATGGAAGTTATGGACTGTAACAATCCTTAAGAGGCGCAGGTCTTAAAAAACCCCTGGTATCACCCTTGAAGCACAGCCTTCCAAAGTCAGGGGGGAATAGGTCTGTTTAGACAAAGGAAAGGATCGGGGGTGATTCTGTGCCCTGGGACCCACAGAACTACTTTAAAAATCCCAACCTGGGGGGGGGGTCAAATAGTGAAGCCCCATAGCCCTGTAGCAACAGAAGGCACATTCTGAAGCACCCGAGCTGTTCGGTTCCATAAAAAATCCAGGAATTGTAAAATTAACAACAATAATGGGGGGGCACTCTATCCAAAGAGTTAAGAAGGAATGGGAAAGTGTTGAGTTATATATGGAAAAATATGGAAAGGAAAGTTAGTTAAAGATAAAAAATAAATAATTATCGCAAGGGGAAAAATAACATCATAAAGGGTAATAATATTAAATATAAAATAGACAACACAACAGAAAAAGCAAGTATATGACTAAATGAGATCGCACAGGAGTGAGGGAAGTGGGGAGAGAGGGAGGGGGGTAAGGAATGGAAGGAGGCAATGGTTGGAGGAGGGTATAGGGGGATGAATTAAAGGAAAATTAAGACTGAGAAGCGCATGGTTTTTGTTTTTTAAAGATGCAAAGGCTTGCAATCAGCCAAAGTATAGAGCCCAACTTCTAGGAGACTGCGATCTACTTGCGGATTTATAAACTGGAGGTGATCTACCCCCGTTATATTGGTGTTCAGGTCAGAGTTGTTTTTAGAGAGAGGAAATATCCCATTTTTGAGGTTAAAGTAAAAGTTCCTGACCTTTTTTTTATAATGAGGAAATGCTGCTAAAACTCCGTTCTTCATTCCACGAAGGGGAGAGGGGGCGGGGCCGGGTGCTCAAAGACAAAAGAAATGGAAAAGGAGATAGCGATCAAATCCAGCCTCGCATTCATGCAGCCGTCGGGAGAGGCAGGGGCTGCAGCCGAGTGCTGCTTCACAAACAAACGGGGGAAAGTGCTTAGAACCCAGAGAATCCAGCTGAAAAACACGAAGCAGCAACAGCAATTGCACACACACCATCCCAAGCCAGCACAGTAACCAAGTCCCAAAAGCAAGAAAGGACTCAGCAAACACTGCTGCGGCCGGCGTTGCTGCTGCTGACTCGGGGAGCTCAGTGATCTCTTCCGCACAGCGCCTATCACTATGGCTTATTTTCGGGGTACGGTTTATATTTCTCAAATGCTTAGAAATGCTGCTATGGCTTATTTTATGACTACGCCTTAAAAAGGGGGAAACACGGTAGGACGGCAGAATTTGGTCTGCACCAGTTCAGACAGCCGGTGGGAATACAATGTTTGTGTGTGTGTGTGAGAGAGAGTTGCCTTCACCTGCAGCCACTGCACGTTGCGCTCCGTGTGTAGCTCAGGCCTCTGGTACCACTTAGCAGAAAAGCCCTCGGCAGGATTGGAACTCGCGGCAGCCTGCGGCTCCCCGCCGCTGGCTTTCATCTTACCCGCTCTCCTTCCTGGAGCGACTCCCATTGGCTACCGCGGTGCCTCTCGCTCGGAGCTAAGAGTTCTGACGCGGCTTGCGCCTTCGCCTTCCCTCTTGCACAACAGGGGTCGCCAGCGCGGTCATTCAAACGGCTCCAGCGCCCTCCCAGCGAGAGGGGAGGGGAAGCGGAGGATTTGGCTTTAGAAGTTGGCGAGAGGCGCCTGGAGCTTGGAGCGAGTCCTTCCTCGCCTGGAGGCAGCATCGGAGCCCTTTCCGTCTGCACATGCAGCTAGGCTGTGGGATTCTTCATGCGCCTGAAAGGTAGGGCTTTTCCCAGACCAGATGTGTTTGCATCTCTTTCACAGAGAGGGAGAAAAGCTTTGTTGCTGTTGATTTGGCCGCCTTAAGAGGAGGCTTGTTTGCAGCAATGATGTGTCAAAAGATCCAAACTGCCAGACCTCCCCCCCTTCCCTCTATGCTTTCTTCTTCTTCTTCTTCTTCTTCTTCTTCTTCTTCTTCTTCTTCTTCTTCTTCTTCTTCTTCTTCTTCTTCTTCTTCTTCTTCTTCTTCTTCTTCTTCTTCTTCTTCTTCTTCTTCTTCTTCTTCTTCTTCTTCTTCTTCTTCTTCTTCTTCTTTCTGGGCAACTAGAAAAAGAAAGAGAGAAGATTTACTTTCCTACTTGGCCTGTTTATTTTCCAGTTGCTTTGCTCTGAAATTAACTCTGTTTTCTCCATGGCTTTTCACACTGGCGCCCCCTAAAAGGCATATTTTTTATTTATTTTTTTGCTAAGGCCAAAACAACAAGAAGTGGGGAAGGAAGAAGCTGAAAAGTCTCTTTCCCCCACCCGCCTCTGTTTTTGATAGCAAGCCACCCACTGCAAAGCAGATGAAACAGAGGAGGATCTGCCTGGGTGAAAAGTTTGGAGATGCTTCCCAAATGTGTCTGCTTGGATGAGATGCCTATCCTCAACAAGATGTATGGAGGCCAGACAGCACACATGAAGAGTGTGTGTGTGTGTTATCTGGGCCTGTAGGCTGTTTATTTTGCGCTTCCTTCGGGTGTGCGTTCAATGTGGTTGCATGACTAAACCGGCTGGAGTGATTCACTGGCTGCCTTTCTGGGTGACTACTCAAAACAAGTTGTGAATCAATAGAGATGTTTTGGCTCTGCTCCTCAACCTCCCAAGTTAATGCACTCAGGGCTTAAGGAGAGTTAATTTACAGACTTACAGGCTCTCGAAGCCAGCAGATTTATTCCCCTCCGCACACAGCCATGATGTGTTTTCCCTTGCAGGACAGAGGGTAAGTTTTGGACTGCCAAAACCCTGATGTGAAGGTGCCAGTCACATTCTCATCTTCCCCAGTCTCTGTCCAAGACATTTCGCTCTCTGGAGTCCAAATGAAGCCCTTGCCTCCTGATAGGACCAAGGCTTGAAACAGTTTTGCGGCACCAATTTCTGCTGTCTTTCCTCTTAGGATCACTTAACCCAGCTGCATGGCGGGTCTGGTCCTGCTGTCTCTTCAGTATCCCCATGTTTCTGATTCAATGGCCAGCCACATCATTAACATTCATGGGCTCAGCAGAAGAACATGAGAATTTAAGTATGGGCAGGACTTTGGGGCAGAGAACCAGGTCCTCACTCAGCAGAATGAGCCAGGGAGGGCTCCTGGTGAAGCAAGGCTGTTGGTTTACCATATTTTGAAGCAAGTGAAGTTAGTACCTAAAGATGGCTCCTCATATATGGATATTAAGTCCAGAGTTCTAAAATGACCCAGATGCACCACTGGATAGGAATGTTTAAATTTATCAGTTTTTTGAAGTAGCCTATCTATACTTCAGTCTTTGAAGCAATTTAATAGTCATGGCTTTCCTAGGAATGGGAAGTTCTGAGAAGACTTTCTTAGTGAATCTAGATCTAGATTCTCCTCTAGAATGACAATTGCCTAAGTTTCTAAGAATGCTCTGCTAGTGATTCCAGATCTAGACGCCACTACAAAACGACAGTTGCCTGCATTTCTCGTTAAGAGGGAATTTTTGCTGAAGTAGTTTAAGTTTATGGTGTACTTATGCCCTGTATGGCAAAAGGGAGGAGAAAGTAAAGGAACTGGTCAATGCTTTCATGGTGAGTTGAAGACAGAATAAATAGCTTTAGTGTGGATTGCTTTGTGCCTTCATTCAATGTTCATCCTTTAGCGGTGATGTGTCTATGTACACAAACTTTTAATATAAACAAGCACGTAGTAGGCAAGATGGGAAAAACAGCTAAGATGTTTAGATGTCCAGCAGGACCTGAAAATTTGAAATGCTATGCATGAGACACCTTTTGAAAGTCTCTCTGGGTATCCTTAAAAATGAAACTAAGTTTCAGTTCAGTTTATTGGTCAACCACTTACAATAACAAACTCTGAATATGACATGACACAAAATACAGTATAAAGCAGCACTAAACCTAGTACAGCTTGACCATGAACATCTGAACCTCCATGAAATTCTTGCTATGATTCAGGTCACTCTTAAGGCCCTGTTTGCACTACCCATTTAAAGCAGTATCATACCCAGTTCCCAGGTTCATTTTGGGGGAAGCCATGACTGTTTCGAGTGGTATGATACAGCTTTAAATGTATAGTGCAGACAGGGCGTAAGATACATTGTCAGTGTGCAAGGTGGGAAATGTAATGAAATAATACATCTTGATACTAGATCCTAGTATAAGTACCTGAACTGTATAGTTTTGGATAGAAAATCACAGGCTGTGGAACTACTAGATGATAATTCTTAGAAACTAAACACTGTGATGTTTATGCTATTCATTCGCTTATTGTCTGTAAGAGTTGTTTATTTGCATGAGCTACCCATGTAGGCAGGGCCGGCCCTAAGGCAAGGCTGGGTGGTGCGATGCGCTGGGCCGCCAGGGGGGTGCCATGCTGCGTGCTGCGCCTGCCAGACAGCCACGCTGGGAAACGGGGGTGGTGGTGCCGGAGGGATCTTCGCACCACGGCGCCAGATATGCTTAAGACGGCCCTGCATGTAGGTTTTGAATATAAGAACAGTTTTAAAACAAAAGACTGGAGAAGGATGTTGCCGATCAGAAGGTCAGTGGTTCGAATCCCCGCAACGGGGTGAGCTCCCGTTGCTCAGTCCCAGCTCCTGCCAACCTAGCAATTTGAAAGCACAAAATGCAAGTAGATAAATAGGTACCACTCCAGCAGGAAGTGGTAAACGGCATTTCTGTGCGCTGCTCGGGTTCACCAGAAGTGGCTTAGTCATGCTGGCCACATGACCCAGAAGCCGTACGCCGGCAACCCCAGAGTCGTCCGCAACTGGACCTAATGTTCAGGGGTCCCTTTACCTTTACCTTTACCAATGTAGGCTTTGAATATAAGAACAGTTTTAAAACAATAGACTGGAGAAGGATGTTAGATTACAGACTATATGGTATCTGGTGAAAATTTCTGGCTTCACTGTTAGATGATGAGAAAGAAAGAAAATTTTAAATCAGAGTTCTTCATACTTAAAAAAAAAACCTCTAAGGGCTTTCCCCAATTCAATTTTGTCGTTATCCATTCACAAACGAGTAATAAGAGTATAGCTGCCAGATACAGGAGACAAAATATACACATACAGACTCATCTCAATAAATGGTAGTGAGTGTTTATTCAGAAATAAGTCCCACTGTTCAGCTGAGATTCTTATTCCCCAGCAAGTGTCCATACATCCCTTATTTGGAATCCAGATTTGATAGAAACAAAGCACGTTTAGCATGTTGTTGTTGTTTAGTCATTTAGTTGTGTCTGACTCTTCGTGACCCCATGGACCAGAGCATGCCAGGCACTCCTGTCTTCCGCTGCCTCCCGCAATGTGGTCAGACTCATTTTGGTAGCTTTGAGAACACTGTACAGTATAAGCATCTCGTCCTCCATCATCACCTTCTCCTTGTGCCCATACGTTTAGCATACTTCTCTACATTTCCATAATAAGGTTTAGTTGCTATCTCAGAATTTAGTTTGTTGATGCAGCTTGCTGACAGCCGCATGAAATCTGAAATTTGGTACATGTCTGAAGTGAATGGCAGCAGGGAGAGTATACTGGCTTCTTGCATTATGTTTTGCATCCGTACTATATGCTACATTCTTCAGGTGTCCTGCAAATTGGCAATCATAATTTGCAGAGATGATCTGCAAAACCGAGAACATCCACTACTGTATTTCCTATGTTTTTTTTAATTAGCTAACCCTCAAAGAAAGGTGCTTGGGTCCACCCCACAGCACTGTGCTAACATCCAGATTATGAAGCAGCTAAATCAGAGTGCTTGATGTTAAATTAAGATGTTTTATAATCCCTTAGTGTTTACAGTACATAATCCTATACATGTCTACTCTGTCCACTGAATTCAGTGGGGTTTACATCCTGATAGGTGATTATAGGATTCCAGCCTTTCAGTGTTTTAAATCTAAGTGCTCCATCTTAACTGTATGGTGGATCAGAATGATCAATTAAGAAAATATAATCCAGTTTAAATTTGCTTGAATGGTAATTCAGTGCCAACAGAACCTTAATTATGGCTTCCTGTCTCATAGTTGATGAACAGGGGAAGATAATAATGGAAGCCTTATTCAGAACCATAATTTTGGGTCTCATAGTGAGAAGCCTCTGTATTTCTCCACAAATGTGGAGACTGCTGAGCTGGATTTTGGGCATTGTCCAAACTCTTTCCCATCTGTAAAGTGGAGGATTTGTTTTTGGGTTTTTAAAAAAGCTGTAGCACAGCATTGTTGCGAGGGGAAACTAAAAAATAACTGTCAGCCCTTTGCAAATGCAATGCTCAGCTTTTATATCGTGCTTTTCAGACACTTCCCATACATTATCTCAGAAATCCCTTCAACAACCCTGCAAGGTAGGTTGGTATTATTATCCCCATGTTACATATCAG
Organism: Zootoca vivipara; assembly: GCF_965207765.1. Classification (NCBI taxonomy): domain Eukaryota; kingdom Metazoa; phylum Chordata; class Lepidosauria; order Squamata; family Lacertidae; genus Zootoca; species Zootoca vivipara. The sequence goes on along the minus strand of NC_142582.1, from coordinate 83,335,940 downwards.
AAGTACGGAGAGAATAGGGGCTTGCTTACAGCCGTTTAATGAGCTGTTGACTGAGCTGCCCACACTATTAAATGGAAGCCGGTGGTGGTGGCAATAGGTTGGGCAGGGAAGCTGATCCTTACACTTCTAGCATTTTAATATGCTGCCAGGTAGAAGGTTTCTTGAAGATTGAAGACCTGCCATGCTTTCTCTATGTCTGTCTTTATTCACACTCTTAAATACCTGGCATATCAAAACAATGAGCCATATGGGTTGGATATGGTAGGATATGGTGTTCTATCTCATTTATGGAGTTTGAATGAAAGGGTCTTCCAGTCTTCTCTAGTTCCACTTAGTCTGGATGATTCCAGGAAGAGGTTTATTTATTCAAAAGGTTTATAATCTATTTTTTTTTTTAGAACCATGCCCCACAATTCAGAGACGTTTACACCAGCTTTTTCCACTCAAGAACACCTGCCAACCCTTCTCAAATCCCACTAGTATCCTGGGCTTTTTTTCTTGACCACGTGGGTGGTCAACTTTTGGCATGGATGTCACCAGAGGCGAAGGCATTGGAGCACAAGGGTTTGTGGCACACCTGGGCAGGAGCAGGAGAGTCTGTGGTGGGCCTGTCTCTGGTGAGGGTCTTTGCCATCCTGCAGTGCACCCTGGGCATAACAAATTTGAAGGAAAAGTACTCAAAGGCATGGGGACCGTAATAGGTCCTGTAGCACGCACAAGAGAAGCAGCCTCTGAATATTTTGGCAAGTTCGCCATCAATGGGTCCAACAAAGTGGACTGCTGTTAATTTTTCAGCATTTCATATTTGCAAATGGATTTTCTTTCTGGAAGCAAATAACATGGAAAGGAATCCTAAACTTGTGCTATATTCTGCTGTATTTCCAGGAGTGTGTGAAAACTCGAAAAGATTGTGGAAATTAACACTTGGGGAAATGTTGGGAAAACGGAATAAACTGCCATGTGAACGACAGACAGGAAGTTACTTTAATGGAGAAGAAGTTTTTTGTGGCATAGACTTTCCCACACTAGAGCCCAGTCATTGGATCCATTTTGTTATCATCAGTGTGTATGTTTACACACATAAACGAGAAAAAAATATTTCCAGACTCTTTTCAAACATAGTGATCTCTCTCTCTCTTTAAATTTAAAAGAAACTTTATTAAACCATATCAAATCATATTAAAACAAATCAACTCAAAATATAAAAGTTCATACAGATACCATACTTCCAAATTTACATCTGAAAAGTAATTGATATCTAATACATAATTCAACTAAACCTCCCTGTCTAGTCCTTTCCTCTATCACATCTAAATAAAAAAAACATACACTTAATATTTCTCTTAAACATATTTAACAGATAAATTTTCCTCTTTTCCCACGTATGGTACTTCCTCTTGCCTTGATCTTGGTATCTTTAAGCTTTTGATTAATTATTGCATAGTGATCTCATATCTCTCCCACGTGGGGATAGCACTTAATGAGTCTTACAAAAGGAGCTCCAATCCACAAATGCTTATGCCCAGTAGTGACCCATGGAGGTGGGGGGGGGAGCCACATAACCACCCTCCTGAGAAATGCAATGCTGCTGCTCATTTGAATGGGACCAGGGTGGGGGGAGGACTGGGATCATGCAGAGACACAGGTGGGAGTGCCTAATTGGTGGTGGTGCTATTGCCACCTGCACAGCTCTAACCTTGCCCCAGCCAGGTAACCATGTCAGTGTTGTGAGGGTGGCCCAATGGCCCTGTACCACCATGTCGCTATTGCCACACACAAAATCTCTAAGGTATTGTCTTGTTTGTAAGCTGTCCAAGATACTGATGTGTGGCTATATGTGTTTAATAAAGAATAGCTGGACACATATCTCCAAGTAAACATGTCTAGGATTGGCTGTAAGGCTGCATTCCTATGCAGACTTACCTTGGAGTAAGCGCCTTCCAGTTCTGTGGGACTTACCTCCATAGGTAGAGTCACACTGCATCACGGCTGCTCTGCTGGTCTCGTCATCTCTGTTTATAATTATAAAAATGTACTGCAATAGGAAAAAAACAAATCTTTATATTTGCATATACCAAGTATTTAACAGACAAATGAATGGATGCTTTTTGTTGTTGTTTGTCTAAGAGAAAAGGCACTGATCAACACCTGTAGGGACTCAGTTATCGAAAACCTAACAATGTCTTTCCAAATGTCTCACGGAATGGAATGGTGTGATTTCTTTACACCACGCACAATCTATAAAGCAGGCACCCCCAAACTTCAGCCCTCCAGATGTTTTGGACTACAATTCCCATCTTCCCTGACCACTGGTCCTGCTAGCTAGGGATCATGGGAGTTGTAGGCCAAAACATCTGGAGGGCCGCAGTTTGGGGGTGCCTGCTATAAAGCCTTGCCTATTTAGTTACTCCTGAACTAAATACCGTAGTCCTAAACACTGTAACTTTTCTTCGTCAGGGCTGGAACATTTCTGCTATGAGGAAAGGTCATGATGTTTGGGGCTATTTTGTTTAGTGGGGAAAGGTGAGTAAGTGGAGGGGACATGATAGACTAGGTGTATAACACTAGAGTGTGGAGAAAGCGGATAGAGATAAGCTTTCCTCCATGCCTTATAATATTAGAACCCAGGGTCATCCAGAGAAGCAGAAGGTTGGGAAATTCAAGACACAGCAAAGGAAGGACTTGTTCACACTGCACATGGGTACTAACTATGGCATTTGCTACCAGAAGATGCCACAATGGCCAGGATGCTCTGGCTTGTAGTCCAGGATCAGGGGGTAACATGCCTCTGAATGTCATTCACTTGGCAACAATGGAAGGAAAGGGCCTTTGCCCTCTTGTCCCACTTGCGGGTCCCCCATAAGCGTCTGGCCACTGTGGGAAACAGAATGCTATGCTAGGTGGGCCTCTGGTCTGATCCAGAAGGGCTCTTCTGATGTTCTCATAATATGATGTGATAGGTTCTTATGAGAAAATAACCAGCATCCCAAAGAAAAAACTTGCCTATTTGCACTTCCAAAGATCTGGCATGAGTTTGACAATTGCAAGCAAAGCTGAGGATCGGGCAAGCAAGAGAGATTTGTTGGTTCAGCAAATGAAGACAAAAACAAAACGTACCACTTCTCCTTTCAAACATTCCTCCAGGTCTGAATTCTGGGGACGGCATGAGAATCAGCCTCTGCCAGTGTTGGCAAGCTCCCCCTCCGCTGATTTCCTGCTGTGAATTCGAGTATCTTTCATCTATTGGAATCTAAAATGTTTATCTCTTCTTCGTCTTCCTTAATTTCATTCTTTCCAGACCCCTGGAGATAGGCATATCTCAAAACAGTTGGGAAAACGGAAATGGGCAGGGAGGGGGCTTGACATGTGCCTTTAAAAAACTTCAAAGCAATTCCATCCCGTTCCATGCATCCCAAATCCCCCTCCTTGCATATGCACATGTTTATTATTTCTTGGCACCCCAGTCCTCCACGCAGTCCCTTGGAAACAAGGGGTGCTCTGCACAATACGCTGTTTGTGCACACAAGCAAACACAATGGTCCCTCTGAACTCCTATTGTGAAACAAGATGTAAGGAGCCAGGCTTGAGTCAGAGCTGCACATTGGAATGTGGACAGTTTGCCTTAAGAGAAGGTAAGGGGGAGAGTCTGGCACTGGGCTTCATGGATACTGCTCTTTCCTTTCTATTGATGCTGTAATAGCACCATCACACGCACAGCAGCTGCTATTAAATATAGTCATTCTTGTCTGTGCATATATTGTTGGAAAGAGTTTTCAGCATTGCAGTATAGAATACGTTTACTGTTTTACTTTCTGGGAATAGTACTTCTCCACCGGCTCTGATGCATTCTCATGATGCCACACTGTCTTCCACGTCCATTCATGCAAATTTTCTCACACTTTAGTTCCATTCAGTATTCCTGGTGGTTTTATTTTTCACTGAAACATACCCAAGGGAGGCACCCGAAACACTCATTCATGTCTTGTAATGGATTTTATGCATGTGGACCATGTACTATTAGAATTTGAGTCTATTTATTCCTGCGTTGCAGGGGGTTGGACTAGATGACCCTTGGGGTCCCTTCCGAGTCGACAAACATGATTCTATTTGGGTTATCTGTCACTTAACTGTAAGCACTGGGCCATGCCTATGCTGGACGTAAATTGGGTTTGCTATCATTTCCTTCCTCCCATACTTTGCTTTCCAACAAATCTCTGGCACTTAGAACCATTTTCATGAATAATGTTTGAGGAATGCCCATGGCCTTCTACTCTCTCCTGCATTGTGGGTGGATTGCGGGGAGATCGTGGCTTTGCGTTCCACAAGTCCTGGTTGTGTTGTTGATGAGGGAGTTGAGTAGAAAGGTTGTGCCTTTGCCATGTCCCCAGCCTCATGCAGGCCACTCTATGGGATGTGGATATTGCCTAACTTTCTAAGACTGTAAGAAATGCTGGGGAACCATTTGAAGATAAAGGTGAAGGTAAAGGGACCCCTGACCATTAGATCCAGTCGTGACCGACTCTGGGGTTGTGGCGCTCATCTCGTGTTATTGGCCAAGGGAGCCGCCGTACAGCTTCCAGGTCATGTGGCCAGCATGACAGAGCCACTTCTGGTGAACCAGAGCAGCACACGGTAGATAGAGGGCTAAAATATTGTGTTGCCAGAATAGTGCCAGAAATGGATGTTGTTCGACCTAGACACACACCACTCTCCATCCAGGCAAGCAGAAGGTTTTGCCACAGGTCAGGGCACATTCCATCCAGGTAAAATCAGAAGAGGGGGCACAGAGCAGGCCCACTGAGTGGGATACCTTGGGTGTGTGAGGCCTGGGCAGAGTCTGGAGGGTTGGAGTGAGAGGTCTGAATTTGGCCTGTGGGCCTGAGGTTGCTCACCTCTGCCATAAGACCTGCCTCACTGTGCAGTTAGTTTTTCACCTCCTCCTCTTTCCAGATATTGATGTGTGGGTTTAGCTAGTTGCCTTCTAGGGCCTAGTAGGATTCTAACCACCCCATTTGTCTCATACTGGTTATGGGAAGGAAGTGTTTGTTCCACCTATTCTGCTCTACAATATTGGACGGGGCTCTTTGGGCCTTGGCTTTGGTTGTATTTTAATCAAATGTCATTTAAATAGACATTTATGTACCACTTTTCTGTATATATACACCACACTCCCAATGCTGTTTATAAGAAAGGAAGCAACACAAATACAAGAAGATGGATAGGGGAAGCGGTCAGAAAAGAGCAACAAGAATAGCAAGAGATACTATATAAACTTAACTATTGCTTACCTGAATGGCACACAGAATGTTTGGGGTGGGAGTTTTATTTATTAAATGTACTTATCAAAATGCAATTAAGAAAAGCAAACCACGCCAGTGCATTTGTTATCCACAGCATCTCCCTATAAAAGACAATTCAAAACAGATTCATCATGAAATCTCTGATTCAAAATACATTGTATCACAACAAACAAGACATATAGAATTCTGTAGTAACAAAAAGAATACGATACCTTTTGACTTGAGAGGTTGTTGTAACAGAATCAGCATTTTTTAAAGACCTGGAAAGGCTCCTTTTGTCCTAGATCAGGCACCCCCAAACTGCGACCCTCCAGATGTTTTGGCCTACAACTCCCATGATCCCTAGCTAACAGGACCAGTGGTCAGGGAAGATGGGAATTGTAGTCCAAAACATCTGAGTGGCCGAAGTTTGGGGATGCCTGTCCTAGATGGTAAATGACCAAAGCTCTTTCCTCTTGCATGGTGGCTACAACTTGTAGGGTCAGTGCATGATAATGGGGAGCAAGATTAAGGCCGTGCACACATTAGCTGGTTAAAATGCATCAAGCTTGTTTTTGATGAGTCCCATTGATGACAATAAAAAGGCGTGTCTTTAAGGGTGAAGGGTTTCTCCACTAGATTTGCCTTCCAGGGAATCAGGAGGACTGGGATTCATTTGGGGTTTACCTGCAGTGGCGGGCTTTGGACTCTCAAATTTCAGTGGTGCCCTATGTGATGCTAAAAATTCAGTGCCCCCCACCTCTTGCGCTCTGTTCTACAGCATTGTTTTGGTGCCCCCTCCAGTGTGGCACCCAGTGTGACCACACATGCCGCGCCACTCTAAAACCGTCTCTGTTGCTTGTCTCATCCGCTGGAAGAGAGTAGGCAAGATGACTTGACCAGACCTCACTTGGTATACCGTTGATATGTGAAGAGCAAAGAATAGAACAGTGGACTCAACTAAACAGTTGTAAATAAAACTTTTTAAGTGTGTCGTAAAGTGCAATATACAAATGTGACACTAGATGGCGGTGGTGAGCTATGATAAATTCAATATATTTTTCAAAACGTTTTTTGAAAAAGCATTTTCACAGTGTTTTTTTAATATGTGTATAGATTCCACATGTGTCTGAGCCTGAGTGGGGTCACCTTATTAAGAAGATAAAGATGGTGGAAACAGATTCTCTACCATCTCGTTCATGAGACTTTGCGTGGAATGCAATGTCACACTAAGGCAGTTATTCTGGCCCATTGGAAGGTTCTATGCTCTCCTCTCACCATGCCCCATTCTGGGGTGTGTGTGTCTCCCAACCTTTCAGAGTACATGGTGGGAAGCATGGGGGCATGGAGGGGGCGGAGATGGGGGGGGAGCCCTGCTGCACTAGTGCATAGCTGCCAAGTTTTCCCTTTTCTCGCGAGGAAGCCTATTCAGCATAAGGGAAAATCCCTTTAAAAAAGGGATAACTTGGCAGCTATGCTAGTGGGTCTTCTCACTCTGGTTTCCGCCAGTGTTCCGGGTTAATTGAATCTAGCCCTTAAAGTTAAGTTTCAAATCCTTGCAGCTCCTTTAATATTAACAAAGTGGTGTGGACCTTGGTGTTTGATCCAAGAATTTATATCTTGTCTCTATGCTCCTGCATCAACACACAATGCTTGTTTTCAAGCTTCCAGAGAAAATGGACTTTGGTTTATCACTGGGAAATACATGCTGTTCTGCTCATCAGAGGAAAAACCGTAATGAACTCTGGCGTTATTTCTCAGTGCCAAAATGAAACATTCCACACATTCAGAGTCTGATATATGTTCCTAATTTGAAAATATTGGATTGCTATAGATAGTACAAAGCTCACTTTCTTTCTGTGTGCATCCATGTGAATATTGTTTTTAAAAGAGAAAACAAAGTGAAGCAAAACTGGCAGGACTATCCAGAAACAGGGTGTTTTCCTCCCACCCCATAATTTTTACAAACTTTCACAGGCCAGCATTATCACTTGAATCTAATTTTGTTTTCTTGAATTAATTTCATTCTGTTATGTTGTTAGGAGGTATCAGTGAGGATTGAAAGTTTTCCCCCGACATGTTTAAAACTATTCTCTTGAGAATATTGGAGGCTCATACTTCTGTTTGCAATAAACTGTTTACTTGCACATGTGAAGGTAAAGCAGCAAGGGAACAGTCAACAACTGTTCTGGGTTGTAATAAAGAAAATAACTGCCCTGATTACTTTTAGAATCCACTGCTTTCTGAAATACTCTAGCTAAGAGTATGTAAGCCTTTTGACCTTGCTGTGCCCTTGACTACAGTAAGGAGAACATTTTACTACAGCAATGAGAAATCTGTGGCCCTCCAGATGTTGCTGGACTCCAACTCCCATTATCCCCAGCCAGCATGGCCAATGGTCAGGGACAATGGGAACTGTAGTCTAACATCTGGAGGATCGCAATTTTCCCATCCCAACCTGTTTTCCTAGTTGATCAGGCAGCGGCGGAGCTTCATGCTCCGCCACCGGGGGCGGAGAGCAGGCGCACTGCCCCCAGGGACGTGGTGCGCATTCTGGGGGCGGGACGTGCCGTGAGCAGGGGCGGTGCATGTGTTTTGGGGGCGGGGCGGGGAGCCGCAATGGCGCCCCTGGGATCGCGCCGCTCAGGGTGCCCCCACCCCTATCTTCCTACGCCCCTGTGATCAGGTAGCATCCATTGTTAGTGACCAAGTCATTGTCTGTTGCATTTAATCCCCCAAATATCAGTAGTTGTCATGGCCCAGCTGGATACAGAGGAGAAGTGGGAGGCATCAGCTGGGAAACCCACAAGGGAATCCCCAGGGGAAGAAGGCTCAGAGCCCGGGAATTTGTGGTGGGACTATGATGAGTAGTCAGAGGGAGAAGAGGGGGCGGACTGGGAGGAGGACCTACTGGGGAGGGTTGTTGTGACTAGTAGGACTGATCTGTTTTGCTTCTTTGAATAAAGAGTTAACTTCACTGACATTGGGTGCTTTATTGTTTTATTGCTGACCTATGCCTGACTTTCATAGGGATGTGGGTGGCGCTGTGGGTTAAACCTTTAGGATGTTTGAGGAGACTAGGGGAAAGTTATTTATGCACTACAGAATCGTGTCTTTTGTATGAACAAAACTCAACCCTAAATGAGATCAAGAAAAAGGTTAATTGTGTGCATCGGCATATCACAGGACGGATTGTCCCTAGTTGAGGCTGTTCTGGGCACTCAGTGATCTGATATGGATCTCTGGATCTGATGGGAGCAAAGGATATGAACAACAGAAAAGAAGAACATGCCAAATTGAGTAAAGGTGCACATGAAATTGGAGACCTAAATTAGGATTGCCGTATTTCAAAAAGTGAAAACCAGGACACTCCAAAGTTGTTGGGGGTTTTTGTTTTGTTTTTGTTTTTACAAAAAAAAAAGATATCTTATTTTGGCTCTGATTGTAACAACAATCCAGGTTCACTGGGATTCACTGGAACTTGTTACCAGATTCAAGCCTCCCTTTCCTAGTCTCATATGTGTCCAGTTCAGTTCCAATAATCATTAATCAGTATAGGTCTTCTGAAGTATTTAACAATCTTCCATCCTTAGTAATTCTAAACAAATTGTTATCTTTTTGTTTAAAAAGACAAAGCCGCTTTCTTTTTTCTTACCCAGGCCTTTTTGTAAATTGCTTTTTCAACACCAAGGAAATATTTATCGATGCACATCAATTGAAATCACAGTCGGAATAATATTCTCTTATGATATAATCAGAAGTCCTGGGACTATATAGCATAATGACAAAATGCTTAAAATTATAAAATTCACGACAAATTCCGAAAATGCTCATTTGACTTTTATTTATACAGGTTTTCTATGAATCCCTGTGAGAGAGGAAAACTTCCTCTCTTATTGACAGTGAGCAAGGCTGGTGCTGGAGATGCTCTGATACAGTCACTCATGGTGAAAGCAGTGTGAAAGTCTGGATTTGTGAGTTGCTTCCAGTGTGAAGGGAACCACTCAGATCGCTTGACTCCAAGTGGCTGCTTGGTCTTTCTGTGTGGTTGATGTTGAGAAAGCAAACTGAATCAATTGGTTCTAAAAAATTATTCAATGAGTTGTTATTATCACAGTACAATTCTGATTTTTTTGGGGGGGGGGGCGGGGCGGACTTGTTTCTTGGATCTGGTTCCCAGCTCATTTGAGAAGCTCCTGCTGGTTTCAGCTCCCTACGCCTCAACCAGCCACTCAAGGCTAAATTTGGGGTTGGGGACCTGGGGAAATAAATGGGAGAGAGAGGTCTTCAAAGAGAGAGCTCCTCTCTCCGATGGAAGAAATAAGAGGTGCGACACTGCAGCAGCCATTTAGGCTTGTGATTGATGGAACACTTTCAGGTGCTCTGCCGTTCAGATCAGAAGCCGGAGCAGCGCTAATGAGTCCCCCCTATTGGCAGCTGCTGTTTCAATGAAATGCCAGTGCAGTAAGTCATGCTGGAAAGACAGAAGGAGGTGGGGCAGGGGGGAGGGATGTGGGGGGAAGGGTGATGTGGGGGGAAAGGAGGAGGGAGCTGACAGAGGCCGAGAGTTTATTAAACTTCAATTTAACTGCTGTTGAAATATGCTCCTCTAAGTCAGGGCAGCAAAGGTTAATGGAATCCTGTTTGTAGATGTTTTATGGCGCTCTTCTGGGATAAATATAAAAGACTGGTGCATTTTGAGTAATTTAAATAAATATTTGTTTAAACCCCATAAGGGGCACTGGGAGCCATCAAACATTTCCCCCTTCCCCGACTTACTTACAATTATAATGCTGTGTCTAATTATGCAGCTAACCTTAAAAAATAAAAAAAGCAGCAATAGAACCTGATCACAGATTTCCTAGTGAAACCTAGTTGTTGTGATGATAGTGATGTCTGTGTAACAAAGGCCCTGTCTCATGAGCACTTAAGTCTTTGCGGTCTTTAAGGCTCAAGAATTACCTCACAAGTTCAGGAGCGCTCCCATCACTAATGCAGAGGTGGCTGTTTATTATCTGTGTTTCAGTTGGTAGATATTTTTTTTAAAATTGATTAAATCAAAAAATCAAGAGCATGATCCAGCTGAAGTTAAAATGCTTTTAAGTCATAAAGATTTCATTGGGAAAGACACAAATATGTGTGCAAATTTCCTGTTGCAATAAGCAAGATGTTTAGGCTGCAACTCTGCCCTGCAATCCTGAGAGTCAGGCCCATTCAATTTAGTGGAGCCTGCTTGTAGGTAGACATGCATAGGATTGTACTGTAAAGCACTTAACTTTCTCTGGATCCTATATTTATTTATTTTCCTTTCTTTTTAGTACATTTCTACTATGACTTTCAGGGCACATTGCCTTCATAAAGCAGCTTAAGGGCGGTTGAGATTAAAACATAAACACGGATTATTTTTTCAGCCAGAACTCACTCACTTCTGCACCTCTCAGGTGGGTGCCATTGCCATTCTAAGAGAATGAGGGAGGTGTTCATGATGCGTTCCGGCACCTCTTTTTCTAGGAAAATAGCACTGCATATAAACCACCAAAACACAACAATCTCATAAAAACTTCAAAATTAAAAACATAATATAAAATACAATTCAAAATTAAAAGCCTACAGCAGATACAGTATTTATTTAACACAATCCAGAAAACATTTTGTTAAACTATTATTTTAAATGCATTGCTTTAATTGAGATATGAATATAGAAGTGCAATCCAAAGAAATGTAGGCATTCCTAAGATTACAATTCTAGGCATATTTACCAGAAAAATAAAGTTTCTGAAGTAGTGTGTGCATGCACACAAAAGCTTATACCAAGAACAAACTTAGTTGGCCTCTAAGGTGCTACCGGACAATTTTATTTATTTTTTATTTATATATATATTTCTACAGGAAAATAAGTCCTATTGAATGCAGTGGGACTTGCTTTAAAGTAAACATGATTAGAATCAGGCTTGGCAGTCCAAGCCTAAGAAATGTGCAATCCAGTCATAGGTGGGTTTACTCAGAAGTAAGCTTCACTGAGTTTAGTGGGATTGATTTCTGTGTAGATGTTTTTAGGATTACGTACAACCTATGATTGCAATTCTACATACATTCTTATCTGGGATAAAGTCCTGTTAGACTGAATGGGATTTACTTCTGATAGACTTGCATTGATTCTAATAGACATGCCTCTTTGGTTTGCCTGATTTTCTAATGATTGTGCTGCCTCTGACTTCCAAAAGTGCCTCCAGCCATTAAGCAAGTACCCTTCTTCCTGAGGAAGTAGTTCTGAACATGGGTACCTTCTAGGATGTAGGAATCGGCATCAAACAGAATGGGAGTAGAGGGCTGAATTTTCTTTCTACAAAGTGCAGTGTTTCAGAATAGATGTAGGAAATCAAATCACCACCACCACAAAATAATAATTAATAATGGTATTTCAAGAACAGAAATGTGTTGCACAATACTGTAAGCGTGTGCTCAAATTTAGGCTGCAATCCTATATACACCCTATATACACTTACATTGAACATCCTGGGACTTACTTCTGAGTAAGTATGAGTGGCTTTCAATGTTCTTTTATGAAGTATGCATGGGGTGGAATTGGCAATTATTACCAGCTGATTATTTTCCTGAAAAAAGAAACACCACTGGGTTCAGCTTGAAACTGATAATGATTTTTTCCACAGCAGTTTCCATCCTGTTCTGATTTTAACCCTTTTGGGTTCCTAGGCATCACATGCTATTCACATTCCTCGCAGAAATGCTTTCAAAACTCAGGCTGAACTCTCCCTGGTTGGCAAGGACTTCTGTAAACAAGAAGCCCATCCTATTGCATAGAAAATTGAATATGACAGCCCATAACAGTAACAGTCCTTGATACCACTGTTGTCTCCACACTTCAGAAAGTGAGATTACATGGGTCAGCACAGCCAGAAACACACTGCATAGCATACAGGATGATATTGTTTATTCATATATTTATACCTCACTTTTCAAGGAGCTCAGGACAGCTTACATAGTCACTCCTCCTCTTCTATTATCCTCAGCAATTGCCACCCTGATGAGGTGAGTTAGCCTGAGAGATAGAGGCTGGATATAGACACATTTAAAAAAAGTTTCAGGTAAAGATCATGATGGGAAATCATGTGGCTGAAGGATCGAACTCTACAGCGCCATCTGCTGTCACAGTGTTATAATGCATTTATAACACTTTTTTCTTTTACTAATGTAGCTGAATTCAGAGACTAGTCCAAAGTCACCAAGTGAGCTTCATGGCTGAGTGGTGGAGGTTTCCCTGATTCTGACTGAGCATTTTAACCAGCCTAGCATGTTGACACCGAGATGTATGGTATTCCTGAAGGCTGATGCACTTTATGCCATTGCTGAAAATCAGCGAGACAGGAATTTGCAGCTCAGTAGTTGTGCGGAGCCTGGATTTGTTGGAAGCATGGCTTTTCCTGTTATTTAGGTGCCAGATCTCATTCCACTTGTGGAGATGATACTCCATTGCCACCCACTGAGTACAACCTTATCTTACTCATCCCCTGCCATCATTTCTGTTTCCACTTTTGTAGGGGTGGGTGAGTTTTTGTTTTTGTTTTTTGGTGGTAATTTAAAAAATCACAAAGCCTGCTTGGCCAGAAATAGCAGTGAGATTAAAAAAAGGGTGGGGTAGTACATCATGTGAGGCAATGCCTGCATTGTGCCACCTTCAGCTTTATTAAAAAGCATTGGGTTGTATTCAGTGGTGATTTTGCACTTCTGCAGTGGGGGACATCTGCTTTTTTGCTGATCGATGCTTCCTCTTGCAGACTGTGCCATACCCTATTCTGTTCCATGGAGGCCCCCAACATTCAGGCACAGCCTTTTAAGGCACAGGGGGCTATAGTGGGTAGGGAGGATTGAAGAAAAGCAGGTGCCCTGCCTTACCCAAACAGAACTGCCTCAATGGATGCAAGTGCGACTCTAGTTGAAGGTTTAAGATTGGGCATAATTATTCCTTTTCATTTGCAGGCAGGGGAAAGATAGTGTGGAAATTAGAATGGTGCTGATGTATGGCTAATGTAGAAATAGCAATCACACTGTGCTACTTTTGGTCGCCTTTGTATTATTTTCAGCTAGATTATGCAGCCAATGTCTGGAAACCAGGCTCTGTTCCAAAGGATATTAGCTGGTCGAGAAACGCTTTCTGAAGGCCGCTTACTTATATAATTTCAAAGTAATAATACAGATCTGGCACTGCTTCTGTACAGGAATTTGAGGCATACACCCTGTTTATTTGATTAAAAACCCATCTGCACAAGTGCTTTCTTTGTTTCTGGTTTGACACTTCAATGCCAATGCAGGAAAAAAAGTTCCTGTGAATAGCAAGTTGTTTTTTGCCGACACAATGAATCGTGCCATAAAGTCCTACAACGGTGTGGGACCTGAATGCCTGAAACAGGGTCTGCCAGCTTGGCGCCCCTGGATGCATATGTGCCTACAGAGGCTTTCCCTGACTGATGTAGGGTCACTTCTCTGCGCTAAATTCAGAAAGAAGGCTTGAAAGAAGCTTTCTTCTGTAGCCAATAGAATAGGTTATGTGTGTGTGTGTGTGTCGCCCACAACTGCTTCTTAGATATGCAGATGTAGACCCAGACCCAGAAAACTTGGCAATGCCTGGCCTAAGAAACACCTAAAGGCTGTTTTCTCATGTATAAACCTACCCATCAACATATAAAGCATATTTGAAACACACTCTTTTCCTCGAAGTTTTCATAGAATCATAGAGTTGGAAGAGACCACAAGGGCCATCCAGTCCAACCCCCTGCCAAGCAGGAAACACCATCAAAGCATTATTGACATATGCCTGTCAAGCCTCTGTTTAAAGACCTCCAAAGAAGGAGACTCCACCACACTCCTTGGTAGCAAATTCCACTGCCGAACAGCTCTTACTGTCAGGAAGTTCTTCCTAATGTTTAGGTGGAATCTTCTTTCTTGTACTTTGAATCCATTGCTCCGTGTCCGCTTCTCTGGAGCAGCAGAAAACAACCTTTCTCCCTCCTCTATATGACATCCTTTTATACCTATATTTGAACATGGCTATCATATCACCCCTTAACCTTCTCTTCTCCAGGCTAAACATACCCAGCTCCCTAAGCCATTCCTCATATGTATTAAATTATACATATTTAAATACAGATTTTTGTATCCCCCCCTGTAAAGTTACAGTTTGATGCAGAAACAGGGCAGAACACACTTATGCCAAAGTAACATAGGCCAAAAATAATAATCATCAACGTGTGGGGGCAGAAAATTGTTCCATTGTCTTATCTGGATGGTGGTGCCCCCCCCCCCCTGTCTGTGTTTCTTCTCTCAGTTTCTTCAAACAACTCTGCTCAGAATCTCCTTAGAGAGAAGCTTTCAGTTCCCCACAGCCACTTCTGAGGGCCTGCAAGGACTGTGCTCCAGGCCTCCCACAGGGGCTGCAAGGGCCACACAATAAGCAAAGAAGCATTGCTTTCTTCACAAATTTGCCGCACCACATTAGTGCAATGAACCAGACATGCCTCGCAGCCCAATCCTAAAAGCGAGGATTTGTCTCATGCGAGGGGATCTGGTGTTTCTAAGCCATTGTGCAAAAGAGCTGGGTGAAAAAGGTTGATGCACACAACTTAAGAAGTGACTGCTTGCATAGTGCCACAGCCTTGACGGTAATGGCATTGCACAAGGAGTCAGGGTGTTGTGCTTGTGCAGCAGTGAGAGTTGAAGTGTGTGCTCCATTGCGTTGCCCAAAGCAGTAATGTGGCCCTGAAGAAAGTGAAGCAGGGGTGGGAACAGCTGGAGATGAGTCAACCATTACATTAGTGTAATCCAACACGTTTGAGAAACTGAATGGTTGGTGCTGTTTTTCTAGAAAAAGAAGTGTCTGAACTCACCATAAACACCTCCCTTGTCCTCTTATAATTGCAATGGAGCCCACCTGAGAGGTGCCAGAATTGAATTCCTATGAATTCTGGCTGAAAAATACTCTGCTTTTTTCCCTGAGAGCCAGTGTGGTGTAGTGGTTAAGAGCGGTAGACTTCTAATCTGGGGAACCGGGTTCACGTCTCTGCTCCTCCACATGCAGCTGCTGGGTGACCTTGGGCTAGTCACACTTCTCTGAAGTCTCTCAGCCCCACTCACCTCACAGAGTGTTTGTTGTGGGGGAGGAAGGGAAAAGAGAATGTTAGCCGCTTTGAGATTCCTTCAGGTAGTGATAAAGCGGGATATCAAATCCAAACTCCTCCTCCTCCTCCTCCTCCTCCTCCTCTTCTTCTTCTTTGAGTGCAAATTGCAATTTGTGCATCATAGATAACAAAACTGTAAGTCAGTTGCTTTTGGAGGGTGAAGTATACAGTATACCCTGGTATTCTGATGGAACATTTCCCCATTACAGTATTCAAGTACTGTAGCATTCTTTCTGTACCTTAAACTCTGTTGCTGATACCTAGTGCTATTTTCTGAGCATAGAAATTAGCATGGGCTTTGAGGGTTGTAGGATTGTTGTTGTTTTACACTCAGTGGGTATATAATTTTTATGACGTAAGTAAACAAAATGGAGTGTTTTTCTCAGGATGCATCCAAGAAAGTGTTTCGGTTTGCCACATGTCACAAGAATAGGCAAGGCAGAAAGGAGAGGAGAACCATTGTAAAGACAATTCTGAATTCCAGGCAACATGTCACTTTGTTTGGATGTATAAACACAGGAAATACAAAAACAGATTTAAGCATCAGTTAGAAAAAGTTTAGCACAGTCCTGAATCAGATGCTGCAACAGACCCTGTTTACCAGGCAAAGCCCTGTTTTCTGACATCTGTCTCTGGTAAATCATTGGCTCTGTTTTGTCCTTATTTTCACTTACCAGTATTTTTTATTTTTTTTTAGAATGCCTTTCTAAAACTTTGTTATTCCGTGTGTAGTTTGCTAGAACCGTTCTTCATCTGGGCTCTGCTCTGCTCACAGATTCTCTAGAGCAGGGGTAGGCAACCTAAGGCCCGGGGGCCAGATGCGGCCCAATCGCCTTCTCAATCCGGTCCACAGACGGTCTGGGAATCAGCGTGTTTTTACATGAGTAGATTGTGTCCTTTTATTTAAAATGCATCTCTGGGTTATTTGTGGGGCCTGCCTGGTGTTTTTACATGAGTAGAATGTGTGCTTTTATTTAAAATGCATCTCTGGGCTATTTGCAGGGCATAGGAATTCATTCATATATATTTTTTCAAAATATAGTCCGGCCCACCACATGGTCTGAGGGACGGTGGACCGGCCCATGGCTGAAAAAGGTTGCTGACCCCTGCTCTAGAAGCTAACATGTATGCGATCCTATACATGTCAGCTCAGAAGTAAACCCCACTGAGTTTACAGGGCTTCCTCTCAAGCAAGTGTGCATAGCTGAGGTGAGGAATCTGTGGCCCTCTGCCTCATTTCATGTTGCCCTCAGCATTGTCTGGTTCTCTAGACATTGTTCTTTCATTCATGGGCTCCGGATTGCGCTTCTGAGAATTGCTTCCACTTCTGCCTCATGTGTATATGAAGAGGTAGAAAAGGGTTGGGTGACATAGATAAAGAAAGAGCTATGCAATCCTGCTGCCTACTCTGCCCCGTTGGGCTCTAGCTCTGCCCTTGGCAGGATCTGCTTTCATCCACCATTGGTAGTGCTCACAGTTGACCTTTCCTGTGGATCACTGGTCCTTCGTAGCGAAAAGCTTTGATGCTTGGGGGGCAGAGTGTGTCATCAAGGTGCTATAGGCCAAAGCCATGCACACCACATAGGCTCTCCTGCATCTCCTGAGCTAGTCTGATACTATCTGGTGCACTATCACATTGCCAGCGTTGAAGGAAGATTCTGGCCAGCTTCTGTACACAGAATTGTGGGAGTGTGCCTGCAGTGGCGTAGCATGGGTTGACAGCACCCAGGGCTGTATGGAGGGAGTGAAGTGGGCAGTTACGCATGCACATTTGACTGCCTAACTGCATCACCCAGGAGACTGCAGCCACAGAGATAAGAAAAACAGAGTCATTCCGTTATCTGGAGAGGTCTCTTCCTGGTTTTCATTGAGAAGTCGTTTTCAATGGAGCCCAGCCACAGAAGCACGCAGCTGTATTGAGGCAGTACCGGGTGTTGAGGTTGGCACCCCTAACAATTTTGCACCCAGGGCAACCACCCCGGTGCCCTCCCACGCTACACCACTGCTTGCATGTGCAAACTCATCCTTCACCCCAGGGTGCAAAATGGGTTGGTTTTGTTAGTACTTAGGCTTGTCAATGCCCATGTATCCAAGTGCTCTGCAGGACACAACCTGCCATTTCACAGCTGCTAAGGTATGTTGCTAACATATTGCAGGGCAATTATGTCTACATTTCTAATGTGTTTTAACCCCCCGAAAATGTTAAAGGACAATCAGCACTTTTAAAAAAAAGGAGGACTATTGCGGCGTCAATGTGTGATGGCTTCCTTATTGAGTATTCATCCTGATTTGCTTGCACAAAGCTTACAGAGTGGTTAGACTTTGTCTGGTCTTCATTGAGGACTCATTCTGATTTGTTTTCCGGGAGTTTATACAGTCATGAGCATTCGTCCTGAATTCATTCTGATTTGCTTGAAGGGTGTTCATAGGTTTCCTGATTAAGCATTCATGCATCCTACACATTTCCCCATTATTTTACTAACTGGGGAAGGTCTGTGGGTTTCGTGTGTCTGTGAATTTGTTGTGCTATGGTGCTAGAACACCTTAATTGTGCAAACCTAAGTTTTTGGTATGTGCTTGATTCCCTGATACAAAATAATGACAGTCTAGCACCTCAAAGGCAGATTAGAGCTGTCAGCAATGTGTAATGGTGAGAGGAGGGAGACTTAGGCCATGGGTGGGATGTGTGAAGAAGGATATTTGTTCAAAAGTAAGTCCTACTGAGTTCAATTAAATGTATTCTTAAATGTGGATTAGACGGCTGCCATGGTTTGGGTTTGTTACCCCCCCCCCCATATTGCCATTTATTGCATGGTAAACGCCATCTAGTGGTTGTGCTTCATAATTGCTAAAGATTATTTTTTAAATCGTGTTCCCTGACATTTTTTGGTTCATTATGAATTTCACACATATCATAGGCACAGACTTTGGAAAGGCAATATATGAAGCTAAGCATCAGTGAAACTAGAATTAGCGGGGTGGGGTGGGGGTGGAGAATAGCAATCCTTAGAGATGACTAGAATCTGGAGGCACAGAATAAGAAGCTCTCTTCATTGTCAGGGTAAGTGGCCTGTGAATATGTAAAACAAACAAAATAAGAAATTTAGTCAATTGGCAAGCACTTCTCTCTACAAAACCATGCTCTTCCTGTTCTCTTTGACCTTGTCCCCATTGATACAGGGGCGCCCACATAACAACCTCCCCATCCCAGTGTTGCCCCACTTAATGTCGCCCCAAATCTGAATTGGCAAAACCCCACATTTATAGTGGGAACGGTCTGCAACAAGACAACATTGTGATGGCATCCATATTTTGCTCCAGTGTGGACAAGACGTTTGTCTACATCTTAAAACAAAATATATGCAGCACTTCCAAAGGCATGGCTGGGGTTAAAATCCCATTACCTTTCTGAGCTGAGCATGGTCGAAAATAAGCTGAAATAAGAAGGATTTTGAAGTAATTTTGCCTACTTTATGCATGCTATCTAGAAATACCGAAAGCAAATGTCTCCTGTGTCCTTGTTCTGCAAATAGCTCAGTTTAAATCTTTAGCAAGATTTTTTTTAGTTTTGCTCTCTTCCCCTTCTTCTTGAATTACATGAATCCCGAAATCTTGCATTTTCCTACACTAACCTGAATTGCTCCAAAAAGAAAATTCTTTTTGCCTGCTTTTATCTCCTGGGATCAACAAAGCCTTTTTCAGCTGTAGACATCTAGGCACTAAGAAACAGGGCTGGTCAAATTTAAGTGTGTCTGGCTGAGAAAGGTGATTGCGCAGAGGCGAGACACATGATCTCTCTCACACAAGCATCATTTCAACTCGATTCTTTACATTCCATTCTCTGGGAAACAAGACTAAATGTTAAAAGAGCAGAAAAATCCCTCCTTTTCACAACCTCCTGTGGGGCACCCTTTACGAAAAGCGCAGAGCTGGTCCAGTCATTACCCACCTCTTTCTAGATGCAGTTGCTTTAGAAGGGAGGGTTTAATGAATGCCTTTCTAGAACTTTTTTTGCGCTTAAACATACAACACTTTATACAGATCCCTTGAGCCAGAAATTTCATTGCGTCCAAGTTGTGCTGAAATCAGTCAAACCTATTAGTTGTGACTCACATAAGTCTTATTGATTTCGACAGGACTTGGTTGCGATCGAGGTAGCGCTAGAATGTGTTAATCCTACACATCATTGGAAATGATGCATCTTTTAAAACAGGTGCCTTAGGAGAGATAGGTAGCACAATGAAGCAAACGACTGTAAAAGGACTCCTACACAGCAAGAGCTTCCAATACAGTCTTGTTGCCTCAATGAGCTACTGGCTTCAATGGCAACCTTGTACACATGATGAAAGTTTTATTAGCCTGCTGAAGAAATCTAGTAGCTCACACTTTCCAGATGCTCTCTCATGCTATGAAATATCCCCATAAAGACCTGCTCCTGGCGATTTCCTTAATCCCAGAAGAACACACACCATTGCTCCTCCTTTGAACTCCGAAAAGTATTCTTTAATCTCTCCTTTTCTCCCTCCTGCACTCACACAGAACCAGATTTTCAAAAGAACTTTGTTTCCTTTCAGATGTCAAAATAAGGGTCATACTGTATATTTTAACCACAGCCCCCTCACCCACACCCCTCCAAACCAGGGAACCCAACGGCTTCTGATCAGTTCTACTACGTACAGTCAGGTTATCAAAAGAGTTTAGGAGCTGAATTTTGTTAGGGGGTATTGCTCCCCCTCCACAAATAAAATTTGTCTCCAGGCCATCTTATGCATCAGCTTTCAAAAGAAATCAGTGTCCAGAACAAAGGCGAGATTGACAGAAGATCTCATAAACTCACACATGGGAATCAGTGTAGAATGAAACATCTCCCCTTTCACGCTTCTCTCAGTTTTACCGACAGATGGATTGGTTTTATTTCTTTATTCCACCTTTCCTCCAATGAGATCTTCAGGGCCATGACTACCTTACCTGGCAGCAGTAGTCTGATTGCAGCAGTAGTGCTGGGTGGCTGGAAGGGGACCATTTAAATTTCCCACAGTGCTCCCGAATGACACTACATCGGGGACATTAAAGCCACTTGGGAAAATGGAAAGGAAGGCCCAGTGGCGGGGAGTACTGGCAGCTGCTGAAGGATGCCAACCCAGTATAGCACCATGACCTCCTTCAAGGAAAGGCAGGATACAAATGCAATAAATATCTCCGCATTGCAATGATGCACATTACACCAGTGTTTCCTAACACAATCAGGTAAAGTGAGGACGACATACATGTGTAGAGGCATCTTTAAACACCTGTGGTCTTCCCTCTGGGGAAGTTGTTTGTGGTGGAGTCCCTAGACCACATGCATATGTGCAGATGTATGTCATCCTCCCTCACTTTATGTATTTGCCAAGCAGCTTGGAAACATAGCCTAGGAACATGCAACAAACATGTTTTAGGAGGTGGGTTAATTCTGATGGAGTCAATGGGAACTTTGGTGGGATTGTGCCTTATATAAAGAGAAACCATTCCCTATTTGCAGAGTTGGCCTCTCCAAATTACGTTATTCAACCCATTTATTTATTTAGCTGCCCCCCCTCCCAAATACCAGTTTGCCTTCAAAGTGTTCTGCATGAAATGCATCAACATGCTGCTAGTCCTCAAACACTTCAAATCAGAGAGCCAAGACAATGTCTCAGCTGATACCAGAGGCTTAATGTTATCTTGGCCTGATTACTTGCAGTGGAGATTTATATATATTGCTGAAAGCTCTTGGCTCATCTTTGCTCTGTAGATTGTTCCACAGCCAATGAAGTTAGACCAGGCCAATAATTACCCCCCCCCCCGGTGTGTTGTGGATGCATTTATTTTCTTCCTTTCTGTAATAATTCTTTTATACCCGTCCATGATGAGCTCTCTCTCCTCTACTGGCAAGAGCAAGCGAGCAGAGAGCTATGTGGAACAAAAGTTGGCAGATGACAGTCACCCCCCCCCTCGTCTGCTATTGTTCTTTTTCCTCTCTGTTTCCAGCTTTTTGGAGAGAATGCATATGGCTCCAAGTTCAGATGGAGTCTTCCTGTAAATGCTGTTGTACAATTAAGGGCTTAGCAGGCATGACAAATTCAGGAGGGCCATAAACAGGGATATGAATTTGGAAAATGCCAATGTAATGGTTGCCAGATTAGAAACTTGAAGATAAATCATTCTTTTCTTTTTCATAGCTCCAGTTCAGTATGCTTTATAGGTAATACAAGATGTCCACATGTCCACATACCGTAATATGCTTGCACAACACAGTACATGGGTTACATCAGCAGACCCTTCAAGTGTCCCTATTTTCCAGGGACGTCCCTGATTTAGAGAAGCCACCCCAGTTTCTGATTTGATCCCGGAATGTCCCACTTTTCCTTAGGATGTCCCTATTTTCATTAGAGAAATGTTGTGCGGGTATGGAGCTATCCAACCCTGAGTTGTCTGAAGGCAATCCTGTATAGGCTAGGTTTTTTTTTAAAAAAAAAAGTTTAATGTTTTATTATGTTTTTATATATGTTGGAAGCTGCCCAGAGTGGCTGGGGCAACCCAGTAAGATGTGTGGGGTATAAATAGTAAAATTATCATTGTGGAATGGGACGTCCCTATTTTCATTGGAGAAATGTTGGAGGCTATGCATCAGCCTCCAACCTCTTCAGTTGGTGGGACACAAGCCACCTCAGGTGGCTCAAAACCCAGAAATGGGCTGCCATTGTTGTTGTTTTTCTTTAGAAGCCTGAGATGAGACAGGACCTTTTTGCTGAAGTAGAGGACAATGCCTTTTTCAGGAAGAAGGTCCAACCCTCATATGATTCCTAGAAACCACTGATGTTTTGTGAACAATATAATGAACAGATGAATTAGATATGTATTCTGGATATATGCACAGAGGTTTTGAAACGGGTGTGTGTGTGTGTGTGTGTGAGAGAGAGAGAGAGAGAGAGAGAGAGAGACCTACGAACAGCATCTGGCTTGCAGGATGGCTTTGTTCAGCCCCTGAGGGAGAAAGCAACAAAGGAGGAAAGCAGCTGTATTCATCGAAGGAGGATACAAGTCAGTCTTTATAACGGGACAGCATTTGTACTCCCTGGGCACTTCAGATCTGAGCAAAAGCTAGTTGAGGAGTCAAGGAGAAACGTTGTTCCAGAAACTACAGGGGGACTGACAAGTAGCACCTGCAACAAAATGTTGCAGTGTGGAATGCTCCTGGTTCGGAATTCCTGCCCCTCTGCTCCATTCCATTCTTTTTTTTTAACTTAAAATTTTGTTTTTTTATTTGTGAACTGAATAGATATTTATTCCCAAGCCATCAGTTTCTGCTTCTTCAGTTTCTTTTGAGATATCTTCTTTTGAGCAACTTCCTCTTCTGGCTTAGGGACAATTTGCTCCTTCTCTGTGAGGATCATCTCAATGTGGCAAGGAGAACTCATGTAGGGGTTAATGCGGCCATGAGCCCTGTAGGTTCGCCTGCGCATTTTGGGAGCTTTGTTAACCTGAATGTGCTCAATTACCAGAGAGTCTACATCCAGACCCTGGGGGTGGGGGATACAAAATTCTCATTACAACCCCATAACAAAATAGCTTTACCTAGTTCAAAGTGAATCACTAACATTCCTAAACCACATCTGAAAAGTCAACTAGAATTGTTTTCTGTCTACCACCCTCTGTCACTGAGTCAGCACTCTGTGGCTACTGAGCACGCTCAGTTCTCCTTGGGCTGTTTCAGGATTCTTTCCCCCCCCAAAAAGATTTCAGTACTCCTGCATGCTTTTGGGTTCTCCCTTGCCTGCTGATACCTCCCCATTGTGCATAGGTGGTGCAGTTTTGGCTGCATAAGCAATGGCACTCGCAGCCCAAACACTGAAAATGCAGGGAAAGAGTTTCACCAAGAGCAGGTGAATACATTATTACATCTTCCTCCACAGAGCCTTTCACTGGTGCATGGTCTAGCAGCTAGAGAAGGGGTGAGGAATTAGGGCAAACCTCACCCACCTTTCCAGGGCCTGATGTCATATATGAAACCAAGCTGTGTCCAAAGGAGGAAGAATCAGGAGTGCATTCTAAATGTGCTCCTGATTCTTCCAAAACATGATGCTTGCATTTATTTGGCACCCTTTTCTTCTCATGGTGACAGAAAAAGTCACAAAATTCAAAATGCACCAAATTTCCCCCACTAATATAGAATCAGAAGAATCAGAAATGCACTTGGGGTGTGTGTGTGTGTGTGTGTGCTACTGCTTATTCCTTTTCAGCCCTTGCTTGAACTTTCCATGACTTGATATCTTACAATGCCAGGTGATTGACAGGTGGGTGGTTCCATCCATATGACACAAGTGTCCCTCAGAGGGTTTGATCCAGTTCCCCTGGGCTAGAGGGTCAGGCTTGGAGCAGGGAGAGCCAGGTTCAGATCCCCCTCATCAATGAAGCTGACTTTATGACTTTGGGACATCTTTTTTAGCTTAACCTTCTTCACGGGGCTGTAATAAGGATAAAGGAGGGGGGAGTAGCTTGTGGACAGCTCCTTAAGGGAAAAGGGAGAAAAGGCTTGCACCTGCATATCAGCAACCCTGCTTTGCTTTTGTGTATTCAGGAAAGGGATCCACAGCCCAGCACAGTCTTATGCATGTTTACCTGGAAGAAATCCCCATTGTTCTTAGTGGAGCTTACTTCCAGATATGTCTGTGAATAGAATTGTGACCTAGGTTTGTTTCCCCAAATCCAAAATTTACTTAATCAGCAGCTCATTGAGTTTTTGCTGTCTTGCCCAATGCAGTGTTGACTGAATTCACACATTACACTAATAGATGGATGGACTTAGGCAGACTGTCAGTTTAATTGCATGCTGAAGTGCTACATGTATCCAACGGCTTCAGACTTGAATGTTGATTTGAGGCTGTTGTGTTTCCATCTCCGCCAATGGTTCATTAGATGTCCTTGGGAAAAACCATCAGAAATTTGAGAATACCAGTGACCTATCTCCCAGAGCTGGTGCAAAATATGAAGACTGTAAAGTTCTTTTCCTTTATAACATTTTACACAAACACTGCTTTTCTTTGAACAGTTGGTGCATACGTCATATTACAAAATATTTTTAAAATGCCCTTCAGTATCCAAAGTAACATTTCCTGGGATTAAGCCCTCCTCGACACAGTGCAGTTTACTTCTGCCTATTTATGCATAGGATTGCATTGAAAAGTTCCCTTAGGATCTAGTTGGATGGGGGGGGTTGGACCCTGGGCCTAGTTACTTAACAGGCTCCTTTAAATCATGCCGTTGCCATGTTTCCAATGGCTTTGATATATCTTTCTATTTAAGGCTTTTCATCCCTTTCACTTTCCTGACACTCTGCTTCCTGTCTCCTGGGTAGACCGCAATGCAAACTTCACCAAAACATCCCGTATCCACTGTCTGCTGAACCACTGCGAGACATTCCACAAAGTTATATGCACTTTATAAGGCTGAAGCACACAAAGACCAAACTTTGCAAGCTGAACTTCTGGAATTCGGTAGCAAAAGCAAACGTTCGTTGAAGCATTGTTCATTGTTGACTATGAAATACCTGACAAGTGTTATGATTGGTTCCAAACCATTACCCAATTTCAGATGACAGTTCCTGGGTGAAATCTAATGAATGCACAGCATGAGGGGGCTGGATTATCATCAGAATTACACAAGGTTTGCTTCCAGTGGCAGAGGCAGTATGCCTCAGAATACCAATTGCTGGGAATCGCAAGGGAGGAGAGTAATGTTTCACTCATGTCCAGCTTGAAAGCTTCCCATGGGTACCTGGCTGGCCACTAAGGAGAATAGGATGCTGAACTAAATGCCCTTTGATGTGATCTAACAGGGTTCTTGTGTTCTTTGGGGAAAACAGCAGAAATGAAAGACTTAAGATACCTGACCTCTTCCTCCCCCTCCATCCCAATGGTTAGAGATGGCAGTTTGCGCAGTTTCTTAGACAAAATAAGAAAATGTGGGCAGCGGGGTGGGAAGACATGCGATTGACGTCATGTGCTGTTGTTGTTGTTTTGTTCATTCATTTTAAATGCTCACGCCCCTCCATCATTGTTGAAACCGCTCACAGCAGCTAACAATAAAAACAAGCTGAACCAAAACCATAAAGTGCAACAGCAATAAAAATTGGCAAGAAATAGGGACCGAAAATTCATACAACCAGCAAAATTAAACCAAGAGAAAACAATGCTAAGTTGTAAGCCAAAGCAGAAGGCATCAATTCAACCATAATGTAGATATGCTACCCCTTTAAAGTTGTGCTTCCCTTGTCCCAGGAATTTTTTTTTAAAAAAATTTGTGGGCAGGGGAAATTGTCATTTTAATATGTAACATGACAATGACAACTTCCATTTAAAGAACTGTAGCTTTTTTTTAAAAAAAGAGCAATTTAAGAATATGACCCTCTGAAAAGTTTAGTGAATAAGGCAGTGCAGTTGAACAACAAAAGCCTCAGTTGGAAGTGCCCCCAAAAGTTTTCTCTTTAAAGACTTTCCCTAACTGAGGGTGGATTTTTCATCAGCACAATCACCCTATAATTACTTAAGTGATCTTGAAAGAAAAAGCCTATAGGATGTTTGAAGAGTTAAGTTTTAGAACTTTGTATTATGGACTAGAGTTGGACTCCACCCCACAGACTTTCCTTTGCTCTGCTTTTCAGTTTTAGGTGCTTTCTCTACTCAGCGCCAGCAACCAAGAAGCATGTTTGTTTGCCTGCACTAAGAAGTAGGAGTTAGTTTATTCTGCAGGTTATTATGATGAGTAGAGCAAGGCTGGGTGTTTATTGCTAAAGGATGAAATAGAAATAACTTAAAAGTGATCTGAAGAAATCTACCCAAAGTTACTCTTTATTCTTTAAAAGTAAATTGATTGATACAATCATAACAGCTATTTTCTTATTCTTTTTCTGGCGTACTCAATAACAAAGGATAAAAACATCCCTAGAGGAAAAGAAACAACGGTTTGTACACTAATGATAGCTGGCCGGCCACCTATTTGCAATTCAGACCTCCAACTCTGTGGCTGACACCCAAGGGAGAGGAGGGAGCAAGCACCCCATCCTACACATCACTTGCCCCCCCCACTGTAATCTTTCTCCCCATTGCTAGACCCAAGTGATTGCTTGAAGGAAAGGCCGTTATCTTATAGAAATGATCTTCTTTCTTCATCTTTGGCGATCACTCATAGCCGAGTAAGATTGTCTTCCATAAACACGGTTTTAACAATGGGTCCATAAGTGACTGTGGAGGCCAATTGTGGATCCACATGTCCTTCCACAGTGGGGACATTGGTTTCCGGGCAGGAGTTGATCATGATGTGGATTTGCCAAGAGTGCCTTCCTCTTAGCATGTTTCTCCCTTGCGTCCTGAGTTTGAGTGTGTTCAAAGCCCATGACACCTTTGGTAAAGCCTGTTCTCCAACTGGAGCGCTCACAGGCCAGTGTATCCCAGTTGTCAGTGTTTATACTACATTTTAAAAGATTTGCCTTGAGACAGTCTTTAAACCTCTTTTGTGGACCACCAGCATTACGCTTTCCATTTTTAAGTTCGGAATAGAGTAGTTGCTTTGGAAGACAATCATCAGGCATCCGCACAACATGACCAGTTCAACAAAGTTGATGTTGAAGAACCATTGCTTCAACACTGGTGATCTTTGCTTCTTCCGGTACACTGATATTAGTTCTCCTGTCTTCCCAAGTGTAAAAATAACTGGGTCATGAACTGGAAGTTAAATTAAGGCCATAGTCAGTGCTATTTTTCTAGAAAATGAGAGACCAGAACTCACCATGAACGCCTCCCTTGTTCTCTTATAATGACAATGGGACCCACCTGAGAAGTGCCGGAACTGAGTTCCAATGAGTTCTGGCTGATAAAAGCCCTAGCCGTAATCCTGTTTACTTGAAAATTTAACTCCATAAAAATCAATAGGAGTAACTTTAGGTTAAAATGCATTTGCAATAGTGGCATTAACTTAAAATATACCATTATTCCTCTTTCAGAAATGTGGCATGTGAGACAAAGCTTATCTACCACAAAAAGTGCATTTTGCACATTATGTGACACCTTCCCTCATGTATATTTTATGGTGTAGCCACTATCTTCTTTTTAAAAAAAATTAATATTTTTATTGGTTTTACAGCTTTATATTTCATCATCATCATATATTCACATATTTAAAAAACACAAACAATACATCCCCAATATTCCCCCTTCCCCCCATCCTACGGCTTCCCCCAACTTCCCCATCTGGTTTTTTTTAAGTACATTTGTTAGTTCTGCGCTGTTCTATAACCTTACTTGATAGTCTCCATTGTAATCATCTTATATTCCTCCTTCTGAACCAAATCATTAACTTTTTATATTGTTTTGTTTTTTTCTCAATTGTAAGTGTAACACTATCCTGTTCCAAGCTGACTAGAGCCCTGAACATTGCTATTAGGTGCTGGGGATAGGTTTTGCTGTAGCGGGTTGCCACGAGTAGGATATGTAATCATATAATGTCTGCTTCGTTGAAGAAGGGACACAACCAAATATGGGCAGAGGACGTGCTAAATTGGCTGAAGGAGGAAGAACAGAACCGCTAGACTTGTAGGGCTGAAATCATATACACACTTAACTGTGAGAATACCCCACGGTATCTACATGCACAGGATTGCAAGTTACACCACTGCATTCTTTCATGTATGGGTTAATTTGACCTGCACCACAACATCTGTGTGAAAGATCCATTTCCTTTATATTTGAACATTTTGGATTCCCCCCCCCCCCCGCTTCCTCACACTTAGGCTGTGTGAACAAGATAGCACTGTGCAATGTGATTGCATTTGCAGAATAAAAAGTAGAATGCATGGTCTCTAATAAACGAAACACCATGTGTAAGCATATATAATATATATGTATGGTATCCCCCTTATCGTCAGTTACACGCCCTTCAGTAATCTGCTTCAGCACAGGAAACCACAGCCGAACTAGCAAGACAAATTCAAATCCCTGACAGCATGGAATCTAGAGCTAATCTTCCTTAAGTCATTAAAACAGAATCCTTTTATTTATTTTATAGGTCTCCAGCTGCTTCCTTCACCTTTCATATATGGCCTAAGCCAAATGGTCGGCCTTCCTCGCTTCTTAAAAGTTCTTCCTCCTGACTCGCCTCTTTCTCCGTCCTTCCTTATCTTCCCATCTCAACCCTTCCCTTCTTCCTTTCCACACTGGTGTAAATCCAGCTCAGCCTCATTCATTTTATCCACAGCTTTATGTTTCCTTTCTCTCCTTCCCTGCTCCCGTTTCCCCCACCACCACATACACAGCTAAAGAGAGTTCTCTGGGAGAGGCCGAGCTGCAGCCAGGCTCAGATCCTGCCGGGATGGATGGCAGTTACCTCAGCGTGAAAGAGACCGGAGTGAAGGTATCCCAGGAGAGGGCGAGTAGCAACCTCCCCAGCCCGATGGACAAGACTGACTCTGAGAGCAACAAGGGCAAGAAGAGGCGGAACCGCACCACCTTCACCAGCTATCAGCTGGAAGAGCTGGAAAAGGTCTTTCAGAAGACCCACTACCCAGATGTCTATGCCAGGGAGCAGTTAGCCATGAGGACAGATCTCACTGAAGCCCGAGTTCAGGTAAGAACTGAAACTAGGCGGTCGAGTTCAGGAAAACCAGAATGCCCTCAAGGCTCCCCCCCCCTTTTACATTTACTGCTGCTTATGATGTTCTGTGATGGAATTTTCTGAAAATCTCGACGTTGAGCTTATATGCACAGATTTTGTTTTAATTCTTGTTTTGTTCTGCTAAGAATATGAAAAATTCTTGCATAATAAATACAGTGGTACCTTGGTACTCGAACGGCTTGGCTCCCAAACAAATTGGCTACTGAACGCTGCAAACCCGGAAGTAAGGGTTCTGGTTTGCGAATGTTTTTCGGAAGCCGAACATCCGACTCGGCTTCCGCTTGAGTGCAAGAAGCTCCTGCAGCCAATCGGAAGCCAGGCCTTGGTTTCTGAACAGTTTCAGGAGTCGAACAGACTCCCGGAACGGATTAAGTTTGAGAACCAAGGTACTGTACATGCCACGTTTGCTAAAGTAACCAGTGTATAAACAGATACATACAACCGTGCATGTGACTGTATAAAAATACATATGCATTAATACTGATAAAAGTATGCTGTATAAATATTGTACTTCATGGGTCTTGAATCTCTACATCTTATGTACAGTATACATATTGGTTTGCATATATATATTTCCATATAATATTGCATATAATTTGGCAGGCTTTTTGGAAGAGACCCAACAATGCCCAAACAACTTGAACAAAAACACCGCTTGATACAAGAGGTGGTCAGATGCTGGCAAACCTCTGTTGAGTCAGAACCACCAAATTCCCTTTATAAATCCATTTAAGACACATTCATCCCTAATCCCCGATGTGCCCCTCAATGACAATGTCCTAACTGTTCTCATGTGATTAGTGAACTATATAGCAACTTCTAGCCCTCTTGACTGAATTTAGTTTTACTCTCCTTAACACTGTCTACTTAGCCTGTTATCTGACAGATTGCAGTTTCGGTGTTGGTGGAAAAAGAGAAATAAATAAAAGTGAGGTCATGGCTCTACTTATTATACCAAACCTCTGGATGGTTTCAAGTAGACCATTAAGCAGGAGTAGCCCTAGGCCAGTTGGCAGCTTCACAGACTGAATTTTGTGTGCTTCAACAACCCTACTTGGGATTGGTCAATTAAGAAATGACCAAAGTGACTTCACCAACATCTCCACCTCCAAGCAGTCTAGTAAAATCAGACTGTTCAGAGCATTGAGAGGTGCCTAGAGGCCCAGCAAGATCAGAAAGATGGCGCTGACCCTCTATCTTTCCTAATGGAAATGAGGGCAGCACAAAAGTGAGGGACAAGGCCAGATTGATAGGGGTGGAGAAAGGATTCAACACCATTCAAGAGTGCCTGGTTTTCTAGTCAGTCCTAAATCTCTCCCGAGTTCACACTTGAGTAGTAAGATACCTGAGCAGAAGCCAGGCACCTGGAGAAGAGCTCACCCAGAGAGCAATTATAACTTTTCTGTCTGCAGAAAACCCTGCAGAGCTTTCAGTTATGAGGCTTTCCCCCACCTCCTTGTAGCTTGGCTCCTTTCCAGGTGCTGAAAGAGGCCACTTTTCCAACTGCTTTGGATTTTAATCTCCACAGCTGGTGTCTAAAGGCAATAAAGAAAAATTTGCCCCGTAAGGTTTGCATGTAGGCCTTGCACCTTTTGCTCTGTACACACAAACACTTTCTACAAAAGAAGCTCCTCTCAAAGCAGTGAAGCAGGAAGGGGGAATGTGGCCCTCCAGATGTTATTGAACTTCAACTCCCATTAGCCAGCCAGGTCCAATGCTCAGGGAGGGTGGGAATTATAGTCCAGGAACACATAGAGCTGAGGTGAGATATCTCTGAGCCTAATTAGGCCCGACAGGGGTCCTGATTTGTTCCATGAAGCCACTTTTCCTAAACCACACCTAAGGTAATATGTGACATCAGTTGTGGGACAGGTAGAGACATGGCCACAAAGGAACAATCAAGACTTTAAAGTGGACTCCAAATTGTTCCTTCTTGCCTGCTTATTAAGAAAGTTCCAGGTTCAATCTCTGGCATCTCTAGGTAGAGGTGGGAAGGTGCCCTATCTGACAACCTAGAAAAGCACTACCAGTCAGCAGAAATGATACTGAGCTCCAGGGCTGGCTCAAGGCATTTTTTTGGCTGCCTGAGGCAAAGTCCAAGATTTCTTCCCCCACATTCCACATTCCAACCAGACTGGAAGATGAATCTTACATTGTCACAGGTGATGGAAGCGCACCCTTTACCATACCCAAGGGCCCCAGGCTAACTGGAACAACGGGCTATCTGGGGGAGCAAAGAGCAGGCTAGATTAGGAGACTCAGGTACAATGGTGTGGTGGCTGCAGCCAGAGGGATAGTGTGGGGGGGGAGCTATCAGGGCGATTGCCTCAGGTGCAAAAAATTATTTAGGGGTGCACCTCTGCAGCTGCTGCGCTGACTGGAGGTGCTCCCTGTTCCACCTGCCCACCTCACCTGAGCAGCGTGCTGAGCAGGAGCTGGGAGAGGATGGGCCATTGCATCCCTTGGCCACGTGGGGAGGCGGGCGGATGGTGAGACTCGCAGTGGTGGTGGCGGCGCCCCAGCCCAAGGAGACATAGACTCATGCTCTGTGGCTGCTCCGCAGCTCAATTCTTGCCTTGGGGGCAAAATACTTTCCTTGCCCTGGGCACTGGCAACCCACACTACACCACTGGCTGCAGCATCCCCATATCTGCCGCTGGTCTGACAGTATGCGTTTGAGGGCTGCTTCACATATATTGCATTTTTAGGTGCATCTAAGCAGTTGCAATAGGGACGCGGGTGGCGCTGTGGGTTAAACCACAGAGCCTAGGGCTTGCTGATCAGAAGGTCGGCAGTTTGAATCCCCGCGACGGTGAGCTTGGTCCCTGCTTCTGCCCACCTAGCAGTTTGAAAGCACGTCAAAGTACAAGTAGACAAATAGGTACTGCTGTGGCGGGAAGGTAAACGGCATTTCCGTGCGCTGCTCTGGTTCGCCAGAAGCGGCTGTCATGCTGGCCACATGACCTGGAAGCCATACACCGGCTCCCTTGGCCAATAACGCGAGATGAGTGCCACAACCCCAGAGTCGGTCACGACTGGACCTAATGGTCAGGGGTCCCTTTACCTTTACCTTTAAGCAGTTGCAATATGTGAGGTGAGGAGGAGCCACGCCATCAGCCTCCTGGCAGTAGCATCACTGTTGCTTACCTGGACAGGGCTAAGGCTGTGGTGAGGTGAGGACAGTGCAGGTGCCGCCGCCACCAATCCAGTGCTGCTGGTGGTGCACTTGGGCAGTCCCGACCTCAGCCCAGCCCTATCCAAGTAAGCAGCTGTCAGCAGGGTGACTCTGCCCCACCACCACCCACCCACCCGGCTACCACAACTGATAATGTAATGCATGAATGACACCAGCTTACGTATTACACAGGGGCGCTCATCAAGCAAGGGTCAACTGGCTCCCTGCCAATTGTACAATTAGGAGCAAGCTCAGATTTGCTGCCCTGTGTTATGTGGAAGGAGCCTGCTCTGTACTGAATGTTTAAGTTGACTTGAGTGCACTTGAAAAGGGAAGCAATCATACACATCCTTTCCCAATACTCCTTTAGGGAAGGGGCGAAGCTCAGTGAAAGAGTTGATGCATTGTATTCAGAAGCCCTCCTATACGATCACCGGCATCTTGAGTTAAATGCTCCTGTGGTAGCCATTCTCAGAGACCTTGGAGAGCTGCTGCCAGTCATTGTAGGTCTGATTCAGTTTAAGGAGCTTAATGTGTCCCCAAGGATTTGCTACACAGAAAAGGGGTCCAGCACCCCTGCTTCCACGTAGCACAGGAACATCCGCCCAGCGTTGCTCCTAGTTGCTTCCCCCCAGTTGGTGGCTTCTTTCTGGCAGCCTGTTGCCTAGCTTGCTAGCTTGCCTCCTTCCACCGTGCTGAGTGCCAAGAAACGTCCGTCCGTCCCCTGAGTGCTCTCTTGTTAATGAAAATCTTTTCCATGGGTGACCCTGTGATGTGGCGGGGTCTTGAAAGCAACGTGGAAATGTCAAAACTTTGCTGTAGCAAAATCACCGCCTGGGTGAAGAAAAAAACAAAACAAAACAAAAAGCAAAGCGAGAAGTAATATATCTTGATCCCTTTTCTCCCATAAAACCCTGGGAGGCTGGTGGAAGAAGCGGAAAGGCTGAGCTAAGCCTGCAGGAAATTAAACATGAAATGAAAACAAGCTCAAGTTATTCAGCTCTCTCATCCCAGGCTCCAATTTCCCATTCCAGGCCACTGATAAAATGGTGTCCAGTTTCAGCGCTTAAAGATGAATTCTGGCTCTGTTCCTACATTCAAGCAAGCCGCCGAGAGAAGCGCTCATGGCCCTTCATAAGAAATAAGGAAAGCTTGTGCGGGGAGTAAAACAGACAAGGAAGAGGGGGAGGAGGTTGTGTGAGAGAGTGGAGAGGATGAGCAAGAGACAGGGATCATGAGAAAGAGAAAGACAACTGAAGCGAGGCACGTGGGTGGGTAGCTATGAGAAGCAGCAGTGGATGCTATAGATATGTTGTGAATGCGAGTCTGAAAGGAGTCCAGACCTACAGCTGTATAAAGGCACAGCAAGAGTCCAGATTGAACCCCCTTCTAAAATCAGTGCAACCGATTTATATCCTAGGCATACCAAACCCATTCTCCAAGTGTGGATCCTTATGCAGCCCCAATGGCACTGTCTGTGCACAAGAGGGAGGCCTCAGGAGGTTTGGGGGAACCCCAAGTCTTCAATGAAAACCTGTAGAAAAACTAGAGGTGGGGCACCCCAAAAGAGCACAATGAACCATGCTCAGTGAGGCAGTGACCACAGAATGCTGACTTGGGTCAGGGACGGCTTGGCTGTAAAACCTAGGCGGTGGAATGGAGTAGTCTGGAAAAGATCTTGGCTGGCTACTGGCACACTGAACAGGAGCTCACTCCATCTGGAAACCTTTTTTGCAAGTCCCATTTGTGGAGCCCATTCAGACAGAGCCAATCCTACTGTTGGCCAGTATGTAGGTAGCACATCTTACATGGCATGTTTTGGTGTACCATTAAAGGGCATCCAAATTCTAGTTACAGGTAGGTAGCTGTGTTGGTCTGCTGTAGTCAAAACAAAATAAAAAAAAATTTCTTCCAGTAGCACCTTAGAGACCAACTAAGTTTGTCATTGGTATGAGCTTTCGTGTGCATGCACACTTCTTGCACACGAAAGCTCATACCAATGACAAACTTAGTTGGTCTCTAAGGTGCTACTGGAAGGAAATTTTGTTATTATTTTGTTTCCACTAGGGCATCAAAATGCCACCGTGTGGGTTTTCGTCTTGTAGTAGTAGTAGTAGTAGTAGTAGTATATTTTCGCTATCATTTGTATTTTTTGTCTCAGGCCGCAAAATCTTTTCAGCCATCTGTGCCTTGATATGACTTTTTCATGCTGTGGCAGTCATGATTTTCATTCAGACCATGCAGAGTTTTATCCATGCAGGTCTTGGCGTGCATAACATTTAATATTTGATTACAACTGTTGCATTTTTTTGGCACACACCCCACTCTGGGAAGCTGCATGGCTATTGTCCAACTACAAACCATGGTTACCACAATTTGAGGCAATAGTGTGAATGAACTTTACGTTCTGAGCATGATGGTTTCCTTATTTACTTTGTCCAAGCGTGGGAGACAGGACTTGGATTTGGGCCCCTGGGAGTTCTGAGGTTGCTATGTTATGGATGAACCACAGATAATAACCCACAATTCTAGATTCAAAACAAGCTATATTGATTATGGATTAATTAACGAGAAGTGTCAAAATGGGATTCCTGAAAGCGTTGACAGAAACAGCCAGGGCCTGTCCAATCTGTCATAAGTCCTGAAGTGTTGCTGGGCTCAGTCATGGAATGGCAGGTAGAGAAACATGGTAAGGGGGAGAGGAGGATGAAATGAAGTGGGGGGCTGAGACTGGTGAACAGAGGCTCGATCATGGCTAATGGCTACCCTCTCTTCCATGATTTTTTCTAATCCTCCTTTAAGGCCAACCAAGGGGAGGAGGAAAGTCCAGGAGATTCTATGCAATCTTGTCTTTATGTTGGATATGTGATTGTGAAACTGTTATTAAAAAAACACACAAATAAATAAATTAAATTAAGCCAACCAAGTTGATGGCCATCACTGCCTCCCTGGAACAAGCTCTGTGGTTTAACTATGTGCTGTGTGAATAGGCAACTGAATGCAGCAGGGGATAATAAACATTATGACTGACTGAGCATATGTGATACAACAGCACAGAGCTTTCCAGTCTGTTTCCTGTGAAGCAAAGATAGAAGAGGTGTAAACTGAAAGGACCTTTGGCTCTAGAAGTGAACGCTACCAACCAGCATGCTTGAAGATCCATTGCTTTCTGGTGGATTTCATATATTTGTATAATAATAATAATAATAATAATAATAATAATAATAATAATAATAATAATTTATACCCCACCCATCTGGCTGAGTTTCCCCAGCCACTCTGGGTGGCTTCCAACAGCACAGAACATTAAAATGCAATAATCTATTAAACATTAAGAGCTTCCCTAAACAGGGCTGCCTTCGGATGTCTTCTAAAAGTCTGGTAGTTGTTTTTCTCTTTGACATCTGATGGGAGGACATTCCACAGGGCAGGTGCCACTACCGAGAAGGCCCTCTGCCTGGTTCCCTGTAACTTGGCTTCTCGCAATGAGGGAACCGCCAGAAGGCCCTTGGCGCTGGACCTCAGTGTCCGGGCAGAACGATGGGGGCGGAGACGTATTAAACACTATCACCATAGTATTATTTATACCCTGCCCATCTGGCTGGGTATCCCGAGCCACTCTGGGTGGCTCACAACATATATTGAAACATACTAAAAGATCAAACATTTTGGTTATCAAAATGGTGCAGAGGCAACACAGCTTTCAGCCTTTTGCCATTAGAATCCTTCAGGGCTCTTTTTGCACTCCATCTCTCAACCACATGGTAGTCAGTTTCATGTATTCTGGAATATAAAGGACTGAAGAGTGGTGTTTTGGGGTTTTTTAAGGATTGTAGTAATAGAAGAGAGGAATAGCTTAGGACGGTTGTCTAAAATTATCACCCTAGAAATCATAGTGATTAGGATATCTCTCTCAGTAGTAAGTGTTGTAATCTTTTAATCTGAGCATTTGTACACAATTTGCGAACATTTGCATTTCATTATATCATGT
Source organism: Zootoca vivipara (assembly GCF_965207765.1). Taxonomy (NCBI): domain Eukaryota; kingdom Metazoa; phylum Chordata; class Lepidosauria; order Squamata; family Lacertidae; genus Zootoca; species Zootoca vivipara. The sequence goes on along the minus strand of NC_142582.1, from coordinate 83,299,616 downwards.
TTTAAAGCTTTTTCTGGAGCCAAGAGGTACTTGGGATCCCACCACACTCGTCTCAAATGGTTCCAGTTAGGGTTTAAAAAAATAAATAAAATCCACCCAGATGTTGTGGGTGTTTTTAGCTTGGTACAATTGCTCAACAGTGGACAATTTTGATGAGTTCATATCTGCATATCAGCTACTGCTTAGTTTTTAAAACCTTTAGTAGCAGAAATCTATTATTATTATTATTATTATTATTATTATTATTATTATTATTATTTCTTGTTCTGTTATCCCCTGCTACGTAAAAATAACCCAGTTTGGTGCATAATAAAATGGCATGCCCTAGCAATAAAAGATGAAGCACGAATAAGCAAAAAGAGAAGTGATTTGAGAATGAGGAGCATAGAGTTTCACTGTTGGAGCATCAGGAAACCAATGTACAAATCGAAGCCCAAAAGGGATGAGTGATGCTCTTCTGCTGGTCCTGAAATTCACCCCTAGTCCCAGTGGTGGCAAGCCAGCTGCCATTGGTAATGGTGGCTGGTGGCCATTGTGACTGGAAGGGTGGATGGCAGGGAGACCAACCAGTAAGTGGGGCCAGTTGACAGGCTGGGTAAACCCCTGATTGGTTGTCCGTAAGAAGGTAGGCAGCTTGGGGTTGACTGAGGGCAAATTGAGGCTGGTGGAGCAGCACTCCATTTGCCACAATGAACCAGCCTTTGCTAACTTTAGTGCAACGAATGGGTGCGCTCTACCCAATCTGATCTGTAAAATACTCAGTCTGACTGGGTAAAATAAATTAAATCTTAGGTCAGACCTCTAATCTGATGGGCTCAGGGCCTTGGCAAATGCTTAATGATGCCATCGGCCACATGTCGTGGCCTTGAGTCCTCTGAGGATCACACCCAGTTTGCTTCCACTGTCAGATAACTAGTGAAATGTGGGGATACAAAGGGGCATACTGAATTCACCATACCAAGGAATTAGAGGCTACTGGGAAGACTGGGTTCCTTTATTGCACGTTTTCTGAGATGTGTAGACTTAAAAGAAACAAAAACCAAGTTACAAACAAACAAGCCCCAATTTCCAAAATGCAGCAAAACAAACAAACAAACAAACATTTTACTGTAGTTCATAAACCTTAATAATTTAGCCCTGGTGTGCTGGCTGTTTCTCCTCCTCCTCCCTGCAGACACAGCCATTTTACGTAAAACTATTTGCACACTTTAACACAAGTGTGGGGAATTTGCTTTCAAATCCTTGAAGACCAACTGGTCCCAACAGTAGCAGCAAGTTGGAGGGAGGTTGTTCCTGGCAGAGAGGCAGAACTGGATGGCTCAGATATTTTAGACTCTGGTCTTTCAAGGGGAGTCCTCTTGAAGTGCCACAATTCACTGACTATAAAATGTGGCGAGCCCACAGCCCTGCTTGGGGTCCCTCCTGCTCATTTTGCTGAGCAGGGCCCTGAATGCACCCCTCTTCTGCTTTCTCGGGAGTTTGTTAGTCAAAATGACGGATCCTGAAATGCCTGCCCCTTCAGAAATGTAAAACAATATTTTGGTTCCCTCTCAACTCCGCCAATTCAACAGCATAGGGTCAGCTTCATTCCTCTGAAGGCTTTAACCTGCCCATATGAAAACGGCTTTGATTTCTGGGCTCCAACACACGTTGCCAGCACAACCCTCCCCTTAGAAATCCATCTGTCAATGTTTCTCCTTGCCCGGGAGCACTCCTAGACGCTCTAGAACAGTTGCACATCATCCATATTCACGAGCAGCATAGCGAATGCTTCACCATGACAGAAAGAAATGCGTTTGCAGTGTCTGGGGATGGACACATGTGCGGAGCATATGTTCCCCTAGCAGCTTATGGCACCCTCTCTACCTGCTACCCTCTCCTTTTCGCACAACGGGGTCACCCTGGTGGACTCTGCATCTGCAGATCAAAGATACGTCGGCTGACCAAGCCTGTGGCTGGCTGACAGCTGGGCTGCTTATGGGAGGGGTCATATCAGCATGTGGGGAAGGCAAAGCAGACGGCGAGGGTGATAAATATACCCGGTTGCAATGCTGTATTCTCACTACCTGAGTGCAAGTGGTATGTCAACAATGATGTAGCCCAGTCTGTCTCTTGTCCCCTCTCCTAACACACACACACACTCTGGTTCTGCAGCCTCTCTGCCGTTCCCTGTAGGGATTGCCTCAGTGGTACCAGTAAGTCAGGACTTTGGGTCAGAACCCCAGGGAATGTGCTGCAAGGCCCCTCAAAAGCAACAGGGCTGTCTTCCTATATCTTGAAGCCAGTGAAGTAATACACATAACCATCTAAAAAAGGGTTCGCCCTGTAAGACCATTAAGGCCAGAGTCTAAAATTACCTAACTGCACTGCTGGGGATTGTCTTTTCTTTCTTTTTTTTGCAGATTGCAGGTCAGCAAAAATAACTCCAAAGGCTGCAGCTGGCAGACGCCCATGCAGACACGGTTTCAGTCATTTCACATAAATGAGTGATCACTTTGCTTTTGCTTTTGCTGCTGCTGCTGCTGCTGCTTGGACGAGATACAAACCATCCTGTAGCCACATGGGGAGGAAACCTCCAGGTCACTGAGAATCTCCTTGCCAGGCCTAAGCAGACAGAGAGAAATCTCCTATCGGAGATCAAAGTGAGATGCTGGCAAGACTGACTCCTGCAGTTTACAAGGGAAGTCAGACTTTAAGGAGAGGGGCGAGAACAGAAGAGACGTAGACAGAGAAGGAAGAATATTGCCATCCACTCTTGCTCTCCTGCTTCTTGAGAGGCTTAGTGAGTGACCACACACACACACACACACAGACAAAATGATGATTAAAAATTAAAGCAAACACTTAACCTGTAGCAAAACATGAATGCATTTGTATGAATGCAAGCAGATGACCCCCCCCCAGCAATTGAATTGGTACAGTCAATTCAGTTGTGAGCCCCCTCTTTGCTATGCTGTTCAATCCTCCTTTCAGGGAATAGATGAGGGACACAAGGCAGCCAAGTACAGTTAATGTAAGCCAGTTTGTAAAAATGTTCCTTTGGAAAGCACAATATTCTAGTTACTGATTATTATATTTTAAGAAAGGAAGAAATGTATTTCAAAGATTTGGTTAACAACTGCATCAGCCCTTGCAAAAGAGTAGAAGAGCATATTACATGGTGGATACATGAGCCATTAAAAACATAACAAAAAGTTTAAAAAATAACCACATGGCATAGTCAGTTTGCATAATCAGGCAAAAACGATGGCAACTGATTGTGATTCTGCTTTCATCGTTGATAGTGTTGTCTTTTTTGTGACAGTGTCCTGCTGATTTACTGTTATGGCAGATTCACTGTCTTCTTAGAATAAAATATTGAACTTTAAGATTTTCCAAGAAAAAATAATAATTGAGGACTGAATAGATAACTAGGTTTCTGGAGTTCATCCACAGATCGGACACCTTTTAATCACTTTTTAGTGACTGGGATTATGTGAATATTACTGACTTAAAATGCAGATAGGTCACTGTTTTTCTCAATTCGGATTGAAACTGGTTTGAGCAGAAAGCACATCAAAATGCAATGTTTCCTAAGGAATGACAGGATAGATACGAAATATATCCAGATTATGGCCAACATCATATATGCACCGCTTCTCAAACCAGTGGTGGCCTTTGGGCTCTCAAATTTCAGTGGTGCCCTGTGCGATGCTCAAATTTGGTGCCTTCTCACCTCCCGCTCTCCATTCTACAACTTTGTTGTGGCGCTCTATGTACCTACCCTAAAACCGCCTCTGTCCAAACCAGAAATGGAAGTGCACTGGATGCTGAGTCAACGGGAAGGTTTACACAGCCTTAGTTGGTTGTCTCACATCATGCCTATAGCACTTTGATGTCTCTGGACTCATAGTTGTTCCCCTGTGAGTTGTGACCAAATCTTCCTTAGTTAAATGCGCCATTTATACTTTCGGTACATCTTTTTTCTAAACGTCACCTTGTAAAACAGTTCCCATCTTTCTCCCCCACCCCCCACCTCTCCTCAATTCGTATCCTAGTCCTATCTATATATTCAAAACATTTCGCTACCAACTCCATGGATCTGCTAAAGTAGGCTCCTGCCTAAAAAAGATTAAAGGTAAAGGGACCCCCTGAATCTGGGGTTGCGGCGCTCATCTCACTCTATTGGCCGAGGGAGCCGGCGTACAGCTTCCAGGTCATGTGGCCAGCATGACTAAGCCGCTTCTGGCGAACCAGAGCAGCACACGGAAATGCCGTTTACCTTCCTGCTGTAGTGGTACCTATTTATCTACTTGCACTTTGACATGCTTTCAAACTGCTAGGTTGGCAGGAGCAGGGACCGAGCAATGGGAGCTCACTCCGTCGTGGGGATTCGAACTGCCGACCTTCTGATCGGCAAGCCCTAGGCTCTGTGGCAGTCTCTATGGCAATGCAATATGAGGGTTTCCGTAGCTTTCCCCATAGGGAAAACGTAGGGGAAGGGTTAAGCACTGGAGCCTGCCCTGCCCCCTTTCCTGCTCTTTCACATCTGATTGCAGCCTTCCAAAGCTACCATCCATTTTTAAAATGTTGGGTGAAAGAGCTGCAGAACTGATGTCCAGTTTGTCCCTTTGTTGTTCATAAATACGAGGATGAGTAACATTTAGAAAATATTGCTAAAGCATAGTCAAGGTCACATTTATTGAACATGCCATTTGGGGTCTCTTAACCTGGAAAATGGACAGAGAGAGGTGGCTTTGCCTCAAGGCACATTAGCATCTGGCCCCTGCCACTTTTGGTACTGGCATTGGCCGTTGTGCGATATGGGCCACCTGACAAATTCCTTCGAGAGATTTCAGCTGAGGGGTGGGGGGAGGAAGGTCCCTTTTCCCATTTATATTTACTGTAGCAGAGTACCATGGCTACAATTTTGGTTGTTTTCGTTTTGTCTTGCATGTGTTGTAGAACCCTGCTGTTTGGTGCTGTATTACAAGATCAGTATTAAGATTTTGTTTGAGCTTCAAGTATGAATGAAGCTTCATAACTCCCATTGGAGGAAAGAAGAGGACAGTGAAGCACTGGACCCATAGTGAATCAGATTAATCTATGCATTTCCTTGTGCTAGCCATGCATCTCACTGTAAATACCGTGTTTCTCCAAAAATAAGACACCGTCTTATATTTATTTTTCCTAAAAAACAAACAAACACGGTGGCTTATTTTCAGGGGATGTCTTATTTTTTATTAAGTATGGTACAGTTTAACCTACAACAGGCATCCCCAAACTTCGGCCCTCCAGATGTTTTGGACTACAATTCCCATCATCCCTTGTTAGCTAGGGATCATGGGAGTTGTAGGCCAAAACATCTGGAGGGCCGCAGTTTGGGGATGCCTGACCTACAAGGTTAAACTGCCTATCCCTATGGCTTATTTTCGGGGTATGGCTTATTTTCGGAGATATCATTTAAAATAAATCGGCCTTGTTTGGCACCTCCACACACAACCTAGTTACATGTTGTGTTAACAGCAGGCCTTTTCTAGACTGTATCAGCGCCAGATTACAGATGCTATGGGCTAATTATTTTTAGAGTACGTTGTTGTTGTCATTAAATTTATAATCCTGCCTTTCACCAAATTGTTGCACATTCAATATATGTCCCCTCTGTTTGTGATATAAGAATAAAGAGCTTAACAGGACAATCCTATAGATGTGTATTCGGAAGTCAGGCTTAGGCGTGAGTTCAATGGGACTTGCTTCTAGGTAAGTGAATAAGTGAATAACCCTATAGTTCTGGAAGGGTGTCCCAGGCACATTGGGATATATTGGTTCTTCCTCTCCTATGTCAGTGATGGAGCTCCTGCACTGGATAAAGATATTCTGTATCGAACTCCCTCCTCCCTGCCATAAGGGAAACCTCCAACAACCTGACCTGACAGACTTTGGGGCTCTGGTATTGGTGGGGCCAAAAAGGGTATGTGTTGGTGGACGTTCAGAGCTGTTTTTTCCTCACAGTAGGCAGATTAAGAAAGTGGGTGAAAGAACTGATGGGGAAACAAACAGATAGCACAGCATCTTCCGTTTGTACGTTCAGAAAAGTTAGAGGGACCCGGAATTCTAAGGCAACACAATGCCTTGGGTCAGACTTGCAAGTGGCACTGGCCAGGTCTGTTTGGGCCTTGCATGGTCCAAGCATATGGGCAGACTGAGGCTGAGAGAACATGGCTTGCGTTAGTGAATTGGTGACAGAGATCAGATATTGTCAGGGATTGTTCTAGCAGCGAGCATTCCCTGACAATCGCAGAAGAGAGGCACCCTGGCTCAGGCAGCATCCTAGAGCCCTTACTGCAACCTCAGACAGCACATCAGGGGGAGGGATCAGGGGAAGTGTCCAGTGGGGAGATGCCTCGCCCTTTAAAGTTCATGCCTGACTTAAGACATTCCAAGGTGCGCAGGCGCAAAGGGAGGAGGGCAGGAATCCCATGCTTACTATGCTGGGGGAGGAGCAGACGCCAGGCATTGGGAGAATCTTCGTCAGACTGATCGGACATGTATTCTTGATACTGAATCACATTGTAAATATCAGGCAAAATAAAAGCCTTAAAGACAGAATGGCTGTGGTACTAGTTTCTCAGAAGTAGCCAAACAAGGACCGTGACAGATATGAACTGGGGTCGTTCCCAATTTGTAGCTCGGCATTCCGCTACACCTGTTCTTAGAAATATGCAGAATAAATAGGAAGGATATGGTAAGGAAGCTCTCTGAAAACTCAAATGTCATTGTGTCCAGATATAGAGATATAATGTACCTGTTGCTTTAAGACAAGGAAGCTGCCACACCAGAAAGAAGGACCAGAAGAGAGAGGAACAGCTAGTTTTGTTCAATATACAGTGGTACCTCGATTTTGTTCAATATACAGTGGTACCAGTGGTACCATGGGACTCTCAAGAGTCTCCTCCAGCACCATAATTCAAAAGCATCAATTCTTCGACGATCAGCCTTCTTTATGAGAGCTGGACCATAAAGAAGGCTGATCGTCGAAGAATTGATGCTTTTGAATTATGGTGCTGGAGGAGACTCTTGAGAGTCCCATGGACTGCTAGAAGATCAAACCTATCTATTCTTAAGGAAATCAGCCCTGAGTGCTCCCTGGAAGGACAGATCGTGAAGCTGAGGCTCCAATACTTTGGCCACCTCATGAGAAGAGAAGAATCCTTGGAAAAGACCCTGATGTTGGGAAAGATTGAGGGCACTAGGAGAAGGGGACGACAGAGGACGAGATGGTTGGACAGTGTTCTCGAAGCTACGAACATGAGTTTGACCAAACTGCGGGAGGCAGTGCAAGACAGGAGTGCCTGGCGTGCTATGGTCCATGGGGTCACGAAGAGTCGGACACGACTAAACGACTAAACAACAACACCTCGATTTAAGAACAGCCCTGTTTGAGAACTACCGGTATTTGGTATATGAACTATGCAAAACCGGAAGTAGTGTCCTGGTTTGTGAACTTTACCTCGGTCTATGAATGGAATCCGAATGGTGGAAGGGCACTAGGGGTGGAAGGCCTCATTAGGGAAAGTGCGCCTCGGTTTAAGAACAGTTTTGGTTTAAGAATGGACTTCCGGAACAGATTAAGTTTGTAAACCGAGGTACAACTGTAATTATGTTGGTGTTCAAATTAACCAAAGGTGCATGAGCAGTTATTTGTGAGCAACGTACAATAGAAATATAGCTCAAATGAAAGCACATGTGTGTGGTTCTGCTGAGATAAGCACCCAAATGTGGGATTTAGGTTCCATATTCCATAGGTTCCTGCTTCTTGGCCAGCAACGTTCAGCTACTACACAGAAGGTAATAGCACTGATATCAGCGTTGCCATTTTAGGAAGGTCTAAAATATGGGATGGGTATATAACGAGCAGAACCACAAGCAGAATTCTGTTTTTCAAACTGCTTACAACTTGGGGTGTCCTGGAGGAGGCCATTGTTCATCTCCAGCCACAGTAGATGTATTGAGTTCCTATCCCCTCCCTTCCTTTCCTGAAGCGCTTTTCAACCTATGCTTTTCTTCTCAGGTTTGGTTTCAGAACAGACGGGCAAAATGGAGGAAGCGAGAGCGGTTTGGTCAAATGCAGCAGGTCCGCACCCACTTCTCCACAGCCTATGAGCTCCCCTTACTAACTCGAGCAGAGAACTATGCCCAGGTGAGTGTCTGCCACCAGCACACCTGTCTCTTTAACATTAAGGGTGGTATTCAACGAAGCTTTACTCATTTGCGTGTCGAGGTACCAAGACTTCCCACCAATAACTCACACTTCCCACGGAATTTAAGATCATTAAGATCACACTTCCCACGGCATTAATTTTGGCCACAATTTTATTTAAATACAACTAATGTGAGTGGTTGCTTAGGCATTGGTTCCCATGCCATCAGTCCCCCGCCTGGGACAGATCTGACTCCCCTAGCGTACTGGGGAAGTCAGGATAGGTAAGCACCCTCTGAGAGAGGCCGGGGCAGGGCCACCACGCCCTATGACCTCTCCCCCAGGTGCTCCCCGAGGCTCATGCGCGGTCCTAGCCCCTAGCGGAGGTACGGACAAACATGTGGAGCCCCAGGATTCCTTTAATGGAATACCCCTAAAGGCAGCAGCAATTTTGAGGGGCAGGCCCAGCCAAATCCGTACCCCTCCACCATCCAATTTGAACCAATGCCTAACCGCAACCTTACAAGTTGTGAGATTTTGCTATGTAGTAGGAAAAACCACAAGGCACCAGCCAATCAGCCAGGTGGCAAAATTCCTACTAGGCCCCCACAGCAATACGGACGACCCCATGACAGGCACAGTAACGTCAAGCGCTGCAAAAAAAACCCCCTAAATATAGGGAGGGCGGGCGGGAGATCTGTTGCAAGCACCCAAAAGCGAAAGCACAGCTGTGGCTGTCAATCAAAAAATGCAACATAACATTCTCCCCAGCAACAATACCCTCAGTGGCCATCCAAACTGACCCGCCCCACTGACGTCTTGTTAACCCTTCCGCAACCCATGCTCTCCTTAAGGGGAGAACCTGCTTAATGAAATTAATGAACATGACTCAGTCAGGTCCATTAATTTCATCAGGTCTGTTCAGAGTCAATGTTGAATACCACTCTCTTAAGGCCCTGCCTTCAGTCAGTTGGGATATGGTAGGATGAGACAAGCGATTCAAGGTTCAAGGAACTGATACGGTGTTAAAAAACCTTTGCCTCTGCAACAGTTGTGAAACTTACCCTCACATTTCAAAGATAGGAAATAAAATGCATAGCATGTACTTTGTTGCCTGTATAACCTGGAGAAATTTGGAAGTGGCTTGTAAAATCTGCCGTCCATTTGTAATTCTGTGCACATTGAGTTCCTTCAGAGCAAACAGGCATATGCCCAGGAAGGAAAGTGGTAGAAGAAGAAGAGTTAAACTTCTCCGCTTTACATCCTGGGGTCCAAGGGAAATTCTCCCCCCCCCCCACTTGTTGGAAACACAGACACGGTTGCTCATCTTGCCCTTGCTCATCTCCTCCTACCGCATAACAAAAGATCCCTTAGCTCTTCATCCTTTCCTGGTAGGGAAGGGTCTCCAGGATCTTGAGCCTTTCAGTTGCCCCTTTCTGTACTTTCCCCAGCTCCATGATGATCCTTCTTTGACATGGGGGTCAACCAGACCTGTACATGATATTCAAAATGTGGCAGAATCATAAATTTAAACGATGGCATTTTTACTCTGGCTATCTTGCGCCCCCTGCTTTCATCACCTCTGAATGTTACGGCCTCGTCTCCCCCGCTATACCTGCCACAGAGATGTAGTCTGCTGGAGGTAAAAGGTCAGGCTTGGAGCCAGAGCTGAATGGCGCTGGAAGGCTGAGGAATGCAGGCCTTTCAGAGAGAGGCATTTTCCTACTTTCCATCTGGATCCTCTCCTGTTGCATTCTTTCATCTCACAGTCTCCCCACAACACACCTCCCCTCCCCACCTCCCAGGGGCCTCCTGCTGGTAAAAGTCATTCTTCGCTCTCTGCTTTGGTAGGATCATTTTGGTTTCAGCATCCTAGATAATCCTAGATAATGTGCTTGTTTTTGTCATTGCAATTTCTCTCTCTCTCTCACTAAGCAAAAGGGGAGAGCTCAGAGACAGAGTGTATTTAATTGCAGAATGCCCCGGAAACAATTCCCAGAAATGGCTCTATTTAAGAACTGGCCAACTGTCTGCCTAGCTCGGGATTACCTGCCCAAACTGGCAGAGCTGCTGTCGGTGAAGACAGGTAAGTCCTGGGCTAGACAGACAATTCATCAGAAGGCTGAGTTTTCTGAGGGTTCCCACCCCTCTTTTTTGATCAAATGACAGAATTTCAATATGAACTAATTAACAGTGTCTTCAAGCACAGGGTTTTCTATTCCATGGCTTTTTCCAAAAGCAGAATAGCACAGTGGATGAGATGTGAAAATTGGCATGAGGTAGCCAATTTATGATCTGATGATGATGATGATGATGATGATAATAATAATAATAATAATCATCATCTCAAGGATGTAAAATCCTCAAGACGAAAAAAAAGCAAGAGCACCAACGGCCACCAGCACCATCAATCAATGTAATGAGAGACATGTGCTCTTCCCAAATGCCTATACTACTTTGAGAAGGAATTGGCTTGGTTCAATACAGAAGACCTTAATACTCAGACAACCTCTCCCTGTCCACACATCTTTTCCACTTTGAGAACCAATGGATAAACCAGTGCTCATTAACTGATCTTTTCCTTCCTTCTCCACCATCTCAGATCCAGAATCCATCCTGGATTGGCAACAACGGTGCTGCCTCCCCCGTCCCTGCCTGCGTCGTGCCTTGTGACTCAGTGCCTTCCTGCATGTCTCCCCACGCCCATCCCCACACAACCGGAGGGGTCTCCGAATTCCTGAGCGTCTCTGGTCCCGGCAGCCACGTGGGACAGACTCACATGGGGAGCCTCTTCGGCGGCGCAGCCATCAGCCCCGGCATCAACGGCTACGAGCTGAACGGCGAGCCTGACCGCAAGTCCTCCAGCATCGCAGCCCTGCGGATGAAAGCCAAGGAGCACAGCGCTGCCATATCGTGGGCGACATGACAAGGTGCAGCCGTTGCCCTCCAGACACTGACCGAGCAAACAGGGACGATCGAACCAATCCATCCACTCTTGGACCCGAGGCAGCCAGTGCCCTACTCAGAGATCTGAATGCAGCACTTTTAGCTATCCTAGGTATAATAGCAATACGTTGCCGTATTTGGAGTGTTTTAAACAGGCAGGGGATTTTGTTGTTGTTGTCCCCAACAAACAGGTGTGTGGAAGGAAATAATGGGTGTGTTTACTGCACCTGACAAAGTTGAGTTTTGTGTGTGTGTTTGCGTGTGTGTGTTCACATGGCATGTTTCCCTAATGCTGTCATTGTCCTGATTTGCCAATGAAAAAGGACACTTTTGTCTCCCCTGCTTTCTCTGACACCGGATTTGTCTTTCTCTTTAAAACACAAAAGCTTCAAGCCACACTTCCCAGTTGATTGCTCTGCACATTTCCAGTACCATTTATTCTCATGCTATGGGCAGTTCTACGATACCTATAATGCCAGAAGAATGTGGTTGCTTTAGTTGACGAGTGCAAGACTGGTGTTTGTGTTTGTGTGTGTGTGTGTGTGTGTGTGCATACATGTGTGTGCTGAGTGTAGGGTATGCTGATTCAACTCACAGAATACCTGTAGATGCCAGGCTGCAACCCAGAGGTTGCCTTGGCTACTGCGCTGGGTAAAAAGAAGTGGTCGCTGTCTTGTCTCCCATTTTCCTGACGTCTGCTGTATGTAGTGAACAGGACTGCCACACAGCAGGCAGGGGTGGAGCACAGCGTAAAAGGAACAAGAGAAGCCAAGGCTGTGGCCCCTCTCGATTTGGCAAGGATAATAAAGGTCCCATGGAATCTCCGTGTTGTGCTCTGGCAACCCTACCACACAGGAATCTGGGTTGATCCAAGCAGCAAACCAAGGGCTCTGAGAATGGCTCAACTCAAAGCAGCGATATTTGTGCCATCTCCTGTAATAGTGGGGCCTGCATCCTTGTAGGGGGACTGAGTACCTATTGCCAAATAAGATAAAAAAACCTATCACCAAAACAGAGGACAAAAATGAGCACGGATTTGCATAACATTTGCATGCGCTAATTTATAACGCAACTTAGAAACTATAATTGAAATAATAATAATTTTAACAACAATTTTATTATTTATACCCTGACCATCTGGCTGGGTTTCCCCATAGAAATGCAATGCATCTAACCATGGTGGGGAAGACTGACCAAGTGGCCGGCATGTCTGCTGGGTCTGCTACCCAGGTGCTACCTGCGGATGGGCAACTTGGATGCCCCTGCTCACTCTCTCCTTAGGACTCCTTGTCTCTAAAACAGCCTTGGACCAGAGATAGAACCACATCATGACAGTCCTTCAAATAGGTGACTGTTTGCGAGCTGTCCAGGGAACTTTGTTGCATGGGCAGCATAGAAATGTAGAAAAATAAAGGAAGAAAATCGACATAAAGTAGGATCCATGGCCCACCCTCTTCCATCTTTTGCCCTGCTTTAGTGCTGATGAATGAAATTAAGCTGTGGGAGATGCTACCATCAATAAATGCAGGCCAAAACAAGGGTTCTGACTACTGGCTTGCATAAAGCAAGAGTGTGACAGGAGTGTGGTCTACAAGAAAGAGAAAATTCTTCTCTCGTCTTCCTGCCCAGGTGACATGGCTAGTTCTACAGAAGGCCAAAGAATATGGTTTTCCCTTCCGGTATTATTATGCGCACAGGCTTCTGACCAATAAGAGAAGATAGATCTCCGTGATTACCAGAACAAGTGCCTTCTTTAAACAGTATTCACAATTCCACAATCCGCAGCCCAGCTCAAAAACCGGTCTTCCTCGTGCCCCCTTCCATTTGTACTGACTTAAACCACCACATGAAGATTGCCCTAGCCATGTCTTGGAGGAATAAAGCTAGAGCTTGTTTCTTTGGTTGGAAATGCTCTTCCTTTCAGCTCAAAGCTTTTAGCAAGCACGGACCCACTTCTCGTCACTCCCATTCATCAGGATGATGGTGGCAACTTCCCAGTTCCCCTGTGGTTGCTTTCCTTATAGATGGATCAAAGAAGATTTCTTTGATCCATCTAAGATTCTGCCCAACTCGGCTACGAATAAGCTGATTTTTAAACAGTGATTAGGTTTCGTGGTTTCTTAAGCACAGAGCTACATCCATCAGAGAAGAGAAGGAAAGAAAGAAAGAAAGAAAGAAAGAGAAAGAGGTTTAAACCACCTGTCTAGTTTTTAAGAGGGTGTTTACTGGGTTTGGTAGCTACTGGTCTCCCTTCTCCCAATGAGCAGCTGCTCTACAGGCACAGAGATTTCATTTGGGCTTCGTCGCAAAAGCAAGACCACCCGCAGTGATGCCTGGGACACAAGCACACACCTGCCTTCTGGCTCACATGTGGCTGTGGAATCATAAGCATTTGCACACACTCTGGCCTGGAATGGGAAGGATGCCGGCAGGAATTCTTACAAAAGAGCCAGCTCATTGACAACAAGGCTTATTGGTCTTCAGTGCACATGGGTTCTCGGGAGGAAAAGTTGCTGGAAATCTGAATTGGGAGGGGGGGGATGGGAACTATCCTATTTGTGGAGCAGAGGTAAATGAAGCAGGGCCTCCATTTAGAGATGGGGAAGCTATATGTTCCCTCACCACCATATGGTCATTCCATTCTAGCCATTTTACTAGTTCCACACATTTAACTGTTGCAAAAGTAAGTGTGCCAGTGGCACAGAATAAAAAGTTCCAATCCACCCCACTCTTGTTTTTCAGGTGTATGTATGTAGCTTCTCTTATTTGTCTATGGTGATGACGTCACATGCACTATCCAATACGTGCCTGTGATAATTCCAGACCCACATTTTACAGTAAGCCTTACAAGGATTGATACTCTGCCTGCAGAGAGAGAAAATGGCTTTTCGTGTTGATTTTAGTGGAAATGCTAAGGACATCACTAGGACATACAAAGTGTTTCCGCTGTGTTCAGATCATGCCTTGTGTGTCAAGGGCTCGGATAAACACAGCACCCACCAGTAAAAGTACTACTTTCAGAAATGATGCCTGTGTTCCCCCAACAACAAATACATAACAATGTTGCATTTTTTGTGACACAAACAACTTATCAGGGATAAGTGCTCTCATTTGCCCCTCGCCACCTTTTAAAGCTATGAAATCAAGGTCCCGTAGATGCTTTTCTGGCATTGATAGTGTTCACTCCCCTGAATGGCGTTGGCCCACCTGTGAAGTGGTCACTCTAACTGAAAGGGTACCTTTGAGAGTTGTACCTGGAACTCTCATGCAAGAAATAATGGGCAGCATCCAACATTGGTCATGTTGGGAATAGATCCATTGAAATCAATGGAGCCATTCGGATGATGATGATGTATGCTGGCTATCACTTAATGTGTGTGTGTGAATGCATAAGTAATATTATCCATGCTTAACCATGTTTTTTTGTGTTCCTAAGTGTGCATACCTAGGAGAATATATTGTGAGTGCGTGTGCTGCCTGTGCAAGTGTGTTTATTGTATAAACAGCTAAGTTTGCCATCTCTTGGGCGGAGGATAGGATCACTCATGACTAGCATTCTGCCCAATGTGATTTCAGTTTTCAGTTGGGAAGCTAGGGTGGGGGAGAACTCTTAATTTTTCTTCTTTTGCTGCTGCTGCCTTAGCTTTCAGTGTGAAGTCTGCAGCTCCAAAAACGGTCATCTTGTTGGACGCTAACTTTGAGGGGTACGTTGCTGTATGTATAAATCCTATTCAGGAGTTATTCGTGTGCAGCATGTTACCAAATGTGCTTCGTAGCAGAGCCAGGCTTTTTAGCCCTGACACCATGCATATGGCTGTCTGTAGTGAAAGCCCAACATGCAAACTCCTGTTCACATGTAGAGGCACTTGCACAACCAAGCCAAGCTCACATGTTGGGGTTTCTCTACAAGAAACGGTGCACAACGTGCAGGTGTTTCAGGGAAAAGACGCAATGCCAGGGTGGGGCTAAAGGTTTGGGCCCCACCCCAAAGTAAATGTGGTTACTCCTATAGGTGAGCAATGTGCCATTATTTTGTTGCTTTAGAACAGCTAGATCAGGGGTCAGCAACCTTTTCCAGCTGTGGGCCAGTCCACTGTCCCTCAGACCATGCGGTGGGCCGGACTATATTTTGAAGGGGGGAAAATGAACGAATTCCTATGCCCCACAAATAACCCAGAGTTTCATTTTAAATAATAGCACACATTCTACTCGTGTAAAAACACCAGGCAGGCCCCTCAAATAACCCAGAGATGCATTTTAAATAAAAAGACACATTCTACTCATGTAAAAACACACTGATTCCCGGACCGTCTGTGGGCCGGATTTAGAAGCCGATTGGGCCGGATCCGGCCCACGGGCCTTAGGTTGCCTACCCCTGAGCTAGATGGCCAGCTCTAGCTGTGCACTGCAGAGTATATGGACATGCATGCAGTACTGTACAAGAGTGTGGTGTGTGAAGTCTCTGTGCACAATAAATGTGCAGAAATGTATTTGAAGCGTACTTTGCCTAAGACTAGGTTTGCTTGAAGTCTGCTGGTCACATGCTGATGCCAACTCCAACGTGGCTTTGTGCATGAACGGTTCAGTTTATATCTAGACTGTGCCTCAGCAGATCATTCAGAAGACATTTCAGGATAGTTGGAGGAGTGCTGTGGACCATGCACTGAACTATTCAATGCAACATGTACAAATTTGTTGACTAAGTAAACTCACCCCCAAGGACAAAACAGGACATTGTGCCCTGAAATGGAGCTGCTGCCAAAACCAGCAGCCCCCTGCCAAGCCCCTTTCCCTCCTGCCACTAATGTTGAGACACGTCTTTGCCACTGCTCTGCCTCGTTGGCCGAGACAGGGATGCAGGCATGGCAATGACATGGGCAAGGATGGCTAAACATCGCAGAAAAGCCAACACAGGGCTGCCATTTTAGCGGCAGCCCAGAGTCCAACATAGCTTCTAGTTCTAACCAAAAATGTATCCCGAGCAAGAGAGTTCCATTGATGCCAGCCCTCCACAAGAGTGCTCTGCCTGGTTTTACTCTGTCTTGGACATAAATGAACTCCGGAGGCTTTCTGGGGTCAACAATTAGATGTTCTAGGGACAAATCCAGTACCCTGAATACTACCATGGTCAAGAGGGCTGTTTTGATGTAGCGTTGGCTTGCTCTTCTTCCCATGGTAACATCATCTGCTGGCCAGAGCAACAGAATGTAAGCTATACAGTGGAACCTCGGTTTATGAACACCGCGGACCCATCTGGAACGGGTTAATTCATTTTCCATTACTTTCAATGGGAAAGTTCGCTTCAGTTTATGAACGCTTCAGTTTATGAACAGACTTCCGGAACCAATTACACCCATGCTTCAGTTTATGAACACTTCAGTTTAAGTACTCCGCGGACCCATCTGGAACGGATTAATCCACTTTCCATTATTTTCAATGGGAAAGTTTGCTTCAGCTTAAGTACGCTTCAGTTTAAGTACTCCACGGACCGTCTGGAACAGATTAATCCACTTTCCATTACTTTCAATGGGAAAGTTTGCTTCAGGTGAAGTACGCTTCAGTTTATGAACGCTTCAGTTTAAGTACTCTGCGGACCGTCTGGAACGGATTAATCCACTTTCCATTACTTTCAATGGGAAAGTTCGCTTCAGTTTATGAACGCTTCAGTTTATGAACAGACTTCCGGAACCAATTACACCCATGCTTCAGTTTATGAACACTTCAGTTTAAGTACTCCGTGGACCCATCTGGAACGGATTAATCCACTTTCCATTATTTTCAATGGGAAAGTTTGCTTCAGTCTATGAACGCTTCAGTTTAAGTACCCCGCGGACCGTCTGGGACAGATTAATCCACTTTCCATTACTTTCAATGGGAAAGTTTGCTTCAGTTTATGAACGCTTCAGTTTATGAACAGACTTCCGGAACCAATTGTGTTCATAAACCGAGGTACCACTGTATGAGCATTTGGCGCGAGGGGGGCAGGATATTCCTATGCCTTTCTTCTTCCTTTGGATGGTTATTCCTTGTCTTAGTGTATGCTAAGTTTTCACAGTATGTTGTAAAACACTCTGAAAACAAACAACAGTGAAAAAGGTAGCTTCCTGGAAATGGTTGAAAAAGGATCAGGCAGACACAGCAGCTGAGAACTCCATGTTTATTTTGCTGCTTTGACTGACATAGCAAAAAAGCAAACACTTGGAATTAAAAAAAAAGAGAGAGGCCCAAATGGGAACTGGGACAGAGTTAGGCTGAACAGATGAAAGCTTTTGATTGCTTTCAACTTCATGGATTGTAGTGCAGAGAAACCAAAGTGTGACTCCCCCCCCCCCCACGCACCAGTTGTGACCCTTTACCGCAAATCAGGGTAATGTATTACCCAAACCAGTACTCCTTCCATGAACATAGATAGCGCTAGGACTTTTATACTACTGATGTTGAAGGACAGTTTTCAATGTATAATAATATATCAGATTTTTTGGGGTGTGCAGTGTTTGAAAGCGAGAATGGGAGAAAGATCTCAAGAAAACAAACCTCAGTCAATATTATTGTTGTAAGATATTGTAACCTTGTATAAATGCAACTTTTTTCCCCTTTAGCTTTATGGCCGGGGGCAGAATATATGAAAATATACGTTCAAAAATGTTCAAGAATAAAATAATGGAATAGGAAAAGAAAAAAACGCCCACAAAAATTGCAGTGTGAGTTTGTGCCATACAATTTTACTGCCTATACAGATATGTACTGCAAATTCATTACATTGTAATATTAAAAAAAGAACAAACTACTTTGCATCTTGTTTTTCTGTTGCTGCTGCTGTAAGGTATTGCGCATAAGACTTTTCTCTCCCTAGAGTTGAGGGTGGGAGAGAAACGAAATTTCTTAGAGCTACAAACAATATTCAAACAGAAAGAAAGTTGCTGGGAAAAGACAAACACCCAGAGCACAGGCAGAAGAGATCCAAATAAGTCTTCTTCTTCTTCTTCTTCTTCTTCTTCTTCTTCTTCTTCTTCTTCTTCTTCTTCTTCTTCTTCTTCTTCTTCTTCTTCTTCTTCTTCTTCTTCTTTGTTGCCACAACTATCTCTTCTCTGCTTCTAACTGAAATCTGTCTATTTTGTGCCTGACTCATGGCAGATGAAATGCGATCGGAGGGGGGCCTCCAAAATCTCACGTTAATTGAAGTTGGCAAAAAATACTAACAGTGCCCTTTTGAACTGCTGACACAGAGCAGAATGGATTAAACAAGGCTAGATTAACAACAGGTGGCAGCGCACAGCCTCACTGCCTCTAGAGATTCTTGGCAGCCAAGAAGCAGTGACGGGAACATCCCGCAGGCAAAACAAGAGACATCCAATGAGTTGAGAGGCTGCTGGTAGATGGACCAAAGACCCGATAGCAGAAGGAGAAAAGTAGAGGATGATTTTGAT
The DNA here is from genome assembly GCF_965207765.1 of Zootoca vivipara. Taxonomy (NCBI): domain Eukaryota; kingdom Metazoa; phylum Chordata; class Lepidosauria; order Squamata; family Lacertidae; genus Zootoca; species Zootoca vivipara. The sequence goes on along the minus strand of NC_142582.1, from coordinate 83,281,064 downwards.
GCAGCATTGGTGCTCATATGTTTGCATTTTGAAGTGCATGTGCAAATGGGAAATTAAGTTGGGAGTGGTTCCCCGTATAACTTATTAAGGGATAAGTCTGTGATCAGAACCCAAAAGTGATCTAGGCTTCTATTCAACAGATGCTCATGTGAGAAGCGCCACAAATTACCAATTCTGACATTTGTTTTCCTTTAGGTTTCCACTGTGAGCTCATGCTGGTTGATGTCATTTGTTGGGCAAAAGAGAATGCCAACCTGCTCATTCTCGATCTCTCAGTGGCTTTTGATATAGTTGACCTGTGTCCTTCTGGGAAGGCTCTGAGAGGTGAGGACATAGCTGCCAAGTTTTCCCTTTTCTCGTGAGGAAGCCTATTCAGCATAAGGGAAAATCCCTTAAAAAAAAGGGATAACTTGGCAGCTATGGGTGAGGATTGGGGGTACTGTACCCCAGTGGTTCCATTCCAACCTTCAAGGCCATTTTATAGAAAATAGTTATGGGAGGAGTCATATTTAGTGACCTGGAAGTTCTAGAGATGCTTGGGATTGAACCTTGGACCATCTGAGCTACACCCATTTTCTGTTGTTGTTGTTGTTGTTGTTCAGTTTAGATACTGCCCTTCACCTGAAGATCACATGGTGGCCAAAACATAAACATACACAATGAGAACACGCACAATCAAACAAACCAATAACCCCTCTCACACAAGTTACAGGACAGCCAGCAGGAGTGCTTCCCTACATAGTAGGGATATGGCAAATAGATGGTGGTACTGAGAGTAAGCTTGGAGATCATAATGGAGGATGTGTTCAAGCTTGGCTTACTAGTACTAGTACTAGTACTTTGCCACCTATCTGACTGGGTTGCCTCAACCACTCTGGGTGGCTTCCAGCAAAATCTAAAAACACACAGGAAGCAAATATCTGGCGATGGGACCAGGTAGTTGCTGAACTTACACAAGATCGTGTAACACAGGGGTCAGCAAACTTTTCCAGCAGGGGGCCGGTCCACTGTCCCTCAGACTTTGTAGGGGGCCGGACTATATTTTGAAAAGAAAAAAATAAATGAACGAATTCCTATGCCCCACAAATAACCCAGAGATGCATTTTAAATAAAAGCACACATTCTACTCATGTAAAAACATGCTGATTCCCAGACTGTCCGCAGGCCGGATTTAGAAAGCAACTGGGCCGGATCTGGCCCCCAGGCCTTTGTTTGTCTACCCATGGTGTAACATGTTTTCAAAAGACACCCCCTCCTTCATGCCCTTGCCCCTCACATGGTAGCTGACTTGAGTTCACTGAACTGAGCTGTACCATTCTTAGAACAGGCCACTGTACTGCCCAGTCTAGGGCTGCCACATGTGGAGGAACCACTTCCATATTGCATTGGTTGAAGGTCCTTCTGTTTCTCCCATTCCTGCAAAACCCTATAAAGGATAGAGCATTCTTGGGTTCTTTTTACACAGATATATGTTTAAACAGCATAGTAACTCAAAGCAGTTCTACTGCACTTGATCCCATAGACTTGCTTTGAACAACATCTTCAAATTTATTGGGTGAGCATAGTGAAGGGGTGTGAAATGTATCCTGCTCAATTTATGTTTCTTCATACAAAAAATATTAATACATGGACTGCAGAGACAGGCAGGTCATCTGAATCCACCGATAATTGCAGAGCAGGAGGGAGAGCTGGCAAGGGGAAATTGATCCGGATGTATATTAAAAAAGAGAAACCCTAAAGGCTTCTGGGTTATTTTCTCATTACATACTGGGAGGGAGCTGGCTATGTTGGGACACTGACTGCAGAATACAAAGAGTCCACACAGCTGTTGAATTTTATGGCTAGAAGATTTGAGAGATGTTTAATAGGCTAAATCCATTTAGGTGTGAAATTTCATCATGGGAAAGTAATGTTTAATAAGCTACTAGTTCAGCTTTTTCTTCTTCTTTACATTTTCCTTTCAAAGATGAGTGGGCTAATCTTTTAATAATACAGAACAATCATAGCTGCTCCACATATGAGAAAGTGGCAAAGGCATCTCTTTATGGCCATATGGAAACCAGGTGTCAAGGTGTTACTTTTAATCCAAGACAAATAAGAGTTTGTTGGTTGTATCCTTCCTCTTCCATCTATAGCCAGCTATTTATCTTTAGATTGAAAGTTACTGATGAGGCAGACAGGCTCAGGCCATTAGCCTCTTTGTGCCCTTCTAGGCTTTACATCTCTTAGGATTATATTTAGCTCCAGTGCGTGTGCATCTTAAAAGGAAAGGTGTCGGTTTTTCAAACACCTGCAGTTTTCATAACAGAGGCACTATATCAAAGTAAGAAACTATAGCATTAAAAAGTCAGCGTGAGTGCAGATAACCAAAGGAGGGTTCTATGAATGTTGATGTATCACCTACATACAAGTACAGAATATAGTAACTATAAGTTCTAGGTATTTTATATATAGGTAATTAAAGTAATTCTGAGAGTCCCATGGACTGCAAGATCATCAAACCTATCCATTCTTCAGAAAATCAGCCCTGGGTGCTCACTGGAAGGACAGATCCTGAAGCTGAGGCTCCAATACTTTGGCCACCTCATGAGTTGAGAAGACTCCCTGGAAAAGACCCTGATGTTGGGAAAGATTGAGGGCACAGGGAGAAGGGGACGACAGAGGACGAGATGGTTGGACAGTGTCATAGAAGCTACGAACACGAGTCTGACCAAACTGTGGGAGGCAGCGGAAGACAGGAGTGCCTGGCGTGCTCTGGTCCATGGGGTCACGAAGAGTCAGACACGACTAAACGACAACAACTATAGTAATTCAGAATTCTGTATAAATGATGGGAGGCACATTTGACTTTAAACTTCCAGAAACCACAGATATTTGCAGCTCAGACCCTTGTTTTCTGTTTTCATCTCCCACATTGCTCACAGAATTTTCACTTTATTTGCTAGTCTGAGCACTTGCACTGGAAGATCCAACTTCAGATGTAGCTCTAAACAAGGAGCCATACTTTTGAGATCTTAATGACGCTCAATAGGATCTCTATTGGGATTGTTCAAATGTTAACATTTCGGGCTCTTAAACTGCCATATCCATTGTGCATGTAGTGTGATGGTGCCACCATTCCAAGCAAGGAATCAAGGTGCTATAGTGGTACCTCTGGTTATGAACTTAATTCGTTCCAGAGGTCCGTTCTTAACCTGAAACCGTTCTTAACCTGAGGTGCCACTTTAGCTAATGAGGCCTCCCGCTGCCACTGCACCTCTGCTGCACGATTTCTGTTCTTATCCTAGGAAACAGTTCTTAACCTGAGGTACTACTTCCGGGTTAGCAGAATTTGTAACCCGAAGTGTTTGTAACCCGAGGTGTTTGTAATCCAAGGTACCACTGTATATTATTTGAATTGATACAAGGGGCAACCAGAAACCGACATTCTGCAGGAACAAAATTAATTAATTAATCATGTCCAGTTACTAAAATTAAATAGGCATATTTCAGGATCAGGGGACCATCAATCAAATCTAAAATTACCATTTCTCACTGCATTAAAAATGTTCACTGGTTTTGTAGACTGCCCCCTCTCTCTTGTGGATTCTTAAAGTAATCTACTACCACTGATGTCTCAATTTACCAAGAACTATAAAAAACTGTCTCTCATAAGTTAGGTGGTGAATGAGTTAAGTATTTCTTAACTCCTTCTTTCTTCAAGTAAACTGACAATCAAGGCGAACGAGGATAAAGTCAAGGACATTCGGAGAGGAATTATTGGAATCAACTCCGGAAAACGAACAGGGGGCCTCTCTCCATTCAGATTCCCTTCTCAGAAAGCCTGCTGGAATTTCTGCTGGGAATACCTATCAGGGCTGTGCTGCGTTTCCTCCAGTGGATTACGCCTCAGCCACCACCATCACTGCTCCATTTCAACTAATTGTCTCAGATGTTGCCATTTGTTATCCCCTTAATGAGAAACACAACTTTTCCTTCACAGCCACCGCCACAAGAACCTGGCAGGCGGTGGAATCCTGAAGCTCAGCAGATGTACGCCTGTAAAACAGTGGTGAGTTCAGAACTGAAATTACACAGAAAAGGCAAGAGATTCCAAATAGCTTCAGACTTGAGGTAGGCTGAGAGCAACACACCAATCATAAATACTGGTGGGCTAATGGCTTGGTGCTGGGTTAGCTAGTGCTTTGGGCCAACCTGCCTTGCCATAAAGGGCAGCCATCTAGCTTGCTTCATATTTCCTGTGGCATTGGGTTGGATTCAGTCTATCTTCTGATCTACTCTCAAGGAGAACATAACTGGCCTACCTCAGATTTCAAGCATGCTTCGAAACTACAGCAATGAATGCTCCAAATGCATGTATAAATCATAGCTTTTGGGAAAACAGAATCCTACCCCCTCAAATGCATATAGCTCAGCTAAACGTGCTGTGGGGCATGGGTGGTGAAGGGATGCAGGTGGCGCTGTGGTCTAAACCACTGAGCTTCTTGTGCTTGCTGATCGGAAGGTCAGCGGTTCAAATCCCGCACGCAACAGGGTGAGCTCCCATTGCTTGGTCCCAGCTCCTGCCAACCTAGCAGTTCAAAAGCACGTCAAAGTGCAAGTAGATAAATACAGCAGGAAGGTAAACGGCGTTTCCGTGTGCTGCTCTGGTTTCACCAGAAGCGGCTTAGTCATGCTGGCTACATGACCCAGAAAAACTGTCGGGACAAACGCCGGCTCCCTCGGCCTGTAAAGCGAGATGAGCACCGCAACCCCAGAATCGTTCGCGACTGGACTTAACTGTCAGGGGTCCTTTACCTTTTAATGTGCTGTGGCAAGGAGATTCAGAGTGCTGAGGGAATGTCATCACTAGAGTTTGCAGTCCCAAGGAAAAGGTGAAGGAAAAGCTTCTCTGTCCCTGCTCGCTCATGTTGAGTTCTAGCAATTATTTTTATTTTCTTATTTTTCTCAGCTCCTTAGAAAACGAGACTTCTGCAGTTTAACTAAACTAAATAACATACATGTCTGTGGCACTAGGTTACATTTTTTTAATGAAATTAGTCTAAAGGAACTATTGTTTGAAATGTCCAAGACCGTGCAGGCTTTGAAAAATACACAAATCACATATATCCCCTCTATATTTCTGTTTCCTCAATTGGCCTTGCTTTTCTCATCTCTATCCTTGAGCAAAGTACAGGCAAGCAAAAAAAAACCCTGGATTTAAATTATGTCCCACCAACTTCAATAGCTGTTAAGTATCAGGGAATGTTGATTTAAAAATAAACTAAATGGGCTTTAATTTGTGCTTCCTTTTGAGGTTAATTCATTTCTAGTGTTGATTGTGAATGGGTGGGGAAGGGAAGTTAGAATCACATTAACACTATAGATTACATACCGGTACCAATGTCTGGAAGTGCAAAGCTGCAGTGACTGTGAATATTGTGCACTGGTTAAAAAAATAAGGCATGTGCCCTAAATCCCAGGTTCAAATGTTAGTTTAGCCTGTAGTCAGATGAGGTGGCCCTTTGACAAGCTACTGCCTCTCAAGCCACAGCTCCATACCTGTAATGTAGGAGCGGGGAAACGGTGGCTCTCCATTTAATGCTCGCCACCAATTTCCATCGTATCCCATGGCTAAGGCCACAGGGTCACCACCCTTGCTGTAATGGGATACTAGCCTATCTTACAGGGTCTGTGAAAGGATTACAGCAGTACCTTGCTATACCAAACATCAGCTAGCAGCAAGAAAGGGCCATCTACCTTGTATCTACTTTGTATGGTTTTAGTTTAGTTTTAAATGTATTTGCTGCTTTTGTGTTTAACCGTTTGAAATTAGCTGCAGTGCACATCACATTGAGACAGTTGTTTAAAAGTTGATTAGAAAATCAATGGTGATGATGGTAATTTCTAACCTCTTACTCTGGGATATAATGCCAGTTGAGCTGCCACCTGAGCCTTGTATGGTACACCATGTTCAAGACCCTCAGTTTTCTCACCCGTAGAATAAAAACACCTGCTTCTGAAAAAAGATGCGGTATCTATAATACATAATAAAATGATTTGCTGAAACCCACCAGATGCTTGAAGAGTTGATATTTTTAGAAGATTCAGTGTAGATTTTGTTTTTGCTTATTTTGTTTTGTTTTGTTTTAAGAATCAGAGTAGAGCTGCTACAACCCACAGTAAATTTTTCCATGTGTAAAACAGAACGTACACACTTTGGCATATTTTCTTTTAAAATACTTCCCCGCCCCCAAATCACAAGTCATCTTTGATATATTGTTAAGATTACTATCCCCTCAGGTTGTACAATCAAGAGAATATATTGACTCAGGCACATTGTATTTACAAATGTTTTAATTTTAAAAAAGAAAACGCATTTACACACACACAGGGGGAAAGTGGTCCCTGGACAATGTCATTAAAGAATGCTAACAGACAGAAGGGGGAAAAAAGGTTCCCAATATAAATGCAGCTGTGAAATGTTTTAGGACCATACCTGTGACACATTTTACTGGTTGAAGACTTTTATTTTAAAAAAGCAACCTTCAGTGGAACTCCTTCAAAGACAAAGAGTGTTTGTTCACTTCTGAAATCTAGGTGGGTAGAAAGGGATATTTCAGACTGCTTCTGAATTTTTTCACATTAGGCAGCAGCAAATGTGAGTGTACACTCATTTTGCTACTGAGTGTACACTCAACAAGGAGCTGCAGCTTATCACAGCTCCCTGACAAAAGTACAAACCCATTTACTGCATTCACATTTTTCACTTTCAGATGTGCAGTTAACTAACATTTAGTGTACACCTTTAAAAAATGCCATGTGTGAAATGAGATTCCATTTGCCAATCAGAATTCCACTTAGTGCAAATCTGATAAGTTTATCTTCCAGTTGATAAACCTGTGGCAGTGGGTACAATTGCCCTCCCAGTTATGTACGATTTGCCTTTATGAAAATATGCATTAATGTACTACAGCCGAGATACACACATTTAGGGTGATAATATGATGACACAGAAACCCTTGCGGGAAAAAGGGGAGGCTCACGTAAGAGACTTCTTCAGCATACTTGATTCAATATACAGAACATCTACAAGATGTATGGGACTGTAGCGATAGCTATGCTGAATCCTGACTGTCCAAATGGGAGATGGATCTCGTAAAACCTGACTCAGCAGTGGAGCAAAAAGAGCAGCTCTTGGACTCAAGAGATGAATATGTAATATATCAAAAACATGGGTCAAATGAAAGTGTGGATAAACCCGAAGACTGGAAGTCAAGAACTATCAGTAGCGCAAAGAGGACTCGCCAAGGGTGACATCTTGAAAGGTAACATTGAAACATCACCTTTTCCAGGAAAAAACAACAGCGCTTCCATACAGTCGGAACAGGATGTTTCAGGTTGGAGATCCTGGTAGTGTATCAGAAACGCCTAAAGAATATACTGATCTAGTAACATTTGAGAAGGTAACTAGTAAACCATGGTTGAGATATCCACATCCTTATCATAGTTTAGGAAATGTGGGTTGTCAAAGAGGTGAGATAAAGAAGCAGAAACTGTCAAAGATGGCTGGTGGTTAAATGATGAAACAGATAAATTGATTGGTTATGAAATGAGTCCTATAATGAAACAAAGGTTTATGAATTGTTAAGTGTCTTATAATCTCTGGCACTTAGGGAATAAATATTCTTCCTTATGTTAAAAATATGTATCTGGTCTTGTTTGCAATTTTGCAAAAAAATGGAAAGGAAGTCAGGGTAATCATTTATCCTAACTTTACACCTAGTTTAAACTGGTGGACACAAAAACCTTCTAATGACAGAAGTATTGTGAAATAATTTTTACAATTAAGAGCAACTAATTGCTATAGCCAAACTAAGGCTTTGTGAATGGGGGCAGGAATTAAAAGGGCATAAAACGTTGCAAAGATGGGCACAGATTCTGCAGCAGTTCAGCTTAAAAGGAGAGCTTATCCCAAATAAAGAAAATCAAATTGCGGAACACCAATATATGTAGGATAACTTTTTTAAGAACTTGCACACTGTATTCCTAAGAATGGAAATGGAAGGTTTTTTTAAACTATAAGGGCAGGGATGATAGTTTATAATGAAACATACATAAAAAGTAGTTAGATTGTTGAGCTTAAGTTCTCACTGGTAGAAAAAGAGAACAGCCCACTCTCACTTGCTTTGTAGTGACCGCTGATAAATGCTGCACCAAGGAAAAGAGAACCAGCTTAGATGAAGCACTCTGAAACCAGAAGGAAGGAGAGTCCTTTGCCCACTATCTCACTCATATGCAAAATTAGTTCCTTTTGCAAATCAGATTCTACTGAAGAGTTCTTTGTGGCTCAAAATAAAGCTCCTGATGTTTTGAAATAAGCAAATCCTTCATCATCTATCATTATTTTCTACTCAAAGATATAGCAGAGGATGCAACCTGGGAAACTTTAGAAAAAAATACATAAGAAAAACCTGTCTTCCCTGATGAACGGAATAGTCTATAACTCCCTGAGAGTTTGAAGTTGAAACACCCCCTTCCAGCCAGTGTTCTATCAGTATCACCCTGACAAGGAGCAAGCCCTTTTTTCACCAGGATACTCGGGGGGGGGGTCTATGCAATTCTCAATTTCTTTCATTCAGTCTCACGTGACAAGGATGAAAAAGGTTCCTAATCTCCCAAAAGGCATCAAACTGGAACGCCATACTGTTGGTGCAAAGAGGAAAACTCTTTCCTCACCTAGATGAACATAAACTCATGCCAACTATCTTTAGTTTGGGTATTAGCTGCTGCTGTGCTAGCTCAAGAGAAAAAGAAACTCAACATAAATCAATCTATACATGTTATTCCAATTAACTTCTGGTAAAGAGTTCTGTGCAATTCAAAAGCATGTCTGTTCATTCCTTAGTCCAGCTCATTCTGATGCACCACTTTAACTATTTTGTATGTGCTTTCCCATCACTTCCTCTACTGACTGACATCGTCTCCAGGATTTCAGATAGGAGTCTTTCCCTGTTTTATGTTGAGATGTCAGGGATTGAACCTGTTTGCATGTAAAGCATGTGTTGTATTATTTGTTTATTAGAAATTGTAACAGAAGTGCTAACCCTGCACTGTATAAAAAAAACCACCAAAATACAGTAAAACATACAAAGCGTTTTCATTAAAAAGTGCCAACAAATTCCAATCTGTGAATAGGTTTGTCCTTCTGGGAAGGCCTGCAGAAATAAACTAGGTTTTGTGTACAAGTACAGGTGGTTGGTGACTGACTGCTTTCAATGGGAAGCACATTCTACTGAACTGTGGTCCTTTATGGGGCAGTGAATGGATTTTAATTATCTTGTGGACAGTGAATTTTACGTACTAACACTTTGTGTGTAGCTTTGAGATAGTGGCTGGTCAGAAAAGTTTGCTTTTTATTCGCTGTGAATATACTTCATACCTGCACAATCCAAAAGAGAAAGTGAATTTCTCTCCAGAAACATGTTTAAGAATCAGAACATGGCATGTTGTTTCCTAAGCAAAGTTTCAAAGTATCAACTGTATTTGTTTAGATGCTGCATAGGTTTTTGTCTTCTTGACCATGTGCCTCTGAACTGAAAAAAATGTTTCAGCATAGTAAGAAAAGGGGACTGAGGCTGGTCAAGCATGCAGTCTTCTCTTCTGTGAAAACAAACATGAAATGTGCTCACATTCATGAAGTAGTAATTTGAGTAAAGGAAATGATTTATTTTACTCCAATTGCTGTCTCCCCGCCCCCTGTATATGTCTGGTGTCATACCCATCTTCTTTTCTAATCTTACTCAACAACAACAAAAAAACCACCCTAGCATATCTGCAGAAGAGTTAATGCTAATCACAAATCTCAAAGGCTCCACGTAAGCCAGGCTTGCATAGACGAGAAATGTGGGGTCTATGAAGCAAACGCAGAAAGCAGCTCTTAGGAGAGATAGCAGTGTTTTCCACAATAGATTCCACAATGGATTTAAGTGACAACCAATGGCCCTTAGAGAAAAAATATTTGTGTGTGTGTGTGTGTGTGTGTAAGATTCTGTATTGTTTGTGCTTAACTCTTTGTCATGATGTAAGATCTGTAGAACAAATAAATATTTGTATGGCATTTCCGTAGACCTACATAGCAAGGCGGCAGCAGCAGCATCATGTGGTTTGATTCTTTGCCCTGTGTTAAGAATCTTGTTGTCCATGGAAAAAGCTTGAATTACACCACGAGAGAGGCACCTCTGCATCCTCTTTGCAATACGACCAGGAACTCTTCTCCGAGGCCTGATGCTCGGCACCAGTCACTGTTTGTGTATTGGATCCCAATATCCAATTGGCCCTGTGCCTATTCTTTACAAGCTTCCAATGTTAGGAAAACTTTTCAGTTTTTCAGGGAAGTCATCTTTGTACAAGACTGGATCTGCCCGGTGTTCCACCACTTTCAGAGGCATGGTCCCAAAGACAGAGGCAAACTTGTTAATGCATTCAGACCTACGGAAAGAAACAATTGCATTGCTTAGCAACAGATCCGCTTCACTATAATATGCTAAGTTTAGCTATGCACCTACTATCCAGCTTACTATAACTTAATTTTCTCTCAAAACACTGGGTGCCAATGTGGACTTTTTACATCGTTTGCTTTTTTTTTTTTACACTATAGAGTGGGTACATAGCTTGGTGGTGCTTCTGGATCCTTTGCTGTTGATTGAGGCTCAGATGGCCTTGGTGGCACAGAGTGCCTTCCATCAGTTTCATCTGGAGGCTCAGCTGTGCCTCTATCTGGGCAGGGATAGCCTAACCACTGTTGTTGATGCTCTAGTAGTCTCTAGGTTGGATTACTGCAATCTGTTATACGTGGAGCTGCCTCTGAAGGAAACTTCAGTTAGTGCAGAATTTCCGCAAGACAGTTTAAGCATATAAAACCAATCCTGGCCCCAACAGGACCAATCAATTTCTAGGTCCAATTCAAAATGCTGTTTGTGAGCAATAAAGCCTTAAACAATCCAGGACAGCAATAACTTGCAGAACGCCTCCCCTCATTTGAACCAGCTTGAACCCTGAGCTGATCATCTTAGGTCAGGAAAGTAGCAACACAAGAACAGGCCTTTTCTGTGGTGGCTCCTCATTTGTAGAATGCTCTCCCCAAAAAGCATTACCTAGCACCAACACTGTATTATCTTTAGGCACCAGGCAAAAACTTTTCTCTATAACTTGGCCTTTGCCCTTTAACTATATGTAGCCTTTAAATGTGGGGTGCTTTTAAAGTACAGGAATTTGCAAAAAAAAAACCCCCACAAAAAACAACAACCCTCCAATGATTCAAAGAAATACAGGTCTTATAGTATTCCCTCATCCAGAAAGCCCCCTCTCCTGTCCACTGAGGTGCATTAGCCCAAAACTGTATTTAAACTTCAGATTTTAAGCGCTTTGGTAGCTCACACCTCCAACAGAACCCCCTATTTGCTCTGCGATCTTATGGATAAAGCTTTCTGCTTCCCTAGACCACAGACCAAAGAATGGGCAAGGAATGCTGTAACCTTGCAGGTACAGGATTCTAAGGAGAGAGCTTAACTCTCACACAGAAGACACATCCCGCTATCCCTGACTTTGCACACCACTTGCTCCTAGATCAGGTATACTCCCTCCCTTCTTTTTTCTCCTGTAGGAAATTATCACACTCAGTCTTCAGGCTTGGGTACTTAGGGACTCTCCTTTACTCTCAGAATTAAGGTGTGCATCTGTAATCTTGCTGTCTGAAGATCCTAGTTTTCCCAGAGCTGTACATCAAATACATGTGGGTGGTGAGCATACAAGTGGGTTCGGAGGAGTCACTGTGTAAGTTGTAGGAAGTACCATAAAGGGGCCATTGGCACCTTAAACCTAGCAAACTATATTGCATGCCTTTTCCTACTTCGTCAGATGCACAAAACAGGAGGCGGAGCCTCATACCATATAGGATTTGGCAAAGATGTGAAGCTCTTTGACTGAAGCATTTAATCGTAGCAAAAAGAAAGGAGATGCTGTCAGCTGCACATTTCCACAGAGGTCAAAGATTCCCTATTCCCTCCCCACCAGAATTCCAGGCATTCTTAAAGCAATGTACATGCTGTAAACTAGGGCGGATTAGCTGCCAACATAGCTCTTAAAGAGCCACTGTCAGGTTGAATTTGGCTCAGAACAGGCCTTGCAAAAATAAGCAGTTAAGAAACCAAAAGGCATTCTGAAATAGTTCTTAGATTTTTTATTTTATTTTAAAAATTCCCTGGAAACAGGGTTTCCCCTAAAAACAAACAAGCATTCTCTTTAGGGTCTCTACAGCACTGATTGTACTTGAGAGCTTGAAATACAACATTACTTTAAAACCCAAACCTGAAACTGACTGGTTTATTTTCATTGTCCAACTGAGTGAAATAAAGTATCCATATTTAATAATATTGGATTTTACCCCATCTCCCCACGGGGTTAGCAGTAAGTAACAGAACAAATTTATCTGAAAGAATATAACTGTTAGAACTCTGATGTCTATAAGGTACCCTGGTAAACTGTGCTGGATGTTTAACATACTAAGTTCCAATGACCATGCTAATACAAAGGGTGCAAAAACTCATTCAATGTCAGATAGTGGGGAAACAGTTTTATGATGGGGAAAGTAAGGAATTGGGTGGTGAAAGTAGCAAGGGAAGGAAGGGCATGACAATTATGATTAAGTGGTCAGTAAGCTGAGGGAAGCAAGAAAAAGTTGCCATGGAGGATGATGACCATTGTGGGGTATTAGTGTCCATTCCATAAGGCCAATAGAAACTTTTAAAACTTTTCACTAGCTTGAAATCAACAATGCCTATAAGTCTGTAATCATTAGAACTGGTAACATGGATTTCCAAAACAGACAAAAACATAAGCGCTAGGATACTAATATTGTGCGCAGTATATTCAGTCTGATACCTGCAAAATGAACACACAAATACCGCATGTATGAAGTGCACCACCCTGTGCTCCTTTGGTACGCAGGCCGACTAAATAATAAGAATAATGTCAGTACAGCAGCTCTTTTAATACCCTGTATGAAATTAATGTCAACTTGATATTTGGGGGAGGGGATCTGCATGATAAAAGCTATTGACAGAAATGAAAATTAAATGATATCCCGTAAACACAATGGACATTAAAGCCAAATGTGCTTTCTACCCTTAAAGGCATGAACGACACATCTGGATCAAATATGATGCATCAGCCCAAAATGATGGGAGAAACATGACTAGTACCACTGAAGACAGAACAGGCCCGTTCACGCACCCAACACCCACATTGGATGATTCTCATAACTATTATCTCATCCATATATGCTGTGGAAGTGGTGCGGATGAGGAATTTAAGTCTACAGCAGTAGAACCATACCTAAGCCTGAAAATCTGAGAAGCCAGGTATGAGAACGTAAGAAGAGCCTGCTGGCTCAGGCCAAACCTACCCAACCCAGCACTCTGTTCTCACAGTAGAAAACTAGATGCCCATGGGAAGCCTGTGTGCAGAAGCTGAGCACAACAGCACTCACCCAACCAACCAACCTGCGATTCTCAGCAACCGGTATGTAGAGGCAATATTGCCTCCAACACGGGAGGTAGAACACAAAATAAGATCTCTAAGCCACGGACAAGAGGATTCAACCTATGATATTAAACTGAAAATGAAGAATACTGTGCAACTAGTTCTTGCCTCTGAATCCTCTAAAGTTAGTGCAGTCCTGTCTTAAGACTGCTTGGAAGGAAAGGTTTCTCTCAAAATTAACACAGGTTAGGGCCTGGTTAAAATGTGGAACGTAGTGCCACGCAGGTGACAGCCTAGTTTGTTCATTGACAAGACTCATGATGAGAGTGTCAGAGGGCCCACACAGGAGGAAAAGGATAAGGTTCATTTCACATTTAAAGTTCCCAAGGAATCCACCCCCTTCAATTGGAAACTATTCTAATCTATAGCATAAGATGTCATGATTAAGTAGTACTTCCTGATGGCTTTTCCTGAATTTAATCCCCTTTTTTCATATTATATATCCTTGTGCCACCCAAAATAACTTATCACCATGCTTGGTGTTTACATTCTTAAATACCTGAAGACTTATACCTATTTAGTAATTTCTTATCGAGGCTATATATATTTGTCTTAATCTCTTCTCATAAATCAGTCCTTTAGACAGCCTGTGACAGTGCCCACTTCACCAGTGATCTCTTAACTTCTCAGTAAAACATGCCGATGGGAAGAGCACAAAGTGAACACAAAATATCCCTATTGTGATAGTTGCAAGGCATTATAATGGAAGGAGTGTGTAGATGTCATGGTAAGTGTGCTTTAAATAGCTACTTCTCTTCTGACTGGGTGCCCTTCTATACAGAATTACAGAGCTCAGGATTCTGAAATGTAACACAATAGGTAATTTGTTTGCACTATAATACTGTTCCTCCCAGTTACTCTCATTTAGAAGTGTGCATTTCAGATTATTCTTCATATGACATATTTTCCCTCTCTTATGGCAACATAGACTTGACCGTTAAGGCCTGTTGAAATCAGTTCAATATCACTAAATCCTATTTCAAAAAGTAGCAAAATATGATTTTTAATGGAGTCATCAATGGACTATGAAAGGAGATATGCAAAAGGGGAGCATGTTTTACTTCTATCTGCTTTCATGCTAAAATACTAGCGCAGGATGCACCTCCAAAGCCTTGAGCTCAGATAATTCTCTTTTTCTTATACACATTTTATTTCTGGTTTTCTGTCATTCCAATAAGTTCATCATTTTAATTTACTTGAAACAATTCTATTATTGCTTGACATGCCTTCTTATTAAGCACAAGGATGCCTGTGCTCATATGTGTGTATAATACATATTCAAACCCAACAGACCTGCTGGGCTCGGGATGCAATCAGCTAGCTTCTCAGCATAAGTAACAGGCAAGTTGTCTCATGCTAAAACTGCCTTTGCAAATTAGATTTGTGTAACCAGGTTTTTGTAAATAAAAGCAGTGAATGATTTGGTTCTAACTTCAAAGACTCTGGTGGATTAAGCACTGGGAATAATGGCAAGGGAACAGAATGGGACACTCACCTTTCCACCATGTGTGTCTGGTCTAGTGATAACCCATCAATAGCTGTGCATTCTGGACATTTGAATTTCTTTCTTGGGGTCACCTGTGCAAAGCCAACACAACATTGTCACAGCACAAACATTAATCCCCGCATTCAGAAATGCAGCACAGTGCCCTTGAACGTATCTGTACTGTAAGTCAAACCCTCGAAGGAAGGGGGGGAACCCATGCCACTTAGTTCCATCTGGCCCAGCTGACTGCAAAACTCACAGTGACCCAATAAAAAAATGCTTGGAGGGGTTTTGCCTTCTGTAAGTGGAAAGTAGTGGCGATGACAAGCTCCTTAATTCCTGTTTAATGACTGTTTTCTCACTGCCAAGGTCCCTGTATAAACACCATTTGTTCTTGCAGCCATAAGAGCGATGAAATATAGCTTCCCATACTTCACCGTAACCTTAATCCAACAGACACACTTTGCTCACTTAATAGCTGACTGGCAAACTCTGCGAGGCTCTCCCAACTGCACCGAGGTGCCAAATGACTCTGCAGTGCCCTTGCACAGTTCAGAAACTCTCACAGCAAACACACACACTTTATCTTCTAAGGCTTTTCTAGGAAACACAGCCACCGGTCTGGATAAATGATGATGGACAGGCAGGAAAGCAGACCTTGCTAATTGAAGTAATGCCTGGAGGCCTCTAAATCTCATTCCGAGTTGACACACTTTGAAATGAGCAGACAAAGTGAACATCCAGGCCAAGGAAATGTGTTGAAACATGTCAGGAAATTAATTCAGGGATAAAAGTTCATTTAAAAACTGATCTTGCAATTAACATTCCTGCAATTAGCATTCCTATAAATCAGCTGTTGCCAGTTAAGATAGACAGGGATGGATCGGGTTGGACATGTTTCCCCCCTTTTAATTTTGCTCAGTGATTTGAACAAAAAATGTTTAACTTGCTCTCCTCTCCACATACACACACCCCACCCAACACAACATTTGTCTGGTCAGAATGATCACAGCTAATGGGATCACTCTGTCTCTCAGCCTAATCTACTCTACAGGGTTATTGTGAGGGATAACCTGTACATTTGAGTTCCTTGGAGGAAGGGTGGGATAAAAAAATGGCATGAATAAAATACATGCATGGCACTACAACATTACCAAGTCGGAGAGAACAGCTGAAGCAAAGCTTACCTTAATGACCGCTTTTCCAGTAACATTGGCCACTAGAAAATTCATGGCAATGTCCTCACAATTCATGTGAGCATCCACCCAGTTCTTGATGTCCCCAGGCATTTTGTATGTGTACAAGTAGTTAAAATACTGCAGAAAGGAAAAACAATTTGAGGAAATATAGGCAAGCTTTGTGCATATTTGCTACAGTTACAGGTTTCCTAAGCCATAAAAAAAACCAAGACAGGTTTGAACTGGAATGGGAGTTAAGTGGTGGGCAGGTTCCATTGGGAATTAACAGAGGTTTGCACAAAAAAATTATGCCACATCCTTGCAGCAGTCCCTCTAATAAATAAATAAATTAATAATAATAATAATAATAATAATTTATTTATACCCTGCCCATCTTACTGGGTTTCCCCAGCCACTCTAGGCAGCTTCCAACAGAATATTAAAATACAATGATTCATCAAATATTAAAAGCTTCCCTATACAGGGCTGCCTTCAGATGTCTTCTAAAAGTCCGATAGTTATTTATTTCTTTGAAATCTGATGGGAGGGCGTTCCACAGGGTGGGTGCCACTACCGAGAAGGCCCTCTGCCTGGTTCCCCATAACTTCGCTTTCACAGTGAGGGAACCACCAGAAGGCCCTCGGAGCTGGACCTTTCAGGTTGGCCTTTGCATCATTGGATGGAACCAACTGTATTTTATGATTACTTTTATTTTATACATGCTCGGAGTACCTCAGTAGACAAACAAAATGGAATTAATAATAAAATTAGAATTAAAATTAGAATAATAAAAAGTAAACAAATGCATAATAAAAATAAAACAGCAGAAAAATAAAATTGGAGGGCGTGCGTGCGCTCCAAAAGACAGGTGGCATTTTAAAATACCTTTTATTTAAAAAATGTAAAAGTGTGCCACAGAGAAAGTGGGCGCTAAAGGAGTGTACTCCAAAGATGGGCATGCCACTACTGGAAAGGCTGTCATTGGTCACCACTATGGGGGCAACTGGAGAAGGACTTGTGAGGATTAGCGCAGTACACAAGCAGGTACATGGGAGCAGGCAGCCATGAAGATACAAATCCACTAGAGGTGTATCATGCCCAACATGTATTCCCACCCCACTGTTCTATTCCCTCATCTCTTCAGTAGCTTAGATACTTGATCCAACATGGCATTTTAAAATGGCAAGCCTCAATTTGAACTTGCTGGACCAACTAAAGTCGTGCCTTGGTTTTTGAACAGAATGCGTTCCGGAAGTCCGTTCAACTTCCGAAATGTTCAGAAACCAAGGCGCGGCTTATGGTAACACAATCATTACCTCATCATTCCACTCTAAATGTTGCTCAAAACCTTTTTTTTTGGTAATCTTAATTGTGCCAGTAGCCTAGATCCAAAGAACCAGCACCACATGGCCATAAAATGTCTGGGCTTGAGCTACTCAAACACAGTGAACTTCCTTATGTCGCACAGTGAACTTCTTTCAAATCAATGAATCTTTCAAAAGCATTTTTAAAATATGGAATGTGCCATTCAAGGGCAAAGAGATGAATAAAAATAGCCACTTGTATGCAAACATATTAGCCTTTCCCCTATGCTGAAAAACCCATAACATTATACCCCCAAGTCTGTATCCAAATATTCCAAACAGAGAGACATTTTATTCAAAGGGATGCACCAACAGAATGTGGCTTCTTTCTCCTTCATATCTGCCTTTACCAGCACATTTGAGGAAGATCACCAATGCCTGCATTATGCTATAACGTGTCTACCATCAACTACTGATATACAAGGCTCTGTCCCTATGCCACATGCAAATCCACCACTTCAGAATTATGTCACATCTTACCTTGTGGTAAAACGCTGCTCCTGTGAGCACCATTGAAACTTCATTGGTCCACTCCGACTCATATTTCCACTTGCTTGTTTCATGGTCCCACAAATGTAGGCGACCAGGATATCCAACAAGCCGGTCAGGGAACTCTCTCCATACCTGCAGAGTATAACTGAGGTGTTACGCTAACAGTATTCACCGAAAAGCTGGACAATTTGGCTTAACAATATTGTTTACCCCCCCCCCCAGAAAATAACAGTTATAGATTAATACGGAGTGTCTGCCACAGGTTACAATGGTGTAAATCAGAACTCCCCTGGCCAACCTCCCCCTCCCCACTTTGTGATCTTTGCTTCAGCAACTGCTCTCTCCTTGGGCCTTTTTGAAAGCAGTTGTTGTTGTTGTTGTTGTTGTTGTTGTTGTTGTTGTTATATCTGTTCTTGTGGGAATGGTGTGTGTGGCCCCACCCCTACTGTGGCATCAACACTGCTGCTGCACCTTGCCCAACTCTGGTCTATAGCTAACTTTCAGTTGTCCCTGTGTTAACTTGGCAGTGGCTGCTAAATACCACTCTACTGCGCATCAATATAGTACAGGGATCAAGACTCTTCAGGCAGTCTGTCATCCTTATGGGATGTTATAAACAAGTGTCTTCGAAACATTTCAGTTGTTTTCTTGAGTTGTGTTAAGCAGCCATCTGCTTTCATTTCCCTTGCAAAAGGATTATTCGAGATTAAATGGTTGCTTCACACAACAGTCTTTCCTGGTGGCCTATTTCACTTTCTTCAATTCCTTTCACCTACCACATGCTCCCCCAAACAGCTTCAGATTTGACTGTTTTTCATTTCAGTCAGTAACCACAGTGACAGTTTGTGATACTCCATTTGGAGTGAGTAAAAAAAATATCCTAGTGACACAGTAATCTGAAACAATAAATTTTCACAAGAGTACTTCATACAATATGCACTTTCAAAAATGAAAAAAAGAATGTTTGTGCAAACACGGCTTATTATTACAAAAATAAACAGAAAACAATTTCAGCTTTCATGTTTAGACTTTGGACAGGCGGGTTAAGACAAATGCTTTGATCATAAGGTTAATAGTTTTTATATGGACAAATCTAGTAAAATCTAGTAGTTTTGTATGAATCATTTCCTAGTGTGGCTCAAGTCACTTCTGGATATACATGAGAACTTTTTTTATGTTTTTCAACAACTTTCTAGGTGCTTTGGTACCAGTACTGCTACAGTTTCTTTCCACTTGCCTTGTTCCTGGCACCTGGATACAATCAGGATGCTTATTCCTATCACTTCATTACTCTGCTAGCGACTACCAGATCAAAACACAAGCTGACAGGCATAGGGACAAGTCATCATTAATACACCCCTTAGCTTCTATACAGTGCTGGCTACATTACTCAAAGACACATTTCCCCGAGTGAGCAGGAAAGGAAAGATGCGCGTGCCCAATAATACGGTGGTACAAATTGCAGGTAGGCCATTTAAAGACAGAGGAAGTTCTATCTGTGAAGTGCATTGTTTAGTTATCTGTGGTTATAATTTACACACACACACACACACACACACACACACACACACACACACATGTGTATGTGTGAATATTTAAAAATAGCATGGGTGCTTCCCTTGCTTGGCACAAGCAATGCTACTGGCACTAATCAGACATTTAGGGATAATGTGACAGGTGTGCTTCACCTATGTACCACTGTTCACTACAGTGAGCACTGTAAAGCACAGAAGTTGTGTATGCCTGTAAGTAAATACTGAGAGGCAGTACGCCAGTGAAAAGAAGTTTCTGCAGAGGGAGCATACTCAGTGGAAGAGCACATGCTCAGCATCAGGAAAGTCCCAGGTTCAAGCCCTAGCATCTCCATTTAAGGGTGTCAGGTGATGGCAAGGACCTCATCTAGAGGCCCTAAAGGAGCACTGGAAGTCAAACAAGCCAGTTTGACTATTTGCCCCAATGCTGGGCAAATAGTCCAATCTGGTAAAATAGCAAGGGAGGGATGTTTCTGGCATGCCCTGCTTGTAAGCTTCCTAGAAACATCTGCCTGGCCACTGTTGAATGCTGGATTTGATGGAGCTTTTGGTCTGATCCAGCAGGGATATTCGTACGTTCTTGTAATATGTACCAATGGTAATTCATCTCTACTATTACCCGCAAGTGACAGGAGATGTGCATCTCCGCCTTGACGGTTCTGAGTGCTCGCCACATTAAACACTGTGATCACCAGTGTATTCACATTAAACATGACTGCCACATAATGTGTGGATCGGTTTTGACAGATCACAGTCAAAACATCAGAAACAATGGAAGAGCTAGCTAACTTCTCATGTGGTCAGTCTACATTTGGTGTCTCCATTTTCACTCTGATAATGCTTCTTGACTTATTTCATATGGTTTACATCCCGATAATTAAACCAAGACAGTTCTGATGAAAATGCACAAGAATCTTACACAAGAATCTTACTTGTCAAACCCAAAGATTCTCACCCTGTCTTTCTGCTCTTCAGGTCCTTCTTTCTCCCTGCTTTTAATGCTGCCAATCATACATTAGTGCCACAGAATCTGGGGTTTCACAGCTCAAACCTGGCCTGGTTTCATTTCTCAAACATTTTTCAAACATTCTTTTGGTGGCTTTCCCCTCTTCTCTACCCTTATTTTTTTATTTTGTTGGCATTGTCCAAGGATCTAGCACCAGTTCCCTATTTCTAACCCTATGGACCCTATAATGCAAAATGGGGACCAGCTCTCCTTGGCAGTCTCTATGATGTCCCAGCCTTCTCTTTGCCCTGCAGAAGTGTTGCTACAGTGTCACTGAGTTTGCGACTCTTTGCACCTACCAGTGCAAAAGTGTTGTGCCATAAAGGCAGATCAGATAATGAGAGGCCAGACAGGAAACTTAAGGGAAAACTTGGTGGGTTGTTGTTTTTTAAAGTACAGCTGTAGGGGAAGAGAAGAGATAATGGTTAAAGAGAGACTGGGGGGGAAAGCTGAAAATAGGCTGGCTCAGCTGTGAAGACAGTTTCAGCTGGCTAGCATAGTGCATGTACCGGTATTAAAGACTAAGAACATCACAAAACTCTGATGTAAACTGAAGTGTGTCTAATAAATGGAAGCAGAGGAAGGAACCAGGCAGTGAAATTGAAATAAAAACATTTTAAGGCTTATCATGCTAAATTAGATTATTTCAGAAAAATTATACAAGTTGCTTGTATAAGTATGATAAAGCTAGTCTAATTTAGCTTTGAAATATAAGGAGGCCTGTAGTATAGCTTATAAATTGACTTATTCATAAATTATCTCAAAATTACCCTGAGATGCTGGAGTTGTCCCACCTTTCTTTCTGCTCTGAAGCACCCAAAACATACTTATGTATAATACAATGATGGAGAAGAAATGAGAGGCTCCCTTAAGGATGGGCTATTTACTACTACTAAGTTAGGAACAGAGGCAAAACCCAGGTTCCATTCAGACATCACATTCCTTGCCTCCAAACCACAGTTTCATGACCAGAAATGTATAAAGATCGAGCTAGAATGGGTGATAAAGTCTGTGTTTTATTGCTAACTGGTGACCACATATAAAGGTAATCACATGCTCGTATGTTGAAGACAGCATACATTCTTCTATGAACAGTTAAGAAAATATACTCATAGGAAAGTTTTGAGTCTAAACTTTAGATTAATAGGGAAAACAGCTGTTGCTCATATAGGACATAGTGCTCGCTTTATTACCGTAGCAGAAGAATGGCAAAGTGTAAGTCCAGCAACTATATGTCGAAGAGCATTAGAACTAGGTAAAAACGACAACAGCAGCAGCCAAACATTTTTCCATACCTAGCTGACACACTTTGGCTTTGCCCCAGGCCTGACTTATTTTTGTATGAATATACAGGAAGTGTGCCAAGTTAAACCTTAAACAGCAAGAAGAGCAGAAATCTTTCGCTCAGCCTCAACAGACACCTAGCATTTATCATCAATGTAAAACATAAGCCTGCCTCAGGCATTCTATTCCCATGTAAAGCTCACAAGGAAGCAGGGATGAGCACAGTAAGTTCCCCCTTATCACCACCATGGCTTTTTCAGGGTTCTAAACTCTGTGGGGAGATGCCATGAGCGCATGAGGATCTCCACTTTGGGAGGTTGCCTTCCAAGTCTTGGACAAGGAATACGGTCACAGTGATGGGGGGGTAGGGCTCAGCATGCCTATCACCCCCTGTGTGTTGGTTTTACAAGCAAGCTGGGCTACAAGAACAAGCAAGAGTTATCCCTCTTTTTCAGCAGTGTACAGAAGCAGGCAGGGCTGAAGCCACTGGCTTCTCACACAGAACACAAGACTGGCAATTCCCAACACAGAGAGATAAACAGAGAGATTCATAAGCACTACAACTATTATTAAAGGTATATTTTGGGAGACAAAGAAACAGAATTAACTGTAATGAAACCTTCAAAGACAGCAATTATCAACCCCAAATTTTAAACACAGCCACGTCATGGTTAAAGAAAGGTAACTTCCAGCTGCATGCAGGTTGAAAATGGAAAATGTGGTTTAGAGCAAGACTGGTCTGCTTCGCCTTCATTTTCAAAAATTATGTTCAGCTGAATCCATGTTACATTTCTTTGCTCTTTTGCTTTTATCTTTCTTGTAAGGGGAACAGAAACAGCTGATGAATGGGTAGAAATGTTGTATAGCCCTAACTGTTTAAGAGCACAGAACACTATCTGTCAGTACTTCTGTCAACACAATGCTGAAAAGCTGTCCTCTTACTTCTCACAAAGCTTCCACTTCAAGTCACAGAGCCGTAGATATTCGCATGCCTCCTTAAATTAAACAGCACATAGGGGCTATATTGCTCTTGCTTCAGTAGCTTTGCACCATGCAATAAATCATTAGGGACCCTAATAGTTCACTTTTAACAAGTAAAAAAAATGTCTGACACTTTTGAGTGTTACTTTAATTTTTATGGCTGAAAGTGTACAGAGATCAAAGTAACCCCCCTTCTCTTCTTCTTTTTTTATAAAAAGCCTAATCGATACAGCCAGACAAGTCTGTGCTGCTACAAAGTTCAGCCACATGTTTAAACAAGGTCTAGAGAATAAGCAGAGGAAGAAAGTTACCAACATCACGTTTCCAAATGTTTCTCCTGACTGAAGCAAGGCACTTAAAAAAGAAACCCTCCTGGTAACATTATATGTTGCTACTGTTCCCTCAGAATTCCCTTGCAAACTGCTCAGAAATGCAACAGATACTTTCTTGGTGAAATACATAAACAGATAAATAAATTACCACAGGCCGAGGACAGGTTAAACATCTGGTAGCCAGCTCAGGCCTGTCAAGCAAGTCAAAGACACTCTGGCCCAGGGAAGATTGATCTGCAGTCACTGATTTGCGGGTTGAAGGTAGGAACTGTATTTATACACACTTCCCCTCATGCTCTTATAGAGGAAACAGCATAAAAAAGGAACTGCCACACTCTGGATGTTTGATTCAGTCCCCCCCCCCACGCCCCCCGGTTAATATTAAAAATTAGCATGGTTGTGCATTCGCCCAGATATGTTTTAGGGCTCTTTTCTATCCCATATGCATGGCATTGCCCTGGATTCTAGAATTATTCTATAAATTGGTGGCTGTTATGATTATTACTATTTTAAACACACTAAGAGAAAAACAGCTTTTGCAAGACTCAGATGTGTCTGCCAAATCAGAGGAGGCTCTGTCCAAATGGCAGCAAATTCACACAAAGACTATCCAGG
Organism: Zootoca vivipara; assembly: GCF_965207765.1. Taxonomy (NCBI): domain Eukaryota; kingdom Metazoa; phylum Chordata; class Lepidosauria; order Squamata; family Lacertidae; genus Zootoca; species Zootoca vivipara. The sequence goes on along the minus strand of NC_142582.1, from coordinate 83,257,213 downwards.
CTGTTATTCAGGCAGTTCCACAATCCAAGCATCTGGCCAACATAAGTCAGGCAAATTAGGTAAAATGGACCCTGAAGTTCAAATGTGGGACTGGGAGTTACAGATCCCCAGTTCAGTCACTGAATCACTATATTGCCTTGAGAAACTAACGTAGCCTACTTAACATGAGCCACTGTGAAGTGATCTATATACGGAAAGGGTGGTCAGTGCATGTTTGGTATAATTTCTGATGTTCTTACATTTAAAGTGAAATATGAGCTGGAGCTTCCTCCTGCCCATCAGAACACGTGCCTAGTGGGCATCCTTAGGGGGCTTATATTGCACCCTTCTTTATGGCTTTTTGCCACCTTTTGGTCTGTCAAGTCACTGATGGTTCTTGCATTCTCCCAGAAAAAACAAATTTTACCTTTCTATCCTCCTCTCCTAAATGGTCTATATTATTACAATTTGTTGTAAGTTTTGATTTACTGAAACTAAGCCACACTTAGAATGCAAATTCTTCAAGTACACAAAAACAACGCATATACAGATACTCCAGCCAATTCCCCAGATTACAGCTGCTTCACCATGCCCTTTTCCAGCAGTCCAGACACATGAGATTATTTAGCCAAGTCTACTCAAACCAACATGCCACAGTCCTCTTGGAGACTTGCCCAAGGAAACGGCTTATTTGAAAGTAGTCCCATGTCAAGAGCTCTCTTCTTTCTGAAAGCTTGTGTGTCAAAGGAAAAATTATCCTCTGTCCTTCTTCCTGGTGTGTTCTGAACCAGCTACATGTTCATTTATCTAGCCTTCCATTGTGAATACACAGCTGTTCTGTACTTGTCCACACTCCTGTTTGGGTGCAACCTTCCATCCTCCATGTTTCCCCAAAAGAAGAAAATATAAACCTGGATGCTCATATAACTGCTAATCCCCATGGGAGAACCTCCCTGTCTGGAGACACATATGGCATACTTAAATCTATTTTTTCCACATATATTTTATTATTGTTTAAGTCAGTATGTCAATTGTCAAACCAACTCCATATAATGTCAACTGTCTTAAGCTTATTCTTCATAATTATGGAGGAAAATCTAAAGAGCACTTTTGTACTAAGCTACTGTTAGTACTGTTGTACTAAGCTACTGTTGCTCGGTCCCAGCTCCTGCCAACCTAGCAGTTCGAAAACACATGAAAGTGCAAGTAGATAAATAGGTACCGCTACAGCAGGAAGGTAAATGGCGTTTCCGTGCGCTGCTCTGGTTCACCAGAAGCAGCTTAGTCATGCTGGCCACATGACCTGGAAGCTGTATGCCGGCTCCCTCGGCCAATAATGCGAGATGAGCACTGCAACCCCAGAGTCGGTCACGACTGGACCTAATGGTCAGGGGTCCCTTTACCTTTACTGTTAGCTCACCCACTCCTTTCTCATTCTTCCTTAGTTCCTTACTTGAGGATCCAGACCATCTCATTCCCCTCTCTGCCACATAAAACAATATCCCTCTCTTATTAAAAAGACAACAACCCTGCACACTTAAAGGAAAAACAAGCTTTCTGACATGGCTTCATCTTCTCTCACACCTTCAACTTCCAGCCAAACCCAATGACTTTTCCTAAATTATTCTGTAACGTTCAGCACTGCCAACTTCTTTGATTTCTACAGCTTCCACAATGCTGAACTCCAGGAGTGCTGAACCTCACACCCTTGGAGGGAATCACAAAATTAATGTGGCCTGATGACACTGCCAACAGCAGTGCCAACAGGTACTGGCAACGTACTCTCTCAATCTTTGCTCATCGTGGCTACCACCTGGGTGCTAATGGTCTTTTTTGGGAGGAAGTGTCTCAATAGGGTTGTAAGTTATACAGATTATCTAGACCCTTTATCAGTTTGGGATCAGGCCTGGTGACAGGACTGCACTGCTCTTGGTCACCTTGATTGATGACCTTTATCAAGATAAGAATAAGAATAAGAATAAGACCCTGTTGCTTCTGGTTTATCTCTTAGTCCCTTTTGAAAGCATCATCCTGGACAGACTCTGTGGTTTGGCTCCTATCTATGGGGTTAGTTTCAGAGAATGGTACTGGGTGATTGCCACAGGCAGCTGTGTTGTGAAGTACACACCCCCAGTATGAAACTGTTGGGGATGATCTTTAGGAAATTTGTTGTGTGGCCATGCAAGCCCTAAACCAGTATCTAGACATATCAGTAGTGATGGGTTGGATGAGGGCTAGTAATAGCTGTAGCAGTCACTCCAGGACTGCTCCAGCTATCTCCAATGAAATAGCACTGCTCTCTACATCCATCTACTGAGGCACCAAGATATTCTCCAGGAACTCCTGCCAGGTGGGGAGTAGCAGGTAGGGCCTTTTCAGTGGTAGCATCCTGGTTGTGGAATGTGCTGTTTTATTTTCTGCTCTTGACTTACTTTTCTGCTGCTTCATATCTTATGGTATCATTCCTGTGGTTATTGTATATTTAATTTGTTTCTATTTTGGGGCGGCCTGTGTCATAATAATCATCCAAGGTGCTGAAGACTAAACTTCTGTTTATAGTAGATGACTAAATAGGCAACACAGAAAGACAGGTTTTGGAAATCCCCAAAAAGTGTAATGAAAGAAATACAAATATAGTTTCCCCTCTGCTTCTGTCCAAGAGTTTCATCTTTCAGGCTCTCTGGCACACATATTTATGTGCTAAGCTTGCATATGAGTTGGAAAAGAACTATAGTTAATCCTCCCTCAATGCTGGGCAGCAAGGGCAGCAAAATGCAAATATAATATTTTCTGAAGATTAACAGCATTTCCTGGATAGCTGCAAGAACTTTATGCTGATTATGCATCATGGCACTACTTGAAGGTTAAGAACATTTTAGCTGAGGATTTGTCCCCAGAAGCATTTAACTCCATCAACTCAAGTCATGCAAAAGCAGAAGCCGTCTTACCTCATAACCAAACTGCAGCTCATCTGATGTCAACATGATTATGTCATCATCAATGGCCAACACTGCTTCCGTTTCAATCTCATTATAGGGGAAGAAGCGGTTACTCAACTTGTTTTCTGTGGTCCGTACAACCTTTAGTGGCACTCGAACTTTCGGCCAAACAGTTTCTGTGAAGAAGAAGAAAATCTAAGATTTTATTTGTATTTTTGCTGTATCTCATCTGCAGTTTTATTACACCTCTACCCCCACCCCCTAATCAAGTCCTTGTGCTCTTTGCATGTACTAGGCCATGAGTACAGCAGGACAATTAAACTATGGGAGGGATTCACTTGACAAACCCTGTCAGTGGAAGCCCTATGCATGGGTGTCTGCTTGCACAATGGGACTGTTCTCCCTTCTCCTCCTCTCACAAATGGCTGTGGGAGAACCCCAGAACAGCATGCAGTGGGAGGGGAGAGGGAATAATTTTGTCTGGCAAAATTTATAACAGCACAACACTGAAATTCATCCAATGTATTCTGACACTCCAATTAATTCAAATAACCTTGAGATACAGGTACGACTTTGAATACTACTAGCATTAAGAACATACACCATTATTTAATACAGGGGTGGGGAACCCATACTTCTCTCTTTCTCTCTCTCTCTCTCTCTCTCTCTCTCTTTGCATGCACACATTCCAATGACTGATGGGGCAAAAGTAGATGGGACAACCCCCCCATGGAAAAAAGTATGTACCTCTATCTTCCCTTTGTTACAAATACAAATACACATGCACCAGACACCAAGCACTCATCACTCTCTAACACTCATACATGCACTCCAACACATCAGGCAAGCAGGCCAGTAACTCACTCAGCACTCGCAGCCCTCTCCACTCCAAATCTGGGAGAAGAGGGTAACTGGAAAGAACCCTCTGCCTGCACTTCAGCGAAAAGGCAGGCAGAGGGTTCATTGCCAATCATGGCACTGTGGTGCTTAGCACTAAGATCAGACAAGAGATCCCTCTCCTTTTACTTACAAGGAGACATTCTCTCTGATCTTAGTACTGTGGCACTGATATCAAACCTAAGAGATCCCTTTAACTTTTCTGTGACTGACATCATATGGCATTAGTAGGTACACATAAAAGAGATGTGCATGAAAACATCTTTGTTCCCTGAAAACACAGTTGATGGAGATTATGGTCAGATGTCCATTTTCACTGCTAGGAGAGTGTGATTTCATAGTTTACAGAGTACTCCAAAAGAACGTATAAAGTTCTGCACACTTCAGATGCTGGCATCCAAACATAATACCTGAGACAGCTTCCTTAGGAAAACTGTACCCCTTTCCAAACCACACTAAACAACTATGAAAAGAAAGTTTACCTTGGAGGGGTTTTAAGAAAGGCGGAATTGGCCCAGATGAGCAAAAGAAACAAGAAATACAGAGTGAGAGGTTTTGGAAATATAATCATTTCAGTTTCCTACTCCAAGGTGGCCCTTGTTAAAACTAAAAAATGTTTTATATAATTAATTCTTGCTAGCACTCTTAGTGAGGCCTTGGTTCAGTGGCAGAACACACACTTCGCGTGTACACAAATACACGCAAGCTACAGAGAGGGGCAATAAGGTATACACTCCAGAAAAGGCTAGGTATGAATCAGATGAGATGGAAGAGGAATGGAGCCGTGTGAGTATCTAGTGAGACACAAGAGAAGATGAGAGGAGGAAATGGTGGCTTTCTAGAGCCATGTTCTGTGACACTGTGATGACCTAAATTTAAGTTCATTACCTAAACAAAAATTCTAGTCGCTCTCAGTAGTAGACAATTTAATTATTGTATGTTTTTGTATGTTTCCTTAACTCCAAACAATTGCAAAAAATTAACAGACAGATCCTGTTTATTGAACCGGGTGACCTAAGGCACTATCTTAGTTTAGCTTTACCTCAAAAGGTCATAGTGAGAAGAAACAGGCTAAGGCCAGATGTGTCACCCCACAAGTTCCTTAAGGGAAGGTTGGATAGACAGATAGCTATCCATCTTTAGCAGGTTGTGCATCATTTCAGGTTGAAACAGGAAATGCTTTTTGTACTGCATCTAAATAGAGATAAGTTCACTAAATTAACATCCTTCTACTATCAGCATTGCTAAGGAGCAGGAATAAACTGTGTTAGAGATTTGTGTGTTAACTAAATCTCTTATAGGTATAACTACCAATAGTGAAGTGAGGATGCTACGGAGGTGACAGCAATTTCAAGTTGTAGAATATGGTGTGGCAATAGCAGTGGAAACGAGATCAACTCTTAACATTGTAACTTTTACCCACTCTGCATAATTTTCTTGAGCTTAAAGACCATCAGTTTAGAGTTAAATGTTAATGAAAAGTTATTGGATAAGAAGGGAGAATTATAATAATGTTTCTGCCTACACAAATATTTCTATCCTACAGACATTTAGACCACAATATTTATTTTAGCAAATGCAGACTAAGTGAAAAACATCAGTTTCTCCTATAACACTGCAAAGCTTCCAAGCAGTCTATTTTTTAAAATTAATATCCTATGTGCAAGTCATATGCATTTGTTGGCACCCTGGCTGAGCCGACAATCCTCCTTACACACCGAACACTCTGCTAATGATGTCTAACTATCTATTTACATACATGCAGCCAATAGCCCTCAAAGGCTCTTTAATACTCCAGTGAGAGAGAAATTGATTGCCTCAATCTGATTTTGGTGTCAAAAGAAGCCCAAGGAAGCCATACAGATACAATACCGGGTGGAAAGTATTCGGCATGACACCATTTGCAAGCAAAGAACCAAAACACCACGCCTTCATTGAGAGTTTCCCTTTATAATGTGGTTTGAAAACAGTGTGTTTTCTGATTCCATTGTTTTCTTAAATGTAATAGAAATATTGTTATATTAACATATGTTACAGTTGCATAAATGCAACAATACAATTATGAGTTATGAATTACCTTAACATTTCACAGACCTTGTATACAGTACGATCACCGTTAGTTCACAATTGTATGAGTAGGACAGATAAAACAGTTACAGTCAAACCTCAGCTGTCAAACGTAATCCATTCCGGAAGCCCATTCTGCTTCTGAAATGTTTGACAATCGAGGCGTGGCTTCTGATTGGTTGCAGGAGCTTCCTGCACTCAAGTGGAAGCCACGCCGGACATTCGGCATCTGGAAAATGTTTGAAAACTGGAGCATTTACTTCCGGGTTTTCGGCGTTTAGGAGCCGAAACATTCCAAAACAGAAGCGTTCGGGAGCTGAGGTTTGACTGTACAATGATGCACATTGTTGCTACAATTTTCTGTGACAGTGTAATCACAGAGATTATACATGCCCCCTTTACTGCAGCCAGCACAAGGGAGCTCTTCTAGTTCTGAGGCTGCCTTTCTCAAAATCCCAGAAAAGCTGGTTGTTTCTACTCTGAACCTATGACACAATCAACTTCAGACCCAGCTCTACAAGGAAGCGATGTCCTCTGGAACATTTGTCCATTGTGACTTGCTCATCTCCTAACAAAGGTATTTAAGCAGGAAATACCTATATTTGAAAAAAGCAAAATGAAAAACACTTCATCATTCATTTGAAAGTGTGTGAGGAGACCATCTGGCTGCAGATGTCTCTGCCACTTTTAGCTTTATTATAATAATAAAAATCTACGGCTTGATTTTCAGCTCTGATATTATTGTACTGTATATTTCTTCACAAGGAAAGGAGAACCACTGTCCTTCCTTTCTTTGGCACATAACAGCAGCATTTATGGTTTTCTGAAAGATTTGATACTTGTAAGCTGACACTTCTGGATTCATTTATTATTTTATTTATTTATTTCATAAAACTGATACAACACTTGATTGGGTAAAAAAAACAAAACACCCCTCATAAGATAAAACAGTAAAATCAAGAAAAACATACAACCCTACTTTCAAACATACAAAAGTTAAAATACTAAAACAGATTAAAATTGTTGCAAAGTGCGGACACTGCCACACTAAATGATCAAGTTCTTCTAAATGTAGAACAGGTGTTACGGGGCACCTGTAGTAGTGCCAATTCTGCTGATCGAAGTAGTCGAGTGGGCACATGTGGCATAAGGCGACCTCATAGTTGCTACCTTTTTAATGGAAACAACCTGTGTTTGTGAATTTCTGGATTTTACTACATTTATAGTTCCCTGGGCTTCTAAGGACCAAGGTGGCAGAGCACAAGTTCTAGATTTTGTGCAATTAATAGTTTCACAACATTATGTCTGACTTCATTTTACACGATTTACAATCTTGTAACATGTTTGTTAGTATTGTTTTGTTTTAAAATAAAACAGAAGAAGCACACTTCAGAAATGTCAGGTAGTCATTAAGATACTAGGGTGGGGGCTTCAAACTTGCTTGTAACTTTATACTCTTACAGTGAGCACTGGAATGAGTTCATATTATTTCCCTTTAATTTTTGTAAGCCTGTAGCAAAGGCTTACAATATTTTTTATTACACAACCAAGTTACAAATTGAGAATTGGTAATACATAAAGAGAGATGAATTTATACAGTTACTATGGGGCCCTCAATGGGGAATTGTGGGGAGAGGTGGATAAGCTAACTGCCTTTATATCCACCGATGCAGTAGCCAATATTAAGAGCCAATTTCATATCTGAATTTACTGTAGGGCCATCAATGAGCAAAAATTACCTTTGATGTTCTCTTTCTAGTTCCCATTAATGTATATCAAAAATACAACTGGTTCAAATAACAGAAAATGTACCTGACTTTGCTCAAAGCCAGAAATGTGTTCCCTATACAGCACTGGCCAGGATATCCTGCATTTGATACTCAACCAGGTTAATGGTCCCAGCTTTACTATAACCAATTAAAAGAGAATAGCCATAAATGTGCAGATACTACCGTAGGGTAATAAACTAGACCTTATCGTTGACAGCGGTGTGCATTACTAACTTCAAACTCATTCCTTGTCCTAATCCATCAGAAACTTCCTGGCTTTAATAGGCTATAAATGGCAGAAGCTTTGAAGTCCAAGGATTAGGAGCCGTAATAGACAGACTGAATGAAAGACTTAGTGAAACCAACTTCTGCTATCCTACCAAAGAGCTAGGTGGAACGAACTGTATGCATTTGAATTAAAACAAATTAAATTAAACCCCTCGACAGCAGACCAGGACATTCCACAACCTATCCAAGTGTTAAAAATACATAGATGAAGGGGGTAGCTGGCGGTCACATAAGAAAGTTATTAAAATACATACCTATTAGAAAGTAAAGCTAAATAACTAAGTCTCAGTAAGGAAACAAACCTATGACCTTCAGGGCCAATTATTTTTCATGTCAACAACTTAATATATTTTCAACAGTATATCAATGAAAAAGGGTTATATAATGATCTGCTACAATGAACAGAGTTTTAAGTTTTAAAATAGTGAAATACTACTTGGCCATGATGAATTTTGCTATCAAATAATTTGGCTCCATCCAAATCTCAAGATTAAATAAACGAACATGTACACACACAGGGGAAAGATGGTAAGAAGCCATGTGAGCTTAAGAAACCCAATGATTGTTCTGCTTTCAAGAGGCAGGACACTTATACATTTTATAACAAAGCTTCAGGTAGGCTTCTTTTATTCAAAGGTACAAAATTATTTCACCCAAATGCAAAATATTTCAGTATCTATGAACCACATGCATCAGATAAAGCTGACCAATCAGTGTACATATAATCAACTCCTTTCTACCCCAAATCATTTCTAGTATTCTATCTTCTTGACACACTAAAAGCACAACAGCTCAAAGTACTAGAAAGAAAGTATTTATATAAATAGAAGGTGGAAACACACACCCAGAAATCAGTGTGTGAACTTAGGGCAACACATCCAATTCTGGTATACATACATACATACATACATACATACATACATCATAGCTGCCAAGTTATCCCTTTTTTTAAGGGATTTTCCCTTATGCTGAATAGGCTTCCTCGCGAGAAAAGGGAAAACTTGGCAGCTATGACATACATACACAAAGACATGAACCCCCACCTACTATATACATGCACATGCAAATGTGTGTGTGTATATGTGCACACAACTTCCCTCGCACAACTTCCCTTCCTCAAGAAACACAAAGGGAGGGATCCGGATCCCATACTCCTTCACTAGAAACAAACAAAAAGGAGACAGCCCTGGAAGATGATGGTTCCCTAAAGAAATCTCCACTCCTAAAGCCATTGTTGGAGCTTGGTCTGAGCTGCGGAGAAGGGTGCAACATGCCATGCCCTTTTCTTTATTCCAAGCTGACCAATGATTCTGAGAAGTTCTGGTGAACAGCAGTAGGCAGTCAGTGACTTCTTCGCCTTGTTGATACCACTTCTGCCTGCCCCAAGAAAACTGGAGTGTAGCAGGTTCAAGGCATACGCACAAGTGTGGAAGGGAAGAATGGGCAGCAAGTTACTCCATCTTGCTCCTAGCTTGGCAGCCTATCCAATCCATGGCTACTCAGCAAGTTACAGCTGGTGCGATCACTTTAGCTTTGACTGTCTTTCCTAGAGATCCATAAGCAAGCACAACAGGCCACAGGGTTTATTCGTTGTAGGCCATCATAAGCTGTACTCTCAGCACTCAAGTGCTGTAAAAGCAGTTCACAATCAGGGATTCAGGTGAAAATGGATTCAAATAATCTTCCAAAAGTGCTTGGCCCTGACAAGCAGCCACTTGTGCACTTTACTGAAGAGGGGCTTTTTGACAGCCAGCCTGTACTTGTTGCAATACTTAGAATTCAGGGAGGCTCTCTTTAGACGTGACCTTGTAACTGCCTATTCTAAAGGTAGCTGGGACCACTCCAAGCATGGAGTAATTAATCACTTTCATTTGTGGACCCAGGCAGTCAGCCCCTTCTGTTAGATGTAATAAGCCAAGAGGAACGAGGTATTAGTACATAATGCTGGACCCTTCTTGTCTCCGTCCTCATGCCATAGTAATCAAAACACGTACCACAAAACAGCGCTCTGAACAGTTCCCAGACTGCACTGCACAATTGTACCATTCAGGCTGAAGCAACTACAAGGAATTATCCTTTAAGTACTCAGCAAACAGGTCACAGTATGCCCCTTGTACACCACTAAGCATGTCAAGTTTGGGAGGATTTCTAAGTTTCATTTGATACACCACCCAACACTGTTTGGTGGCATCTACTACTACTAGACGTCAATACCTACACTTCCGCAACCTCTTAAACGGCACCCTCCATTTTCTGCACACAGGCAAAGTTATGTGACACATGCATATTATTCCAAAGGGCAATATGTCAAGAAGCGTTGGAATATATATTGTTCCATGTGCGTTTTATTGTTTAGTTTATTGGAATGGAAATTCATGTTCAAAACAGATCTTAAGAAAGAAACACACATTTCTATACTATTATTATTATTATTATTATTATTATTATTATTATTATTATTATTATGCCTCCCATCTGATTGGGTTGCCCCAACCACTCTGGGCGGCTCCCAACAAATTAAAACATCAGACACAGTAAAACATCAAACATTTAAAACTTCCCTATACAGGGCTGCCTTCAGATGTCTTCTAAAAGACAGATGACTGCTTATTTCCTTGACATCTGATGGGAAGGCATTCCACAGGGTAGACATGGCTACCGAGAAGGCCCTCTGCCTGGTTCCCTGTAACCTCACTTCTCACAACTTAATACAGTGGTACCTCTGGATACGTACCTGATCCATTCCGGGGTGCTGTTCTCACCCCGAAAAGTATGTATCCAGAGCAGCGCTATTGTGCATGCGCGAAGCGCGCAGAACGCTTCTACGCATGTGCGTGCGGTGGAACCTGGAAGTAAACACTTACGGGTCCGCCACGTACTTAACCTGAAAATACACAACCTGAAGCGGACGCAACCAGAGGTATGACTGTATATACTGAGAAAGGACCACAGGTAAAATTAGCTGTGGGAACCTGGTAACCTGAGGGCCACATTTCCTCATGGGTGACCTTCCAGGGGCCACATGCCAGTGGCATGTGTGGCCAGAGATAAAAGTGATCAGGCCCAGAAGCATATGGGAGAAGAATAACAGATGAAACTCTTACCTTTATACAGTAGACTAAATTTCAGCCAAGCAAAAGCCAGAGGTTTACACACACACACACACAAACACACACACCTTCCTTCCTTCCTTCCATCCAGGCAAGCAAGAGGCAATAACAGAGTTCAAGAGCACATTTAGCCAGGCAAAAGCACTCAAAGAGAGTGCTGGGGAGGGGGCATGGCCTGACAGTGTCCTAGAGGCCTGCATCCCTGGGTTAAACATTCTGACTTCGAGAATGTGTTCTTAGATTCTAGAGAAATTCAAGCAATGGGAAGTTCAGGAAAATCAGGCTTCACGCAGAAGTGCAATTTTCAATTACCACTTGATTTTATTACCTCAAAGCAAGAAAGTAAAATTCACTAACCGTCAATTAACATTTACTCATCACTGGTAGCTGAACATGTGGTTTGGTTGAGGTGGCATACAACATTCAAGGGTCTAAGCAGTAATTTCATGGGACATTTGAAATATACTGATATTAAAGTTCATGAAAAGGTTCACTGTTAAATTTTAGTAGGATTTGCTCTATTTACAAGAACAAGAGTACAATGAAGTGAGAACTGAAGGTAACAAATAGGGCTTGGAAAAGCAATAAGCACTGGCACACCAGAGTCATTCATGAGATGAAGCCTAGCTTTTAAACAATTGGTCAGTATTTTCCTGAGTATGGTCTGGCAGGGAAGGAAAACTTCCATTGGCAAACAGTCTGTGGTTGCTTTTGACTTAATAGCTGAACAGAGCAGCACCCAATATTTTATTTTAAGTACATACTTTCCTTTTATAGTAATATTTCACAACTTGCCAAGTAAGTGATCTACTTTGTGATTTTGGAAATCGGAACATGGAAGTTGCATAACTTTTTTAAAAGGAAGTGTGCATGCACACGAAAGCTCATACCAATGACAAACTTAGTTGGGCTTTAAGGTGCTACTGGAAGGAATTTTTTTAAAATTTTGTTTAAAAGGAGACAAGGAAAGAGAAATAATTTGTGGAGTTATAGAATCAAGTATACTTGTGCCTTGAACCACTGTATTTTAATTTCTATTCTGCTTTTTCTCAAGATGGTTATACTGAAATTAAATTACATTTAGGAATTCACATTACTGTACATCTACTTAAAATCTGGGCACTAAAAGCCATTAAACAGTGAAGTACAGTATCCATAACATTTCTGGAAGGCTTCAACTTTCACAGTGTTCTTAACAGAGTTCCACAACTGATGGACAATCACAAAAAATACTTCTCCTTCCTCAATAGTACGGTCAAAAGTAGGCTCCAAAGAATATTGTGCTTAAGCTGTTAAGGCAGGTATGTGAAACCTTAGTACTACAGACCTAGTTAGGCACAGAAGTGGTCCTAATTTGGCTCAGGAGGCAATTTCCTCCAGGCTAACATTGTATATGACATCAGCTGTGGTGCAGGTAAAGATGTGGCTGTTAAGGAACAATCAGGAACCTTAAAAATGGTCTCCTGATTGTTCTACAATAAGCAGAGTTTGCATCCACTGCCTTTTTAATTTAGAGGCCAGATGCAAGCCCTGCCGGAATCAGCAACACTCAGGAACTCTGGAGAGCAATTGATCCCTGTTGGAAGAGAGGCTTTAAGTCACTGCCAATCAGTGTTTGAGAGGTGACTTCAAGCCCCACTGAGTTCCTTCGCTTGGATCATCCCCATGCTTATGAAGGAAGCTCTTCTGTTTTCAGCATGACCCGACTTCAAGCCAGGGTGCAAAGGAAAAATGGGTCACCTGATAGGAGGAGCTTGGTTTCCCACAACTTACCTTCTGGTGGAACTTTGTTCTGGTTGTTCCAAACTACTAACAACTTTGAAAGGCTGGGCACCTTTGAGACTTCAGTGATGACTCTAAAGAGGCTCTCAACCCGATCGTAGGTCAGGACAATAGCAGTGAAGCCTTGCGACTGAGGTGGGATCAGCGGAAGAAATAGTGGATTGCTTACGCTGCTCCATTTCTGCAGAAAGGAAAGAAGTAGGATTAAACCAAGGTCACTTTTCAGTAATAAAATAGGAATAAATCAACTGAATGCAATTTCCATCATTAGGACCAGATCAGCACACCAACACAATAAGCATTTTAGAGGGAAAACTGGACTTTGGGAGCTTCTTTTTGTGATAGAACACCAATCTTGGTTAAATATGAACATCTTCTATGCATTTGTACTATTTGTACTATCAAGTACGTTCAGGCATACTGGGGAATAAAAGACAGATTACTGGAAAACCAGAAAGATTCAGCTACCCTGGCTTGTTTCTTCCCCACATCTCTCTTCCCAAAAGGAAGCATAATCTTTATATGAATTCAGACTAGGCCAACAAGCAGAAAATCAGACTAGTGCCACAATTTCTGGGGGGAAATTAAGTAAAGAGAGGCAAATTAATAAACCTGACACAAAATGGGCACAAATAAAAAGGAAAACATACTCTTGGTTCAATACAGAAGGATAAAAGAGCAACCTTCAACAAAAATAGCTTGTTCTATGGTTTTAAACAGTCTACCTTTCAAGCAGTTAAAAAAAAACAAGAAAAGAGGCAAAGATCAACTTTAGTTATTTACTCCACCTAATGTTCCCTAAATACTTTTTAAAGACTTATTTTACCATCATAAGGAAGCCAATTTAGCTGGCAGAGATGTGGGATAAGGCACAGTAGAGCCAAAATGTAGAGTCCCAACAGAATGCATTTTGTAGTATACAGTGGTGCCTCGCTAGACGAATTTAATTCATTCCACGGGTCTTTTCTTATAACGAAAAATTCATCTAGCGAATCCCATAGGAATGCATTGAATTTTTTTGAATTTTTTTTTGCCCATAGGAACGCATTAATTGAATTTCAATGCATTCCTATGGGAAACCGCGATTTGCTAGACGAATTTTTCATAAAACGAATTCATCTAGCGAGGCAACCTCCAATCGAAAAATCCTTTCGTTAAGCGGAAATTTCGTTAAGCAGGGCATTCGTTAAGCGAGGCACCACTGTACATTTATTTTCCCAGTGACACAATCAAAGACTAACATAAAAGAGTATAGACAGGAAAAAGCAGAAAAATATTGTAAATCTAGGCCTATGAAAAACTAGGGCATTAACTTTACCCTTGCCTAGGACATTGTAACATATTGACTACAGCAGGGGTTCCCAGACTTACCGAGCGGCGGGCCGGTGCCCGCCGCGCCGACCGCGCGGTGGGCTGGACTGCAGGGGAGTGCGCGCGCAGCGGGCCGGAGGGCGGGGGAGTGCGCGCCCGTGCGCATGCGCACACGCACACGGGCGGAAAAAAAATCGGCGAAAATCGCTTGTGCGCATGCGTATGGGCCTCCCCCGACCCGGAAGTGCACCAGAAATGACCTCTTCCGGGTCGGGAGAGGCCCGTACGCATGCGCACAAAGGATTTTCGGCGATTTTTTGCCGATTTTTCAGATCGCCGCTGCGCCGCGCGCCGTGAGAGCGGGCGGCGGCAGCGGGCGGCGGGGGTCGTCGCGGGCCGGATTGGAAGGCCGATTGGGCCGCATCCGGCCCGGGGGCCGTAGTTTGGGGACCCCTGGACTACAGAGTCTAATACGCAGCTAAATAATTTTGTTGCACATACGGATATTTTCAATTTTCACTTCCAACAAGAACCACTCACACTTTATTGAATAGTGCTCTAGGGAATCTCCCAACCGTCAGGGGCAGCTGGAAGGGGTGTGTGTCCTGAAGAGACCAACCTTGCCCAACCTACTGGCCCTCCATAAGTTTTGGATTACAACTCCCTTCAGTGTCAGAAAGCATGGCCCATGATGGGAGATGATAGAAGCTGTAGTACAAAACACTACAGAACACTGCAATAGTTTGAACAGTGCTGGAGCGGAAGGCTTCTTGTGATGCAGTCATCTACTGAGGTTCATAGGAAAGTGATTTAGATCTTCTCTGTCATAGAGTTTTGCTAGATCCTCCCATACACTATTTTTGTCTGGGCACCAAGTTGTTGTTGGTTCTTTTTAACATGGAGCAATCACAGCGTCCTCCACTGCACTTAGGACTTTTAAATAGTAGTAACCAGCACCATGACTAGGGAGTCACTGTAGATCAGGCATCCCAAATTTTGGCCCTCCAGATGTTTTGGACTACAATTCCTACTGGTCCTGTTAGCTAGGGATCATGGGAGTTGTAGGCCAAAACATCTGGAGGGCTGCAGTTTGGGGATGCCTGCTGTAGATTAAATAAAACCAGAGTAATAAGTGCCATCTCAGAAAACTGCCAGACAACACAATTTTGAATCATTTAATGGCATAGCAAGGTCAATGGACAGTTCTGGGTACAGAATGTTAGAGTAGTCCAGTCAGGAGGTTACTGGTGCTTGAATGACAATGGGTATAAAATGGTGCAGTCGTATACCAGCAGGAAATAATTAGAAAAGTTATGCATTTTTCTGGAAAAACTAGACTCTCTCTCTCCCTCTGTCTCTGGAAAGGTATGGTGTTTCCTACAATATTTTTTACAATGTCTGGTCAAAACATTAAAAGTAGCATTCATTCAAGCTTCATGCCTGCAATGGCAAGTTGGGGAGCTTATTTGCCACTTAAAACAAAACGGGGTGTCTACTCATATGTAAGTTGATCTTTGGCTCTTGTCTTTCACTGTTCATCTGCTAAACATTACATGTATATACGTTCTTAAACTGAAACCGTTCTTAAACATGAGGCCTCCTGCCACCGGTGCCCTTCCACCGTTTGGATTCCATTCTTAGATCGAGGTAAAGTTTGCAAACCAGGACACTACTTCTGATTTTGCGGAGTTCGTAAACCGAATTGTTCGTAAATAGGGCTGTTCTTATAAGGTACCATTGTACTACAAATGCAGCACAGGAACAAATGATGGGCAGGGCAGACAAATGACAAATGAAACAAAGCAATCAAAAGCTTCCTTTAAGTAATCTCTAATGAATAGCTGGAGCTCCAGCACTACAGCTCTGATTCATGGCTATGGCAAATGAGGCAAATTGCCTGACCCTATTTACTACTGATCCCAGTAGGTTTGCCTTCAAAATGAACAATATCATAAAAGCAGCATTTTACTTTTTGATACTAGTACTGTACTATGATGGAAATTCTTATAGTACATTTAACATCCAACACATTTCTAAGTCTAGATAAAGAAATGTAGCATCTAGGCAGCTGTGCCACTTTGTTGAAAGGAGCCCACTGCGTAATTGAGACACTGGTAAAGAATGGCTGAGCTAGAATATGTTCTGCTACTCTGACATCCAACAGTGAACGCCCCCACCTCAAAAATAATCAAGTTTCCTTAGTTGAGAGTAACATTTCAAAAGGGCATTTAGGCATTGCTGAAGCACCATTAAGAGCCAACCCCCTGCTGCCTGCCTGAAAAGTGTGTCTACAGTCTGGGACCTCTTGACCTCACTTTCGGCAGGAAATTGGGCAAATTCAAACCTCCATGATTTACTTGAGTCTTACAAACTTCTGTTGGAGAAAGGCAAACAATGCAGGTAATTAACTCAACAGAAGTCTAATTAAATCCCTATTATGGAAGCAGGGCATGAAATTGATGGTGACATAAGGATGGTTCTTCCCAACAATAGAAAATGCATCAGTCAACATTCGTTTCAGGTGCGTCTAGGCCTTGTATTGGAGATGGCCAACTGATCTCTCTCACTCTCTCACACACACTCCCCACAACTGGTACTGATGGTGTAATCATCCATCACTTTCTTTGACAAAGTGCTGACACTCAGCCATGGCTCAGACAATTCTAACTCACTCCCCACCCCCAGCCGCCAGCCGCCAGCTTCCCAATGCCCAACAAGCTAATATTCATTACAGGAGCCACAGTAATTAACCCAAGACTGATAGGGTATTTATCGTGAATCAGTTTTATGCACAAGCCGTATCCAGTTGCAAGTGTCAACTCTGCAATGCAACAGAGCTCTCACATTGCTCGGTCTGGCATTCCTGGCTGTTTGACAGCGGTCTCCTTTCCGCAGACGGCAAAAGAAGCCAAGGCACTGGAATCCAGAACCTGAGTGGGAGGTTGGGAAACTGGCCTAACTTTTGGTGAATTTTTTTAAAGGAACATCTCCACAAGAAGTGACTCATTTGTGTCAGACTGCCATTTAGCAAGCAAACACACACACACACACACACCATTTTAAAGTTTCCATTTGCTACTGGAGAATTTATTTCCTTTGCTTTGGCTAAGTGAATTTTCTTCTTCTTCTTTAACTGCATGCAGTATTAAAACTATTTTAAGACTCAATAAAGAAAGAAGAAAGTTATCGCCCACAAAAAAGATCCTGATGGAATTCACTTCTCCTAAGATATGAAGGACTCTGAACCTCACCCCACATGGAAAAAGAAAAACTTCCACTAATCTTATGAGTAATAAGTGAGAATGACTGATTTCCCAATGATTAGTATATAATCATTTATAGTGGTTGTTTCTGAAAACATTTGTACTCTATCTCCAACACAATTACTACAATTAAAAATACATAACAGAAGTTATGTGCCAACAATGCAATACCCAAGTCAAAGAACACTACTGTGATGTTAAATTTATTTTCAAAGGCAACATATAAATATGCTGCATAAATAATCAAGTGGAATAAATCCCCAAGACAGAAAGAGAACAAAAAGGAGAAGATAGAATAATGCTTCTAAGCTACTTTGCTGGCACAGACTGGAGTGCAGAAGGAAGATGAAGAACACCTGCCTACTCAGCCTGCTCAACCTGTAAACAGGATCTGAGCACAACAACTGTGATTCCCCACATGTGATTTCCAGGAACTGGTATCAGGGGTATACTGCTTCCAACACAGCTAACAGCCATTACTGATAGCCTGATCCTCCATGAATTTGTCCAATCCTCCTTTAAAACTGTTCAGGTTGGCGACCATCATATTGTGGGAGCCTCTTGTGGGTGCAAATTCCATAGGTTAACTGCGCGCTGTGTGAAGGACGACTTTCTTTTGTCTCTCCTGAATCTTCTGATGACCAGCTTCACTGAATGCCCCTGAGTTCTAGCACTCATTTTCTTCATGCAATGCATGATTTTATACACCTCGATCATGTCCACACTTAGTTGCCTTTTCCTCTAAACTAAAAAAGTGTTGTAGTATTTCCTCATAGTGTCTTGCTCTAACCCAGGCATAGGCAACCTTGGCTCTCCAGATGTTTTGGAACTACAGCACCCATGGTCCCTAGCTAACAGGGCCAGTGGTCAGGGATCATGGGAGTTGTAGTTCCAAAACATCTGGAGAGCCAATGTTGCCTATGCCTGCTCTAACCCCTTGATCATTTTGGCTGCCACTTTTCTGGAACTTTTTCTGGATCCTTTTTGAGGTGATAGGACATTTTTGTTGAGCTAGCCAACACAATTTGAAGATCCTGTTCCTGGTTAGTCACTCCTTCAGTCTCGCCCACATACTGGTATGCACACTATGAGGCTGAATATTACTCCCCCGTTGCTGGATCGCTAACATGGTGATAATAAAAGTTTTTTTTTTACTGTTCTCATGAACAAAAGCAGTGCTATTTTCCTTCCCTCCCACAATTTGCTTCTCAGCAGCCATCTTTTTTTACTTTGTGAAATCATATTCCATTTGAGATGTAATAGACTACTATTATGAAAGAAGGAGGATTTAATGATACATTGATCAAAATGTTCTTTCCAACACTTCTTTTAATACTAAAATTATGCTTATACCATTTTTCCAAGGAAGGGTGTTTTTTGGGGGGAGGGGGGCCTGTGTTGTTTTAAGTATCTATTGTAACCTCAATGCAGTTTCTATTATGAATTACCTTTATTTTATTTTGTTCTGTAAGCAGGATGTACTTCCACTGAATGCATAGAGACAACATTTCCCCCATTCTCCCCATCCACAGCTTGTCAAAGGGCAAAACCTGGAAAGCTCCTTCCATTTACATAAAGAATTTGGATCCAGGAGGTAGCTCCCACTGGAGGAAAGGAGAGTGGCAAAATCTGACATCTATTTCTCCTTCCCTCTGCAACCCCTCCAACCTCTTACATGATTCTGTAGGGTCCTCAAACCTTCCAGAGCAGATTTTGAGGGGACATAGTGAGGTGCAGGAGGAACCAATGAAAAATGCCTCCTTTATTCCACCTGAGGCTGTGTCTAGTTAGCAAAGTTCTGTTCTGGGTAAGTTTTGATCCAACCGTTAATGCTATGTTAATTTGCATAGTATGTCTTGAACATAATTTCTCTTAATGCAGAATTTGAATTTCAGAGTGAATATCATCAGTCACTTCTTCAGTAAGCAAAGCACTCTAGTTTACCTAGGCTAAAACTAGCACTCAAACTTGCCAAGCAATTGCTTGTTTGTTTTCCCCCTTTCTAGCCAGCATTTTTGTAATAACCCAGCAGCCAAGCAGGCACTTGGAACTTCTCTTTAAAACTAAAATCCTTATGATCAGCTAGTTTAAAAGGCAAAAGGGAGGTGGATTCAGTCGCATCCTCCTCCACTCCTCTTCCGTGTCGACATGGAAACATCAGTGGAAGTTTTGGTGGTGGCGGCAGTACGGTAGGTGTATAAACCAAGCAAAAACTATAGTTTACTTACATTTTAGGCTATAAATGGTCAGAAAGACCAAGTTCAGAAAAAAACAACAACCTACAATTCTAGAACAAGTTTTCTACTACCGTTATCCATGACAAAATAAAAATTGAACTAAGGTGCAATAGAATTTTGTGCATTGCTATTGCTGGGTCTGTGCATACAAGAAATGGGAGCCTTAAAAAAGAAGTCACCCATAGAGTTTGGATTTCGTGCCCCTGTAATTTGGTTTGAGATCTATCCATGACTGAGAGTTTCCATGTTTTGTTAAACCGTAATAGGTAGCAAATCTACATTTTTTCATTTACCACTAACAGAAACTTAGCAGCTGTTAGCAATGACAAAATTAGCTTCTACCTAAATGTTGGCATGGTCTTGACATCTAAGCACCATGGTTTCTGTGCATTTTTAACAGTTTCTGTATTTACTCCATTAATTTGAGGGGTAAGTTTCTCCAAAGGTAAGTCATAATTCACACAATGATTACGCCTGTTACTTAGTCCAAACAGGCTAGGATCTACAAAGATCTGTTGGCCAGTCCAAAAGAAAAACCCTGTGCTATTTTAATAGCTGTTCGTTGAGGTGTCTCTCAGGTCTGACAAGTTACTCATGTGAAAGGAAATATATTCTCCTCAAATAAGCAGGAAAGTGTCCAGCTACAGGAACACTTGAACATTTCCAATATTTTAACTGATATGTTGAAGTGTCAAGTGATCTGAAACAAAAATGGTTCAATACAGGGGTTTTTTAAGTGAACATTTTTGAGCTACATCTGTGCCAAAACCTTCAATCAAGCTGCATATAGCTATGAAGTGTATGGTCTTAAGAGGCCTCTGTCATTACCTTGCCCTACATTTTGTAGGATAGATGCCATAAAATTTAACCTGAAAACGTTTCTGAAAGATATACAGCTGATGCACTGTAAAATCTTTTCCAAACAGTATGTTTGGTAAGTTTAAGTACTCATGGCAACAGGCATAGCTTTAGTTTTTATATAAAACTAGCTGGCCCTGCACGCGTTGCTGTGTGTTAATCTGTCAAATGGAGGGTAATAGGCCCCCTTCAGATCCCCCTGAGCCTCAGAGTCCCCCTGTTTTACAGGATCTCGTGGCGGAGGCGGGGTTGTGGGTGTGGCACGTTGTTGTGGCTAATGCCTGTGACTGCCCCCACGTGTCCCGTTCCACGATCTATTATGTTTGTGTGTCCCGTCCCCCCGGTGACCGGCGTATCTCATGACATTTTGAAGGATGGTATTTATTTTTGTCTTGTGGTTATTTGGGGGGGGATTTTTTTGGGGGGTGTAGTGGTGCTAAATTTTAAAGTAAAAACCCCTTGCTGTGCCCCCAAGTGCGTTGCTGTGAGTCATTCCCCCCAGGCCTAGTGGGGGCCTGGGGGCCTGGCAGGGGCCTACATAAAACAAAGGCCGTGCTGCAGCCTGCAATCCATGCGCTTGCCCTCTCCCCCCCCCCCGGGCCTAGTGGGGGCCTGGCAGGGGCGTACATAAAACAAAGGCCGTGCTGCGACCTGCGATCCGGGCGCTCGCCCTCTCTCCCTCCCCCCGGCCCTAGTGGGGGCCTAGCAGCCTGGCAGGGCCTAGGGGTCTGATAATGGCTGCCTTGGTGGTTTCAGTTGCTTGGTTGTTGATGTCATTATTTGGTTTGTGGGTGTGGCATAGATTTCACAGGAAGGGAGGGAGTGTAGGAGGGAATAACGCCACTTGAGGGCGCTGTTTGACTTGGTGGAAAACCAGGTTTATACCTGCCCAGGTGTGAGATTTGAGGGATTTTCTTTTCCAACAACGCTCGGGGAGTGGCCTGGATCGTTGTGTCTAAATTTCAGGACGATCGGTCAAGCAGTTACGGAGAAAAGTGGAACACGCACTTTCACGATTTTACATTTTTATATATATAGATGCTTTTCTCAGACCACTGCTAACACGATGGCTCAATATAATAATACAGTATTGATGTCCATCATCATGACATATAAACCCACTGGACACTAATAAAACTCTTGGGTGTTTTTCATTTTTCTTTAAAAAACCTCTCAAGATCAGTCCTTTGAGAAAAGCAGGAGTGTTTTTCAAAACCTACTATAACTTAACTTTACACGACTAAGGCAAACTGCTTAGACTAGAACAGACAACATATTAGGGACGCTACATTTGACATGAGGTAGGAGAATATATGACAGGTTCAACTGTTTGGGCATCTGAATCATTGTTTTGGTACTAATTCCTTGTGTTTGGATAAGTGAATTTTTGTATAACAAGCGTTTAGATAGCAGTATCTTTGTGTAATCGGCTCTCCCTGAGGAGCTCAGAGCAACTGACATATTGGTCCCAAGCAATCTTTCACCAAGATGGCTTATAGTAGAAGAGCTGCTTAGGTTCAGCAATAGAACCTTCATACCATTCTCTGCACTAGCTGCTCTCTTACTCTAACTTACACATGAGCCATTATTTGAACTATTTATCTGTTATTTCATTTAGTAGGGCGTCTCTTTTCCTGTCTCACAGCAAGGTTGCTCTCTAGCAGTCACTCACATAGAAAATGGAGGTCTGCTGAGAAAGTACATTTATTGCTCTGCATACAGCAGCTCTCCTGGCGATTATTAAAATAGTGGTGGTTAAGCTACAATTTATGACACCCCTTTTGAGAACACTGAAACAGCAATGACAAAACAGAGCCATACATTTTGTACAATGGTGCTCAAAAGGTGGCACAGGAGAACTCCCTAAACATGCAATAAACTGACAAATATGAACACTCCCTTGACTCTGCAAGTGTCATAGGGGTAGTAAACCAATAAATTTAAATTCTCAATTAAAGGATGAGGGGAGTCACAGGCATTGTTTTGCTACACACTGGGTTGTATCCAATGGAGTGCAAGAAAACTTCAACTTGCACAACAAGACTTCTGCTTTCATTTCCTCCCTGCTGTAGCACCCCTAAAATCTACTCTGGAGAGTCCCTCTGGAGTAGAAGCTTGTAAGAAGTCCAAACTTCTTTATTGGAGATTAGTGACAATTTCAGTTTCCACATTTTGCAATGTAATCATGGAAGAGCACTACAATCACCCAAATTCAGCAATGATAATCAGTTTCTGTTGTCAGACAGAGCATGCCCACTGAACACACAGCCATCCTGAGTCTGACATTTACTATTCTCAGTCAAAAAGCTTTCCCGGCCACTTTCTTGGAAGTGCCCTGCTAACAAGTAGTTCAAATTTCTTAGAGCAGAAATGCAGTGCACTTATCTTAAGAACTGTTTGCAATGGCCAAAACTAGACTTCTAACATATGGCAATAGCTTAAGACTCCCATTTTAAGAGAGAAAGAGAAAAAGTGTAGCAAGCTAATACACAAATATTTCCCTTTAGGCTATATTTTGGACAAAGTTAAGTGAAATTTGTGTTTAACAGCAAAATATAAAATATCAGCAGGTCACAATGGGAGACTGTTTTTGAAGAGGCCCAGCATATTAAATTTAATAGAAATATAGCTCTACTTACAATTGCTGGGGGGTCATTCCATTCTTCATATGATGTGGCAGCATATGGGTAGATCCTGTCATTGATAATCTTGAGGGTTGCCAAAGCAATAGCTTTCATTGATTGAAAGTAAGCTTCCCAGAACCACCTTGCCTGCAAAGAATAATGAATAGTATTTTCACAACATATTTATGTCAGACAGAAATATCAAACATCTGTATATGGCGGAAAGATATATGTGTCACATGCAACTGTCACTAAGAAACTGAATCTAGGATGGGGTTTTGAAGACTAAAGCAGATCTGGTTCTCAATGACTCCACCATGTTATACAGAAGTTTCTCCTGACAGTGGGCTGTTTCAGCCCAGACTGATCCCACAGAGTGATGCCATATACACATAGATTCACTAAATCACCGCAGCTGTCCAACCTGGAGCCCTCCAGATGTTTCTGACTCCAACTGTCAGCAGCCCCAGACAGCATGGCTGAAGATCAGGAAAAATGGGACGTGTGCCCCAAACATCTACAGGACATTAGACAGAGGAGGCCTACTATATAAACACCATCCATGCACATTTAAAACTAGTGTGCCAGCTGCACCCATTCCTGGAGCCGTCCAATCTGGCTACAATGATGCACACCTTAGTTACATTCATTCATCCTTAGTTACATGCTGCTTGGATTAATGCAATGTGCTTTCAAAAAGTGTTTGGAAACTTCAGTGGATCCAAGATGCTATATCCAAATAGCTGATCAAAGCCAGTTACAAGGAGAAGAGAAACTCAGCTGCACTGGCTACTGGTTCATTTTTGGTCACAATTCAAAGTGCTGGTTAAGAACTATAAAGCCCTATATGGCCATATCACCCAGTATGAGCCTGGCTGGGCTTTAAAATCTTCCTGGGAGGCCACCTTCACAGGCAGGTTTGCCATGCACCTCATTATACACAACAATTTTGGAGTCACTGGTGAGCCTCCTTGGGGAGGGTATGGCATAGGCAAGAAAACATGGCCAAAAAGGTTCATCAGACTTGCCTTTCTTGGTCTTTAGACAGTAAACACGTAATGCCAGTGTACCTAAAAAACAGGAGACGCAATGGGTCTGGCCCTATTTTATCTTATTTATTTGCTTTTTATTAAATATAATGTATATACTGCTTGACTGCAAAAACAAAAAACCTCAAAACAGTTTACTGTCTCCTGATAATAAATACACAGTAGAAAAAGCTACTGGTATTCCTATTCTAGCCCTTTAGAAACAATGGCTACTGGTGCCATATAATGCAAGCAGCCACATCCAAACTACAGAACTCAAAACACAAGGATGTACACAGAGAACACATTATCTTGTTATCATTTTAAATTCACTGCCAATTATCAGAATATTTTTCCAGAAAAAGGTGCCGGAACTCACCATGAACACCTCCCTGGTTCTTTTATAATGGCAATGGCACCCACCCAAGAGGTGCCGGAACTGAGTTCCAGCGAGTTCTGGCTGAAAAAAGCCCTGAGAACAGGCAATGGGTGGCTTTTTAAAAATGTCATTAATTCATTCCTTGCTTCTCATATGGAACTGCAACAAAACAAATTGGTAAGGACTTGGAATCAAATTGATTCTGAAAACTATCAACCCCAAAGGAAACATACTTTGCCAATAATCATATCTCAAGCGGTCTGGCTTTACAGAAGTTATTTTCTCCACTTAATTGTTTCTGCAGAGATCTCCAGCACAGTTAAGTGTCCAGAAGGCACTTAAATTTTAAGACCTCCCCAAGGCCCAGTATCAGCCAGGAGGAATATCTGCATGTGTTTGTGTAGGACAGCCAGCAAGCAAGCAAAACAGTGTTTTTCCCCTCAACTGCATTGACTGTGCATAAAATTTCAGAGCACGATAAAAAGACAAAGGCATAACACAGCTGGTCATGAGTTACTGATGCTTATCAGGTTGACTTCCTAACTGTGAAGAAAAACCAGCAACACAAATATAGTCATGCTGAAATAACAGAATTAAACACAACTTATGAAATTATGCAGTTGTGCTGTGGGGCTGAAGACTCTCACTGCTATATACAAATAAATTATATTGTTCTTGAACAGATAAAGTGGTTTCTCTTCAGATCGTATAAATCTTTTGCCTTTTACAATAAGCTCTCAAGCAGGACAGGGAATGCTCAGTGTCTATTAAATACAGAGTACTTTTCTAGGCCTGCAAAATGGAACAAGCCCATTATCCTTTACAAATTGTCAGTTCCAAGTCCCCTATAAAAAGAACAGGCTCCAACCAGAAGATTCTGAAGATGTGGTTTCTGAGCCAAATACATGATTCCCATAGCCAAGTTGTCAGTTAATTATGAAAAACAGGGTTGACGTTTACCACAGGTCCACTTTTCATTGCAGAATTCATACAGAGGTAGACCTACAACACAGTACTGGTTTGTCACTTGCACAGTAGTATGCAATGTCCCTAAATTTCAGCCCCTTATCATTTACAGTTTTCTTTCCATTAGTAAAAAGTGCTGGAGGCAAAATAAAATAAAATAAAATAAAATCCCACCAAAGGGGCACTGCCCCACCCCCAACCAATGTTAATGTACTGGGAGGGGGAATTGTCCCCAGCGGTATTTCACAGCAAAGATTGACCCAGAGAAGCAGACCTGAATTTTTGTAACATTTCACCACCCTAGGACACACAAATTCAACTTGGGGTAAAACAACAACAACAGCCCCCCCCCCAAAAAAACCCCTGTCTGTTAGATTCTAAGTTTCTGTTTAAGAATTAATGTGTTAGCTACCATGTCTCACGTGATTTTTCAAGCAAAAATTGCTCCAGGGATTAAAGTGATATTCTCCTGACACAACATACATGGCTTGTGACAGATGTTCTATAGGCCTGGTTCAGACACAACACTAAGCCTAAGATGGTGGGTTATCTGAAAAAATTGTATCTGCTCCACACAAGCCACAAGATGCAGCCAGGGTTTGTGCTTGGCTAACGTTTGGGTTTATTTGGTTCGGGGTGTGTGTGTAAGCATCATAGCTGCCAAGTTCTCCCCTTTTTTTTAAGGGAAATTCCATTATGCTGAATAGGCTTCCTCGCGAGGAAAGGGAAAACTTGACAGCTATGGTAAGCATAAACCCAGGTAGCCAAACCATGTCTTAGCTCCGGAGAGCATAGAAGCAGGACTGGGGAGAGGTCAAGTGGTTGTGATTTTTATTCTTCGTACTGCATACTTGCTTGTTCATGCTTAGTCATGGTTTGGCTTAGTATGACAGGCAAACTGCACCACAGGGGACGTCAAGCTTTGGGTAGAAAACTACCCCATAAATCTGTCTATGGCATGGCCATTTTTTTGTTTTCCTTTCTTCAGTTAATATGTGCATCCTAGGTAATATGTGTCCCTTCTAAGTAGGAAATCATCATGAGAACTACTAATTTGAGTAGTTCCTGCATGATGAGGATAATTAAATAAACTAGCTTATGTGCTGCTTTCAAAATGCACAATTGATTTTCACAGGCATTTGACCTGATCCCACAGGGCTCTTCTTATGTTCCTATCTGTATACTCCATATTCTTTCCCTATTCCGTATCTTTTGCAATCAATAGAAATATCCAGAGGCCTTTGAGTTCTGCTATTGGGTGTTCCAAGCTCCAACAATATACTGGTATGTAAGAGCTAAGAGTGCTTCAATAACAGGGCGTTTTCACACACCTTAATGAGGGTGCTCACAAACAGCATGCAAAATCATCCATGTATTTCCATGAAACTTGGTAATATTCCAGATTGAAATACTGTATGAGGTATGTTTCTTGTTAATATCCAGGTCTACACTATTATTTCATAATAGTGAAGAGCTATTAGTTTAATCATTTTGGCCCCATCACATGCCCTCTCCACTCAATTTTATACTGTGGAAACAGGTTTCTGTGATATGATATAAGAGTGTCCATATAAACTCAATTCCTGCAGGATGCATTCACCTCCTCAAACTTCTATTAGCAACCTCAAAAAGAATGTAATGTTTGTCCCATGAATGATGGGGAATTAGGAAGACATGAAAGGAAACGGAACAATTTTATAGCCTTAATATCTATGCCCATGTATAGCCAAATAATTATTAATTTAAGAAGATAACTATGCAAGGGTTTAATCTACTAGCAATCTTCTTCTTTTTTAAAAGTTGTGTTTCATTAAGGCAAAATCCAAAACTTTCCAAGGAGGTTGCAAATCTCCAAACAGATGTTTTCAGAGCTCAGTGAATCCTTCCCACCTTGTTTGCTTTTCCAGGAAAAAAACTGATTAGCATGGCTAGTCAGTCATCCAGTACTGTCCAATACACAACATTACTAAGCACAACAGGAAATTCTTCTGCTTAAGAAGAAATGCCCCTTCCCTATTTCATCAAAGAAAGCTTTGATTCCCCCCCCCTGCAGTGCACGTAATTTAAAAACTTAGACAAAAAGGAAACACAGGTAATTGGCACTATCACATGGCACAACCTTTTCTGGCTGATTTGATTTTAAATCAGAGAGACAGATTAAATTGAGTGATTCTAGATACAAAAAGTCCTCTCCATCAGAAAGTTGACACTAGCCGAAACATGACCATTCAGTTGTGGGTACTGCCCTGTAGAATAAGGTGTCAGGACAGTTTCTGGGTTGAACTTCTCTGCATTTTTGTTGTTGTTGTTCTGGCACCTTAGCCCTATTTTATCACTACCTGTCAACCAGCTGCAACTGTTTGGCTATTAAAGCTGTCTCATTTGGTAATCCATGCAGACTTTGCATGTGGATACCAAGGCATTTCTGCATTGAGGCTGTGTGCTTAAATCTCCACACGGGATTATTTATTTGTCCTGCTTTTCATCCTTGCCTGCCCCCTGGAATTTCCTTCAAATCAATTTATTATGTGGTCACAGATCCATTCCGTTCTAATTCGTTTCATATCATGGAGAGCCAGAACCTACTAGAATTCTGGTCTTCACTCATTTTTTTAGAGTTTGTGACAACATCCTAGAAGAAGTATTAGACAGCCAAGTTGTGCCCGTCTATGAGCCAGCTCCATCATAGCTCAACCTCTTTAGTACTGGTATTTTAAAGACCAGGCAAAATCACTTTGCTGAAATGTACTTTTAGCTGCTTTCAAGAAAAAATGCTATTGTGCTATTTTTGGAGTGGATGTCCTTTATTATTGTAGTGTAATTTTTGGTTCTTACAAAAGAATGGTGGTTTTATAAAGTAAATTAACAAACAAGCTCAGGATTGAGGGATGCACAGGAATAAGCAGCAGAGGCAAAACTAATCTGCCTATTAATGCAATTTGTATTTGTTATGGAAAGGAATGATGCACTTAATTTATAACACTCTTCTGTTTATAACTTTAGTTAAACCATTCAAACCTGATAAATAATTTCATCTTCTATACTACCCATCTGTTTTATCTTTTCCCTCAAAGTTATCTCTTCCTTTCTCTGGGTTTGATCCAGAAAAGCAAGACCACAACTCCACTTGCACAATGGGGTTTGCAGGTTCCTATCTGTTCCCCACTGCAGTGCTATGCACCTCCTAAAGTAAGGTTACCAGACGTCCCCGTTTCCCGGGGACAGTCCCCGGATTTACACATCAGTCCCCATACAAAATCCATTGAAGTTGAAAAGTGTCCCCAGATTCATTGAAAAAAATATGGTAACCTTACCCTAAAGAACTGCTTCTATGGTCCAGGGATCATATGGGATAGTGTGGGATAAGGCACAAGGGCTGAAGTGGGACATGGAAGCAACAGAATCCAGGAACCCTGTGTTGCATTGCTGCAGTGCCTTTCCACTGGCACAAGACATTTAGGGTTCAAGAAAGTATGTTTAAATGCATCTGTGCAGCTTTATGGCTATGGGGGGAGTAGGAGGCCCATGTGACTGGGGTGGCCTGGGAGTTGCAATTAGAATCTTATAAATCTCATTTGAATAAAATTTCAAAAAGTTATGTGGGCCTTCATGGGTTTACACATGACATCAGGTTTGGGGCAGATGGATGGAGTTCAGGGGAAATGGCCTAGCAGGCAAAATGAGGAGACCTGGAAGGCCAATTTTGATCCATGTGCGCTAGGTCCCCCACCCACTGGTTTACAAACAAATGTTAGCGTTAGCTTCTCATGTGCGTAGCTGCACATGGGAAGAGCAGGATCAATTTATTCCACATGCATGCACGCCTCCACTTGAGGAAGGAAACATCTGTACCACATGTACAGTACCTCATAAATATTGGCAATATTGGAATTTTCCACACTCCCTAACAAGGCAGTATAACACAAACTCAGGCCAGACTTGGTTTTAGCACAACAAAATGCTAATAAGAGAAGTTGAAGTGTACGGTAGATATTTAGAATAATCTTTTTGCCAGGATCAAGCAGGAATGTAGCATTTGCAGAAATCTATACACAGTTTGAAAGCACATCAAAGTGTAAATAGATAAATAGGTACCGCTCCAGTGGGAACGTAAACGCCGTTTCCGTGTGCTGCTCTGGTTCACCAGAAACGGCTTAGTCATGCTGGCCACATGACTTGGAAGTTGTATGCCGGCTCCCTTGGCCAGTAAAGTGAGATGAGCATCGCAACCTCAGAGTCATCCGCGACTGGACCTAATGGTCAGGGGTCCCTTTACCTTTATTTTACACACTGAAACTAATATCCATATATACCAGCCTTTGCCATGTTTTGGACTACAACTCCCATCATGCCTGACCATTGGCTATGATGGTGGAGGCTGATGGGGGTTAGTGACTTCCAAGTTGTTTTTGGACTCCCTAGCAGGGCAAAGTTGATTTAGGCAAAAATGCTATTTTCCTTAAAAATGCACATGCTTAACTACCTACCCCCCCCTCGGGCCTGCACAGCATCAAGTTATATACAACAGTTTATTGCCATAGCATGAGCAAAACTTGCTGTTACCGTGTTTCCCCTTTTTAAATACGTAGTCAGAAAGTAAGCCATGGCAGCATTTTTTAGCATAATTAGACATGCTTCATCATACTGCATGGTGACAAATGTCTTAACTTAATATGAAAAAATAATACTGGCAAAATGCACAAAAAGGCACTATTAATGAAAACAGATTAATCACATGAGGGCTACATCAGTAGGGGAAAACTTTTGACTTGCATCAATCACCTAGACCAAAGTTCTAGTCGGAAAAGAGAAAAATCAGCCAAGAGAAAGGGAGAAGGACTTGGAAGAAAGCAATAAAAGTTAATTGCCTAACCTAACGGTCAGGCGCCATAGCATTGCAAGTTGTTGCCCCACTGCAAGAGTCAAGTGTTCCCAGAGTGCCACACTTCACACCGTTTATGAGGTCCTGAAGTGCTACCATTTTCATGTTGGCAGAGGTTACTTTAATGGCTTTCTTTTGGAAAAGCTTTATAGAAAACCAATACATCTTTTACTACCTTCAGGTAAGTGAAACAGAGGTGACTGTTCTAACAGTACTGCAATTATCCCTAATATTATACTGGTCTTTGTCCTTTATTAAACTTTTAGTCTTTGCAACGCCAACTCCCTCCACCCAGACTCTGTTTCAGCTTCTGGCCATAAATTTTCACAAGCTTCAACTTATCAACATATCCACTGCCATTAACAGTACATCTATACCTGATGCAAATCTAAACCTATGAAATACTGCAAATGTGCATTAAGTTGTATTAATACAAGTCCTGCTGATTTCACAATTTTTTCTTGTGGGAGGCAAGCCATATAAATGCACACTGCATCAGATTGCTCTCACAAGGATGGGGAACCCTCCAGAGCAGGTTTTGGGGGGCCCACAGAGGGGAGGAGAAGAAGGGGAATTCCTATTCCATGAACTCCACTCACACAGTACTGGATAAAACCTATTTCATTACATGCTTATTTTATTTTATTTATTTCATAAAACTTATACACTGCTTGACTGAAAAAAACAACAACCTCAAAGTAGTTCCACAGTGATCCACTGAAACTTGATAAGTAATAAGCTAATAGAAACTGAAGGAAGATGCTTTCCACTCCAAAAAAAAGTAACTTAGAGAATTGTATTAGGCCAGTTTGTAGGTAACTTTCCAAAGAAAATTATTTAAGTGGTATGAGTCTTGGAGTGAACACCCTCACACTCAATTCTAGGAAAGAGTAAAAAGTGAACAGGATATACTGTGTTTATCTGGACATGATACTTAATTGATCTTTTTTATAAAAAAACAAAACAAAACTTTGCACCGATAGACTGGGTGAGCAAAGGATGCTTCATTCAAAACAAACACAGTACAGCCCAGCTAACTTATTACCTGCTGTGGATATTGAGGTGGAAGGAACATGAGAACCCAAGATTCATACCAAGTTGAGATTTGACATCCCCTCCCTACAAAGAAGTAATGAGTAAACAGGCCTGGCAATGATAGACTGCTGTATAAATGCTTTTTAAAGCATTTAAACAGGACAGGGCGAAAAGCAAGTTTGTATTGCCACTCTACCCTGCTGGTGAACTCCCCCATGGTATCCTAGTTGGCCCCTATCCATAAATATTAAGATCAACGAGCCACCAACTGACCCCATGGTCTTTATGGTACTTTAATGCCAAGCCTAGCTAAAACTACCACTGCCAGCATTTGGCAAACTGAGATGCCAACCTATGAAATTCAAACTCTCACTTTGTAAGAACACATATTAGGAATATTTCGTTATTGATCAGACCAGAAACCTATATGTAAGGAATGAAATCTTAGCTAGTACCAACATTTGTTTTATAGTTTCAGATTCACAAGGAGCACCAAGGTCACAGTTCAAAATCCTTGTCTGACCCTCCAGATATTGCTCACTTGGGAGTTGCCTTCTATAGGTTCTCAGTTTCATTGCTGTAAACTACTGACATCACAGACGAGTCCCAGTGGTGAGGTTAAAAAGGGAAGATATGTTGTGTTACTAACTCTACCTTTTATTGATCCTTATTCTGAGTTTGCATTTCAGTAGTATTCAAGGCATCATTTTATGCAAGTCATTCAGATGCATAATAGCAAAAGAGAAACATCACAAATGTTTACTAGTGACACACTTTGCACACTTGCCAGTGTTCTATGTTCTTGCTCAGTTCTAAAGATGGCAAATACCGTGTGAAGACACATGTAGGCATTTGCATATCTAAGCAAGGACACTGACGTAACATATCCCCACTCCTCCAATTTCAACTTGGTAACCTCAAGGTTGGATTACTGCACTGTGCTATTTGTGGGGCTACTCCAGAGTAGCTTGTGTAAAACATGGTAGCGAGGTTGCTTGTTAAATGCAGGTGGTAGTTCCCCCACGCACCCACCCTCTTTTCAGGATTTGCACTGGCAGCCAATTTGCTACCAGACCAAGCTCAAGGTTTGGGTACTAACATATACAGTGGTACCTTGGTTTATGAACACCTCGGTTTACGAATTTTCGGTTTACGAACGCCGCAGGCCCATCTGGAACGGATTAATTCACTTTCCATTACTTTCAATGGGAAAGTTCGCTTTAGTTTATGAACGCTTCAGTTTATGAACAGACTTCCGGAACCAATTACACCCATGCTTCGGGTTAAGTACGCTTCAGGTTGAGTACTCCGCGGACCCGTCAGGAACAGATTAATCCACTTTCCGTTACTTTCAATGGGAAAGTTCGCTTCAGTTTATGAATGCTTCAGTTCATGAACAGACTTCGGGAACCAATTGTGTTCATAAACCGAGGTACCACTGTAAGGCCCTACAGAGCTCAGGAAGAGGTTACTGACTGCACAATAACCTGCCATCAAATTTATCTCAAGTAATGAAGACAGTCCAAGCAACCAAGGCTGGCACACCTGAAAAATCTATCAACAATATTCAGCAAGCAACTGTGTTGGGCTGGGAGGGAGGGAACAGACAACAGCAACTCCTCTAGATTCAAACCATGATCACTAATCATATATTAACCAAGCTAAGAATGAATAATGCCTGGGTGAACAGGTGAGCTTTAAGCCGGCACCCAAAAAAAGAAAAAGAAAAAGAAAAAAAGAAAGACCCAGGACTGCCATATTTCAGAGGGGAGGGACAATAGTTATAGACAACAATGTTACTTTGGGGGAGGAAGAGCAGAAAGACCATGAGATTTCTTCTGCAAAATCATACCTAATTCCACTGAAGGAGATATATCAGAGCAACAGAAAACAGCCAGGCGGTATGAAGTCTGTAGTATTGATCTTTCAGAGCAATGAGTCAATAAGCAAGGACAGACACAGGAATTCTACAGGGTAATTTTTACAATCCTTTTGTCTAAAAGTTCCACAGATCCAACATTCTGCTTTGTACTTATCACCTCACAAGCCCAAATCCACAGATATTCACATCTGCTTCAGTTACTGCCAACACAAGAGGGGTTTGCCAGGAATGGGGAGAACAAAAACCAGTGCTATGCATAAATATCTAATGCAATATGACTGCCAACTGAAAAAGGGTGAAAAGGATTCAGCTACACTTTCTGACAAGTGATGGACAGCTCCCGAAACAGAAAGCAATAGGTTTCAAGTCTCAAGGGTATCGCTTTTAAATATGTCAGTGTTCTAAGGGTGGATCAGTTTTCCCTGCTGCAGGCATCCAGCTGAGAGGTGAAGTCCCAAGAAAAACATAGGAATCCAACAGCAAGCCTTTGAGGTGGCAAGAACCAAGAGAGGTTCAAAGACAAGGCTGGTCAGTGGGTAGCACCTCCAAGCACCACGGAGGTTAGAGGTTAGTAAAGCAGGAGCCACTGTCCAATAAAACTGTGTTTAGAGAACCCACTCGGCAGATAAATTGAGGCTCTGTTTACACCTTTCCCAGCTTTCCGAGCTATCTACTGATGCTTCCTACTGTGATTTGGTACTATGTCCCCTAGCCATCTCCCTTGGTCGACAGCTGCCCTGGCTCTAGACTGGGCAGGCTTACAACATGGCTGGAAACTTTTAATCAGTATCCAACATCATGAGTAAATAAATACAAAGGGCCTGCTGCCACAACAACATCGATCTTACTTGAGATTTCTCATTATTGCCATAGCAAGGGAATAGAAGATTTAATTCCTTTGAATGCAGAGGTTAAATACGAGGGAAATTCAGGACCAAATTTCTTTTTGCTTCAAATAAGGATCTGTTTTATTAAAGGGCTGCCCTTTATCCTAGACTACACAAGGGATGCTTCGTATCTCACAAGGTCCTCAGTGTCACAGTATTCCATAAAGTGTGTAACCAAGAAAAGCTCTAATGATAATCTTGTTCTGGTGACCAGTGCTTAATAAACAGAAGATGAAGAGACTGCTCAGAAGTCAAGCACTAACCCCCACTATGAGTGGTGGCTATGATCACTCAGGAGCAGATACTTTTCACATACTCACGAGACACTATTACTGTTTCTCATTCCCAGGACTGATCACTGGCCTCAAAATAGGTTTAGGTCTGAATCCTAGGACCCCTAGACTTCAAATAAGAAGGCCCCCAAATAACTGCAGAAGTGAGAAACCTAGAAGAAGGGGAGGCAAGGAGTTATTTCAGCCCTGCATTTGCTCCTTGAGCCACATGAAGTTTGATTAGTCTTCCAGTGCCTTATGCCACCCATTTACTGTGATGTCATAGGAATATATACATATTAGTGCAGGTTTACAGGTTACATACTCACAGGTAGAGGATCTAGCACTATAAATGCTTTGTTTAAAAAAACTGCATCCCCAAAATTCTAACACAAGATTGCTTCATTACATAAGAACCAAGAACACTATGTGAGAAATGAGGTAACTAGGGTAAAAACACATATGGACAAATTTATAAATACTGTATACAAAATATTATTAGATGCTAAGGATTCTTATAACTTCTGGCAAGCAGCCACATAATAGAAGATTCTTCTTCACCTTACTGCACGATCCTTTTTAAGATCTAGCATAACAGAAGCATATTCTTTGCAAGATCAAAAAAATTTGAGGTTTTATAACGTAACACAAACTTACGAAACTAATACTTTCAGCTTCCATATTTCGATGAGTTATTTTTTAAACATGTTTCGTTATATACACATACATACAATCTCTCTTAATGGGAAATGGAGAGCTTCTGCTTCATACATCTGATAAGATGGGAAAGTGTCCAGGGTTGACATTTATGAAGGTAGAAATCTAGAGAGGCACTCTGGGAGGATTAAAGTGGGGTTAGGCTCTCCAGTCACACAATCTAAAATAGTACAAATGGCAGATGGATAAAAGTTCTTTTCAATGTGATAATGATTCTAAAGAGCCTGAGAAAAAGGCTGTTTTCCCTCAAGGGGAAGACAGATGGCTGAAAGTCAAATATACTAATTAAATGCCTTTCAAATACCGTATCTAGCAGTTGCCCATAAGTTCTCCTTTAATAATCATTTAAAATCCGTGCCTTCTCATTTTTTCATACACAACCAAACACAGACTACGCTTTGACTGGAGGTAAATAATTTGTTGTACACTATATAAGCAGTCTAGTATGAGGCTGTCCTAGGCAGATTTCTCTCCAGTTCCCATCTCCATATTCTTCACAATCCATTTGGTGCAGAAATTTTTCCTGGGTTAAAAAAGGAGAGGTTTCACACGCCTGCATATATTGCCTGGAGCCAGTAATAGCTCATATAGCTGTCAACAAACTGATAAGAGTCAAAATTACTCCACCGAGTCCCCTTTAAAGAAGAGCCAAAAGCAGCACATTAAACGAAAAAGGGGAAGGGTCACAGAAACCAGTCACTCATGCTGTTTTAAAGTGGCATTAAAAACAAATAAATTATTTACTCTTGCAAATGTCTCATTTGACCTGGAGACTGAAGCCCACTTGGAGGTCAGAGTTGAGACATTTGGAACAAAAGCAAAACACGCTGCCACTGCGGTGCTTCTTCTGAATAAAGAGGTCAAAGCAGCACTAATCCCTCCTCTTTGGCATAAAAAGGGAGACGGGCAGTACAGAAAACTTCAGGCTTGCTACCCCAATTAAGCAGAGGGTTAGGGTTTTATCATAAATCTCAGAAGGACTAAAGGGATTGGGCAAAATCCACCAGCAGTATCTCCCATACAAGCTCCATTACTATGAACAGAAACTGGGTGAAGATCAGCTCTATTGAACTATTTTTAGAAGGCACCCATTAACCCAATCATTTTCCTCCCCTCGATACAGTAAAACCATATAAATATAACTACCGTGTTTCTCCAAAAATAAGACACAGTCTTGTATTTTTCCCCCTCAAAAAAAAACACGGTGGCTTATTTTCAGGGGATGTCTTATTTTTTTTTATTAAGTATGGTACAGTTTAACCTACAAGGTTAAACTGCCTATCACTATGGCTTATTTTCGGGGTATGGCTTATTTTAGGAGAAACACGGTACATCTATATATATAACTACATCTATATATATAAAAATGTAGGCATTGCGTGTGCGGAGGTCACAGCCTTTCTCCGTAACTGCTGAACTGTAATGTAACAAATTTGGCCACAACGTTCCATGCCCATCAGTGAGGGATCTGGCATAATTTTTTTCCCAAAAAAGCAAACCTTTCATACCTAAAATAATGATTAAACACACAAAAAAGTGGTGCCCAAATTAGATGTCACCAGCAGCTTTGAAGACTCCAGCAGCATCCAATAGAAAGGCAGATCGCCCACTGCTGCCTCCAAAGCCGCGCCACCAGATGACATCACAAAATTCCACAGCAACCAACTGAAAACAGGCCTTTTGCAGCAACAAGGCCCAACATTGCCAAGTGGAGGCAGGGGCCTGCCTGGGGGGGTGGGGGGCCGAATAGGGGGCAGGGATAGGTAATGGGTCAGAATAGGGTAGGGGGAGACACAGGGATGAAACCTGCCCTCTCCACAGTATCTCGCCTCGGCTTTGCAGACTAGACTGAGTGGATTTAGGGGCCTGCCTGGGGGGGGGCGAATAGGCCGCAGCATTAAATCAACTGAATTTGGGCCTTTTACAGGGCTGTGCCTTTGGGTAGAATAAATGTTATTTCACATAACACACGTGGGTAGGGGAGTCAGGGTTGGGACAGGGGAAAATTTTACAGAACACAAGCATTGGGGGAATGATTGTGTGCAAAATGAACAGGTCACAGGGATAACTGGGGGGCGTGTTGGGATGGAGGAGAGGAGGGAAATCACAGGGGTAAGTGGGGGGGTTAGGGGGAGGAGAGGGGGGAAATCATAGGGATAAGCCGGGGTGGGGGGAAGAGGGGGCATAATAGGTCATGGATCAGGACAGAGTTGGTGGATTCACAGGGATGAGGGAGGGGGATGAGGGGGGAATCACAGGGATAAGCCGGGGATGGTGAGGGGAGGAATCACAGGGATATGTCATGGATAGGCACAGGGTAGGGAAAATCACACAAATAACCCACAGCAACGCATGGTAGGGCCAGATAGTTATAATATAAATCTCTCTCTCATATCTCATGTTATCAACAAGAACAAACACCAACTCTTCAAGTCTAGAGCTAAGTGTTTCTTCACCAGCCCAGAGTTTAGACAGTTTTATACTGTCTGAGATGTTCAAAAAGTGAGACTGTGGTCCTCCACCTGCCCACCTATTCCCAGATTAAGTTTACATCCAAGGATGCAGAAGTGGCTGCATTATCAACAGCACAGGAACGGTTCCTTAACCTGCTCCTCCAACAAATCCTTGTAGATTGCCATTTAATGCACTAATCTCTAATAACAGAAACAAACAAATTTAAAAGGAAATGAAGAGCCTGACCATTCATTCTTCTTGACCTTTCTATTGCCTTTGATACAGTTGATTATTCTCTCCTTCCTCACTCCTTTTATGCCCAAGGTCTCTGGGATCCTCTTCTCAGCTGGTTCTCTTTCTATCTGCTTGATAGCTTTTTAAGGTTTCAACGGGTGGAAGTTAGCATCACACACCACTGCAGTGCCTCGGGAATCTGTTCTT
Source organism: Zootoca vivipara (assembly GCF_965207765.1). Classification (NCBI taxonomy): domain Eukaryota; kingdom Metazoa; phylum Chordata; class Lepidosauria; order Squamata; family Lacertidae; genus Zootoca; species Zootoca vivipara. Next base: position 83,219,146 of record NC_142582.1, on the reverse strand, counting down.
GGCTCTCTACTCACTATCCCTGGAAGATCTCATCAAATCACACGGCTTTCAGTACCACCTTTGTACAGATGACAACCATCCCTCTATCCCTGAACTGTTTCCCTAATTACAATCTTGCAATTCTAGCTGGAAATTTCTGCCTGGATGCCTCGCTGCCTCAAAATTCATTACCTCAAAGACTGAGTCTCTTGTCTTTGCTCAAAAGCCCTCCTATCCTCTTATGTTTTCCATATCAATTGATAATATTACCACCCACCCTGTTGAACAGGAATATAGCCTTGGCTTTAACCATTTTACCCCTCCCCCACTCTCTTTTCATATTAAGTCTGCAGCCAAGATGTGTTGCTTATCCCATTACAACATTGCAAACAACAACAACAAAAACAAGAACACTCCCCTTCATCTTTGTCCTGACAGCAAGAACTGTGGTCCATGCCCTGCTCACCTATTGCCTAGACTACTGCAGTCCTCCCTGGTCTCACCTTAGATCCCCTCACCACTGTCAGTACACAGATGCCAAAATAACTTCTCTGATTGCACTGATGGGACAAATTCAAGTGACAACACTCCTTAAAATCCCCAGCACAAACTCCCTGTTCTTACTTATAAAGCCTTTCCACGGTCTTGTCCTCCCTTGGGTCTCTTATTCCAATATATCCCTGCCTGTGACTTTTGCTCCTCCAGATCGATTGCCCGCAGTCATCCAAAGATATCCTGCTCCTCATAAGATTCTGCCCTTCTCCTTGCTGTCCTGTATGCTTAGAATTACTCTCAGAACACTTGAATGGTGGTGCCACCTCTTATTTCCTATCCAAAATTCACTATTTCCATGAAGTCTTTGGCTCAACTCTCTTTGGCTCAACTCTCATATCTCCTACTGTTACTTACCCTGCAATAACACCTAAGTATATTTAACTGTCTATACTCCCCTTTCCTTTGTGTGGAACTTTAGATAGCTAGGTTTCTCAGGCTTGGGACTCGTCCTTTCATTCAGTGTTTAAAAAAATGGAGAAAGCAGATAGAGAAAAGTTTCTCCCTCTCTCATAACACTAGAATTTGTGGACATCCAACAAAGCTGAACATTGGAAGATTCAGGATGGACAGAAGAAACACATAATGCTGTTCAGTTGTGAAATACACACCCACAAAAGGCAGTGATGGACACCAACTTGGATCGCTTTAAAAGAGAATTAGACAAATTCATGTAGGATAGTGGCTATTAGCCACAACTGCCACTATTAGGCAGTCTGCTTCTGAATACCAGTTGCTGGAAACTGCATGAGGGGAGAGAGCTGTTGCACTCGGGTCCTGGTTGAAGACTCCCCATAGGCATCTGGTTAGCCACTGTAAGAACAAGATATTGGACTAGATGGGTCACTGGCCTGATGGAGCACAGCTGTTCTTATACAATTGTACCTTGGAAGTCGAACGGAATTCGTTCCAAAAATCCGTTCAACTTCCAAAATGTTTGGAAACCAAAGTGTGGTTTCTGATTGGCTGCACTTTAAGAGCTGAGGCTCTGTAGGTTCAAAATGGCTTGCAGGAAATCTGGTTGCTACTGCACTACCCAGCTGATGGGAGGGAAGCCATTCCTGAAGCAGAGCCTGGCTGCAATGGCTACACCTCCTCTGCTGGAGTGGTGAGGGGGTTCTTCTGTACTTCCTTGTGCCTTGGGTACTTGATCCCCAAAAGGGGAAAGGTAAAAAGATTCCCGGAAGGAAGGGGGAAGAGGAAAACAAGGAAATGAAGAAAAAAATCTGAAAGGGAAGCTCCGTTGAAAAAAAGGTTTCAAAGTAATCCACTAAGCTAAGCATTGAAAATCCAAAGCAAGAAAATTAAGTTGAAAAGGAAATAAAATTAGAAGCAGTACACGTGTTGAATGGCTAAATTTTTTCAGCACTAAAAGACCCTGTCTGCCCAGCTTAGAAGGCAGGGCCAGTCTGGAAAGTGTGGGATGACTCCTCCCCCAGCAAGGATCTACATGTGACCCTGTCCACTCAGAGAACAGGAGCCATCGAGACATAATAAAAATGAAGTAGTTGTTCCCGTATGCAGGTATGCACAGTTCTTTTCTACCAACTTTAATACCTTGCCCAGTTTCTCTGCACTTTTGTGAGTCAGGGGACTTACAAGCAGATCAAAGACAGAGATCCAGGAAGTGACAGGAGCATATGACAAACACAGAGCTTTTTGTGGATTCGCCACTCACAGGAGCATCTAGTTTTCCGGCTCCATGTGTATCTAATATGAGGGAGGGAGGGTTTGAGAAGAATGCTTACTAGTTGGCTTTTTTAAAAGAAATCAGGCTGGCAACAGAGCTGCTTAGCAGACATGGGGTGGTCTCAGAAATCCATGTGTTCAGCCAGCTTGCTATCAGTTTCATAAGTTCAATTGGCTCATGTCTTTTCCAAGTGGCAAGTCTGCTGGGGTTAGATAAAGCCAGAAGAAACCTCTGGTTTCTGTAAAACTAAAAAGGAGGGGGCTAGGGTGGGGGTGGGGAGTGGGGACATTCACATACTCCAAGCACACATGGACACCATATTTTCATTCTTTCAAGGCATAACTGCATGGGATTAAGCATGAACACAAATCAGTTTGCAGGATTAGCAGTCAAAGATGTGTCAGAAATTCAGGTGGGCTTGGGGCCTTGTACGGCAAACTGTTTAGCCAACCTGATTATAAAAAGTCTAGATTGCTGGACTTGCCCAAGGTCTCATTGCAAGCAAGTCAGCAGAGAGAAAAGGGGACCAGAAAGCCTAAGCCACTCAATCCTTAACCATAAAATACCATAGCTCCTCAACTCTGGTTTATATATTATATGTTTTCCTGGCAAAGTAAGTTTATATTAAATAAATTTTGCCTCCATAATATCCAAGTACTTTTCCTGGGGGCTAAAGTAACACATGGACACATATTGCACACTCATCTTAAGAGATGATTTAATTCAAAGAGTATGGGATACATTTCCCCCTCAGCAGCAGAGACTCACCCCCCCCCAAAAAAAAACGAGTTTCAGGCCTTTCTGTGCTGCAAATGTATGCCATTTCTTGTCTAAAGGATTCTTGTTAAGGACTAAATCATAGCAGATCCAGAACAATTTTAATCACAACAACCTAGAATGCTAAAAACAAATGCTTTCAATCAAAATTTGGGTGCCCAAAAGTCAGAAAATCAATTTCAGTTTTAGAGCAAATAATATACTTTGACAGGTAAGCAGCAAAAATAGGGATAAAGCTGGCCACCAAGAAACCATCCAATAGTGACTTTCACAATGTCAGTAATTGTCATTTAATTTCAGAGCTTTCACTCAGTGTAAACGATTATGTATATTTTACAACAACCAGTCAACAATTATTCTAATATCTTTCTTCATTATTTCTGCATCATTTTGTCAGCAGCACAAATATTATAATGGAACATGCACATACATGTTTTCTTATGCTATAATACACTGAGGTGTGAATTGAAGGACATTGACTATCAACTACCAATGACATCTTAAAAGTAAAAAGGATGAGCCAAAATGTATTATGCTTCAACTTTTCAAACACAAATATGCATTTTAAAATGTAATGTTTGTTTCTCTTATTTTCTTCCAAGTTATGCCTCACCTAAATTAAATGTAAATCTCCAAAACTACATAAAATGCCTCTTTTATACTTGTCAAGGATTAAATTCACTGGGGCCTCTGCTCTGAAGCTGATCTAGGTTTCACATTTGTAGCCTTCTTGGTCCAAGTATATTACCTCAAAATTATTCTTGTACAGTCATACCTTGGAAGTCGAATGAAATCCATTCCAGAAGTCCATTCAACTTCCAAAGCGTACGACTTCCAAATCGTGGCATCTGATTGGCTGCAGGAAGCCAGTCAGAAGCCACAGAAGCCCTGTTGGACGTTCAGCTTCCAAAAGAACGTTCGAAAACTGGAACAGTCACTTCTGGGTTTCGACCGTTCGGGGGCCAAAACGTCCGAGTTCCAGGGCGTTTGACAACCAAGGTACAACTGTATAGAAAAACTTTTACAGGCCTAGAATCTTACAGATCTTTGATCTGAGAAATAGAAAATGCAGAAGAACAACTCATAAAAGATGGAGAGAGATAAGCTATTTGACAGAGCTTAGGAAATTAAAATCTCAAGAACAGAAAGAAAAAGTTTACAGATGGGTAACACATCATAATTACAAGTCCACAAATGGGCTCCTGCAAAAGCAACCAAGTTTAATGATGGGTATTACATCCTAAATAATGTGGAAGTTGAGAGGGCCCGGAGTTGCCTACATGATCCATGTTAAACCCCAACTCCTCTATGTATTCCACTTTGTAGCAGAACATACAACGGAGAGTAAGCATCTAATCATCTCCCCGGAATTCCACATTATTGTTTTGCCTCCAGCTTCCCCACGTGCAGCTGAAGCACAAAAAGTTAAATATCTCCTTAGAAATATTTGTTATTAAAGCTTGAAGATTAATGGAATTGGTCAAGGAAGGGTTTAAAAGTATTCTATCGATTTCAAACCCAGCAACCATGATTAAATTTAGCAGAGACTCAAAAGCTAGAGTCTGCCAATGAAGAATCTAGAATTTTTCTCGATTCAAGGCAAGGAGGATGCCAAACAACGTAGCATCATTTAGAACCAACATTTGAGTAGCGATGACCTTCAAATTCACAGACGGTAGTACAGAAGGTGGTGGGCAGGTAAGAGTTTGCTCTAACAGAAATGTCATTCTAACAAAAATCATTTTAAGACTCTTAATGAGGGAGTTTGCCCCTGGTGCAGCCAGCACCATTCTGCCTGTATGTAGTACAAGATTCTATTGCTTGGCAGGGGGTTGGACTGGATGGCCCTCGTGGTCTCTTCCAACTCTATGATTCTATGATTCTATTACAGCTTTCGCCACACAGTTGAAAGCTACATAATATATATTTTTTCTGCTCTGGCTGTAGTGCTCAGAGTCATTGGGATAGTAGTCCAAAGACCCAAACAGTAGTCCCAAACAGGCATGAGAACTAGGAAAATGGAGATAGCCTAGTCTTGCTCTTACAAAAGGCCTGTACTGTAAAGGGCTTTAGTCACTCACCACACCACCATCACGTTTGCAAGGGAGAGGGTCTAGAGCTATGCGCACCCTTCTTCACATCTAAAAGTCGCTTGATATTGTGAAGGACTTCCTCTAGAAGCCAGCCTCACAGTGCCCATTTGTTACAGGGCAAGAAGCTGCGACTACCTCACATCCCACTCCCTGACAGGTGTGCATGTAGCTTACGACATGTGGGTGTCTTCTCTCGCATCCTTGCGCAGCAATTGTATCACAGCCCTGTACACAAATGACTGTCAAAATGGAACAACTGTAATGTGTAAGCAGATGTATTTTTATGTATCACTCCCCAAACTACACCTGACTTTTTAAAAGCACCTAGCAGTTCGAAAGCACGTCAAAGTGCAAGTAGATAAATAGGTACCGCTCTGGTGGGAAGGTAAACGGCGTTTCCGTGCGCTGCTCTGGTTCACTAGAAGCGGCTTTGTTATGTTGGCCACATGACCTGGAAGCTGTACGCCGGCTCCCTCGGCCAGTAAAGCGAGATGAGCGCCGCAACCCCAGAGTCGGTCACGACTGGACCTAATAGTCAGGGGTCCCTTTACCTTTATATAGTAATCTTAGAATAAATAAGTAAATAAGTGAAGTAGGGGGGATACAAACCAATATTACAGTAGATATTACAAAATCCCTTTCTCTCCCCTAGCCAACACAGACCATTGTGCATCTATGATATTGGCTCCTACCTGCCACAAGCTGATGCAGTAGCTTTCAAACACCCTCAAACTTAGAATTGCCTTAGCAGTTTTAAATCAGCAAGACCTTGAAGCTCTATTTCCCTTTTTTCTTTTTCTTTTTCTTTAATCATGGGTGCTTGCAGAGTACCACAGAAGTATATCTCTTTTAAGAAGGAAAACATTAAATGGAAGGGCAGAAATTGAAAAGCTACAGAAAAAAAAAGAACCTGCTGGCAAGTCCCGGCACTCTCTTCTCACATCCGCCCCACCCCACTCCCTTCACATTAGAGAGAAAACAAGTATGTTTTTAACCTTTGTGTCAAGGGCCATCTTTAACCCATCACTTTATTGTGAAATAGCTCCATGGCAAAAAAAAGGGGGAGGGGGAGAAAACGTGAACAGCTGCTAAGCAGGTGGTGGGCTTCTTCACACAAACTAAGAATGTGCATCCCTGGACTATTTTGCTAGTCAGTATTTATGGTAGAGACCAGTTTCTGAATTTGGGCATTCAGTGCATGACATGCAGAACTACAGTACCGTAACATCAGAGTTCAGGAAAAGCCATTGAAAGGTATGCTGAGGAATATATTCTGTTGCCTTTAAAAAATGCCGTACACAAATATTAATCTTAAGGCTCAAAAAAAGAAACCTCACACATTCTGATCAAGAGACGCCTATGACTCTAATACTGCCTCCTTTAAATTTGTATTTGAAATGCATTTGGGGTCAGAACTGATCCTGAAGACATATAAAAAAACCCTGTACTCTCACATTCCATACATAATCTCTTACAATAAAGGAATCGACTGTTTTGTGATGTTGCAATGTTTTCTTTAAATTACACTCAAATCAGAGTGAAATTATATGCCCTAGGTACTGGCAACCTACCAAAAATATAGTGAAAACTTTTTTACCACCACAACAGGGGCTTCATTTTGACATAGCAATTAAACTAAGGTGGCATTAATCATTCAGGGTTTTATTTTATTCATACCTTCACTCAAATGTGTAAGCTGAAGTTATTAGCAGTCCAGACACTCCACAGAAATTAACACTGGGAGTAGCTTCAGAACCCACGTAACTTCTCTTTCCCCTTAAAAGCATTCCCTGGGAGGTAATCTGTCGGAATCTGCAAGCTACCAATGGGCAGGGCCAGAGCCAAAACCAGTGGTGTCTGCCTCATTGTAGGACTGCACAGCTCTGTGTCATCCCATCTATCTCCCTCGCTCTGTGCTACTCCAACACTCTTTCCTGTTCTCTCTGTGCTACCCCTCCCATTCATTTTGCTCCTCCATTAAACACAGGTCAGAACCAATTGCTTGTAGTGAGTTTATCCTTTGAGGTCCAAAAGGAATTATTTTTAAATGAAGTAGATTTAGCCGCAACTTCCTAACAAAAAAGCAGTTTGAAACTAAATTACATATGGGAGGTGTGATGCCTCATTGCTTGGAGGGTCCACAAGACAGCCAGCCAGATCTATGTCAATGATTCTAAAGTTTGGGGCAGCCTAAGTTGGAGTTGGGGGAGGGGGTTGATGAGATGAGCTATTGGAGCTCTTCCAACTCTACAATCCTGCGATTCCAGAACACTGACAGATGTGGCTCTAATTTCATCCCTACATCTTTGCCAGATGTTGCATCCCACGTAGACTCAAAGGAAAGAAGGGTTACGGTACCTATAAACACAGTTACAAATGTACAGAGATGTATTTGCAGCTCTTGGTATTACTACTGTAGATTTTAGATGGTCATTGACGGCACAGGACTGAAGTTACGACGTTTGCTGAAACAAGCACTCCTGCATTTACAGATAATGCTAATCTGAATAGCTAGCGTTAACATCAAGTCACATCTATGAACTTTCTTACAGCCAAGTCACATTATTCATGACCCCCAGGAGCAAATCAAAAGGCAGTGTTTTCCAGCCTAACCGAACTGACTACTTGAGTCTATGCCCACATAGAATGCCAGTGAGAAGCTAAGAAAATAAGTATGAATCAAGGGAACAGAGACCTCTTCTGGCCGTTTGTCATATTGGTAAAGTGGCTGAGCACAAGAAAACTCTCTGTAGAAACACACACACCTAATCCAATTACGTCATACATAATCCAAGTGCACACTGGCGTTTCCAGGACTGCCTCATATCAAGTGACTTGGATAGGAAGATTCCTAGTATTTCACAAATATGGTTTTCATACTGATTATTAAAGTTTTCTGATATGCTTAATTTCATGTATCTCAATACTATCCCTGTGCTCCTGATTACATTCCCCAGGCACACTTTTTATCAGAGGCTCACAGCAGAGTGGATCAAGAGATTGAATCCTCATTTAAAAAAATAAAAAATAAAAGCCATGTCCAGTCTTCATAATTATGAAGGAAGTGCTCAGAATTTAACTGATGTGTACTCAGAAAACAGAACATGCATATTTTCAGACTGGTTTTAGGTGCCCCCTTTTTAAATTAAATTCTCATGTTTAAAATTTTTTGAAGTAGCAATTCTCAGTCATATTTTATACTGATAATTCATTATCTTTCATAGCCTTTTGTTCATAATCTAGACAACTCTGTCCTGGAGCAAGGTTTCCTCATCTTACTTCTAAAGTTCAGTATAGATTATCTATCTTTTTCAATCAAAATTGAAATAGCTTGAACATGTGTGCAATACCTACAATATACTTAAGAGAGTTATGTGTCTCATTTAGTCAGGAATCTGGACTATACAATTGGAAAATCACTAACTCATTGCTGCTTCCATTCTGTAATGTACAGCATTGATAGATGTCTACTACCTTCTTAAATGTATCTATGGTTTGTGTTATACTAGGTATGTGATGGACCTATTTGAGTAATTATATTGGGGGGAAAGGAAACTGGAGGTTTATGAATAGATTTGCCTATAATCTGCACACAAGAAAATTAATGGAGTAAAACTAAAATTCCGCCCTAAAGAAAGCAACTTTCCATGATCTATATAACCAGTATTTTTCAACCACTGTTCCGCGGCACACTAGTGTGCCGCGAGATGTTGCCTGGTGTGCCGTGGGAAAAAATGAAAAATTACTTTATATATAGTCAATATAGGCACAGAGTTAATTTTTTTAACATTTTCTAATGGTGGTGTGCCTTGTGATTTTTTTCATGAAACAAGTGTGCCTTTGCCCAAAAAAGGTTGAAAAACACTGCATCATGCAACAAAGTAGGCAATCTGCATAGACTAGGGGAAAGATGCATAAGAAGTACTGAATCCCTACTCCTTGATCTCTGGAAATAATGAAATTTCACCAGGCATTGCCCAGATGTTCATGTCCTTAAGGAAAAACATTTTTGAAAACAACATCTCAAAGCTAGAGGTCTCAGGATAATTTAATTTGTACTTGCATGGAATCACAGTGTATATCCAGGTCACAGTTTAATAAAATGTGTTTCTGTTGCAGAGAAATGTTGTGTTTAACAGGAAATGCTGTAGCGCAGGGATTTCCAAACTGCAGTCCACAGACCACTACTAACCCACTAGCTTCATTCAAGTGGTACTTTTAAATGTGTTTGTGGGATTGGGGGGGGTTGTTCTTTTTTCGTTATATATTTTTATCTTGTGAACCACCCTGAGCTCTACAGACAAAGGGTGGAATGCAAACTAAATAAAAATAAATAAATAAAAATATATAAATCTTTGCTAGATTTTGCAAATACAGCACGCTAACACTAAGTTCCTCATACATTAATTTAGTTCAATGTGTTAGTCACAAGAGGGTGCCATTTTCTTCCATTTTTTGTGTTAAGGAACACATTTGGTGGCCCCAATGAGTTCAAGTTATCATTTAGAGCCCTAGAGGTAAATAAGATATAATGATCAAAGCTTCAAATCCAAACCAGTTTGTCAAAGAACTTTGAAATCCTCCTCATCCTAAAGTTACTTGGGAGCGAATCATTCAGCAGGGCAAATCAGCCACATAGGTGGCAAGATATGGGTGGTAATTTAATTTTACAAGATATGCAGTGTGGATCCAGAACAATACATAAAATTGCATCTGAGTAACTTCATTGTATGTACTTTGCACAATTCAGCAACATGCAATATTCAGCACCTTTAATTAAATGGTAAAATATGAGAACATGCAAACTATTATTACATTTGCCTCAACCTCCACAACAGCCAGGCAGGTAAATTCAGGTTTGGCTCCCAGGAAAATATTCATGGCCTATACTCAAAGATACTCTACCTGACTCTGCATCTCCTCAATCTGTCGCTGAGGTATGCTTTGCAGAATGTTGTACATTTCAGATATCTTTTCTTCAGGTATCACCACAGAAGCTCTAAATGCGGAAGTGTGAAAAGGGAAACAGTGAGAATTGTAGGTAGTTAATTAGCCAAAACTGGATTCCCCTCACACAAAGTCAAACAGATAAGCCCATGGAGGAGTATTTGAAAATAAATCTAAAGGAACTACCCCTCCCTTAACATACACCATATAAATGTAATATGATATGGATGCTCTGGATAAACATTAATGGGGTTCAGTCTATAAGTATATTTATTTCAATGTTTTAGAACTGTAGAGTTGGAAGAGACTATGAAGATCATCTGGTCCAATTCCATGCAATGCAGGAATCTGAGATTAAGAGTCTCATGCTCTACCAACTGAACAGTGTCGATTTTGTAAACCCATTCCAGATTCAAACAAATTGCAACAATGGAGCACACATGACTATAGTGAAAATACCTCTTCCAGTCCAGAACTTCGGAGAAAGGTAGAATATAGGAATCAGCTATGACAACAGGAATGCAGCCAGCCTGAAGTACATCGCTCAGCACAGCTTGTCCCAAGCGGGCTCCCCGCAGAATCACACAGAATGTAGCTTCCTGGTAGCAAATGGAAACAAAAATAGACATGATAAGATATAAGACGCTTCCTTACCCCTTGCAGGGGTAGCTAACATGGCATCTTCCAGATGTTATTGGATTACAGCTCTCACCAGCATGGCCAGGGATTATGGGGACTGTAGTCCAGCATCATCTGAAGACATCACACTGGCTTTTCTGCTCAGGTGGAATGGGAGAGAGGGATTTTTAATTCTGCTATCTCCCCTGTTAATTTATTTGTTATGCCAATACCCATTATTACCATAGCATATAACAAATACATGAATTCTTTGCTGCCTTGTAGGCTGGATTTGAAACTCACAAAAAACAAATGATAGCAAGAAGCTGGTTCCAATGTACTGTGAGGAGTCCACTCATGCAATTTTAATAAAGAAAGGAAATTTGGGCTTTTTAATGCTGCAGAAGCTGCTCCTGCTGTTGCAAAACACAGGTACTATAAGAGAGCAGGAAGCAGGCTCAGCACCAAAAACCTTGAGTGCTGCAAATTCTAGGCCACCATTTCAAAGTTTGCTCTGGGTTTCAATTGCTGATAACATGTGAAACACATTTTCTAGTTTCAGCAGAATTCTTAGGAAACATAACGACACCACAAGGATCCCAGTGCTATAAGCAACCCAATAAGATAAAAAGTGATATTTTTTTTTTAAAAATGTAATCTTTATGGGTGCGTGGGAAATAAAATTATTTCTAAATAAAAATGCTGTGATTGTGTGTATTCTGTAGCAGACAAATTTATATCCGGGACCTGTGATAGGAACTGCATTTTGCCCAGGAGGTTGATATGGTTTGTGAAGTATACTGGCATTCACAGTATACTTTGTTTAATTTGATTGAGAGATTTATAATCCAATTCTCAAGAATACTTTTTACAAAGCAGCTTATAAAATCATGCATTTAAAAACCCGTAAGATATAAAACCACTTCAAGTATCTGTTTCACAGTACAGTATTAGTTATGACCCTCCCCCTTAATCCAAATGTTTTTTACACCATTAAGTAAATGTCTGAAAACAGTGCTGTTTTGTGTGGAAAATGTGCCCTCGCACAATATTTTCCTTGGAGGATAAGTGGAAAGGATAATCCACTTTCCATTACTTTCAATGGGAAAGTTCGCTTCAGGTTAAGTACGCTTCAGGTTAAGTACAGACTTCCGGAACCAATTGTGTACTTAAACCGAGGTACCACTGTATTTTATTATATATTAATAAATTACTATTAATATACAGTGGTACCTCTGTTTAAGAACAGTCCTGTTTACGGACAATTCAGTTTATGAACTCTGCAAAACCGGAAGTAGTGCCCCGGTTTGTGAACTTTACTTCAGTCTAAGAACGAAATCTGAATGGTGGAAGGGAGGCCTCATTAGGGAAAGCACGCCTCAGTTTAAGAACGGTTTCGGTTTAAGAACGGACTTCCAGAATGGATTAAGTTCGTAAACTGAGGTGCCACTGTACTATTATATTATCATATATTTACAAGGAACAAAAAAGTCAAATATCACTTGTTAAGAAACCCTTGTGGTTTTGCTAGGAGTAGGAGAATAAAAATGGGTTTAAGAGGGAAAAGAAATACTATATGGATGAATATGCTCCTCTTACCCAACTAGCCTTTTTTCCTGTCTAGACAAAACCTACTATAAATACATGTCCTCACATTATCACCGTTATCAGCCAGACATTCCAAATGGAGATGCAGGGTTCTGTGGGGGAAAGCTATTTTAACTATCTCTGCATGACAGCTCTCCTCAAAGTTTTATTTGTTAAATGTGCAAAAACTCACAACTGCAATTCTAGGATGATTCTGCCTGCCTTTAAAGAAGCAAAAGGGGAAGAGAAATTGTTTGATCTTCAGACAGAACATTTGAATTCAGGGAAGCCCTTCCTTCCACTCCTCAACACAGAACTGTAAGCATCTTTCTTTTGCTACTAATTAAACATCTGCATAATGGTGCATTTTTTAATCTCTGAATTTACACACAGAATGAGATAATTTGCTATAGTTAGGAGCAAAACCTCCCTTGCTGTATTTCTACACCAAAGCACCTTTATGCTGTATATGCTGCAGCCATTAAAGAGACATGCAGGCCAGATGTTATCTTCCTTGCCTGACGAAATATGACTTTGGAGCTGTAGATATAACAGAACTGCCACTTCCTGGGTGCAGCAGTACAGGTATGAAATCTAGTTTAACAATTTCATTTGTCATGACTTCAGGGAAGTAATTATTTAACTACGGCAATATGTTCTTCAAATATGTCCTTGGCCATTTATATTTGTAAGCCACATCCACCTACAATTTTTCTCTCTCAAGAATAAGTATGCATAGCTGCCAAGTTTTCCCTTTTCTCGTGAGGAAGCCTATTCAGCATAAGGGAAAATCCCTTTTAAAAAGGGATAACTTGGCAGCTATGAGTATGAGGACAAGAAATCCTATAGCGATGCTCGGTACAAGAATGAATTTGGACACTGGAGTAAGTCCAAAAAATTAAAAAAAGAAAAGAAAGAGCAGATCCACTGAAAGCAATGAACTTAAAGTGGATATCCAACCAACTCATATTCAAGAAAGCAATAGACTTAACATACTCGAACTTAGTTTAATATCACCCGTAATTCCATTGCTTTCAAAGGGTATACTCTTGAGTATGTCTTAGCAGTTTATCATCCTCTCTCTCCTTTAAACTGAAAAAGTAGCACATAGCATCACACACCAGAACACCTTAGAACTGACAGCAACAAACACTGTCCAAAGTGTAATCAGATTGTATAATACATCTTATTCTTCAGAATAAAAATTGCATAGAATTGCATATGTCACAATCCATAATTTCGTGTAATAGTGTACAGTAGTGTAATCACCTGTAATCACTGTAATAGTGATAGAGGCACTATAGGCAGACTTACCTGAAGCACCTGTGGATAATCAAAGACCTGATTCTTGTGGCAACGCTTACGAATAAAAGGGATTCCCTCTGAGAGGTTGGTACATTTGTCCAGGATCAGCACAGATTCTGCATTCTCAGCTTGAAGAGCCTCCAAGTCAGAACGGTATTCAGGATGAAGAGCCATTTGAGAGGAAAGGAGGAAGTACCTACGGGGACTGAAGACCCCAAAAATGAGAGCCTGACAAATCCTGCAGGATTCTCACTAGATAATGTGGTATGTGTTTCCCTTTATGCTGCTGCGGAACTCGGACTTATCAGCTTTATAGCCATAGCATTTCTCTTTTCTTTAGCAAGAAGAGAGTTGGAAATAATCCTATAGTGGCACAATAAAGTTGAATTCTGGAAGGATTCATATACAAGCTGTAAGACCCAACTAGCAGCAGATAATAGCACATAAGTAAAATACTTAGTTGTGAACTATGAGTGCAGTATACACAAGGAGTCCCACCATGAACAATTATGAGAAGATTGCAAGTTTACAGCCAGTTCCTTTGCATGTTCACTCATGACAGTTTCACTGAAGGTAACAGGACTTACTTGAATAAGCAGGCGGAGAAGTGCAATGTAGAGTAGCAAGATTAAGGATTCTTATTTGGAAGGAAGCACTACTGAAATGAGTGGGACTCCACTCCCAGTAAATACTGCTAAGTGTCTTTAAAAGCAGATTGGACAGCACAGCATTTTAGGGGCCTTGGCATCATACTGATAAGGATTTCCTATTGAATTAAACTCTTGCATCGTTTCTTAATCTGGCTAATTGCCAGCTTGTTCTAAGTGCTACTTATGTGGCAAGTGCACAGCAGAAGTGACATTTCCTCTTGATAACTGCTGCCATACCAATCCAGCTTATTAACACAGCAAGTTCTCCATAAAACCTACTTCTTCTCCCCCCCCCCCAAAATAAAATAAAAATAAGAGCTCAGTTAAAATAAGAGCTCAGTTAAAATCAAATGGATTTCTTCTGGAAACAACAAATAAGCATTAGAAAATCCAAGTTACAAGCGTCTTACTGACTTGGTAGCAATTTGTAAGACACCTATGCAACTCTTCAGTGAAGTGTTCATAACTTTAAAAGTGAAACAAGCAGTATTCTACAGCTTAAATCACACAGCTGTGTAATTGGAACTCAAGCTGTGTCTCTAACAATCAGAGTTTAGCTCTTTGCCATATTTTGGGTCAGGAAGAGAGGTTGCTTTCCTCATTGCATCTGTCTTGGTTCACTTGAGGAATCTGTTCAACATACAGTCTGCTGAGCACCTGCTTTACAAACCTCAAAAACCAGCAGGTTGTTCTGAGAGAGGCAGCTACCAGGTATACTGTATAATCCCACCTTTGAACCTCATTGGTCCATGGTAAGACCTTAAATTAACCAGTGCCTCAACTATTTTCCATATCTTTACCTTCTTTTAATAGCTGCCTATTACATTTACAACTTTGTAGCACATATGAAGAGAAATATTCCTGTTCTACTCATCATTGTCTTGATGCTCTGAGATGCAAGATATATGTAGAGATTTGTGTTTTTTAAAACCTGTTATCTGAAGTCTTCCTCACATGCTTACTGCAGGCACTCCAGGCTTTATAACGGCAAAGCCACAGATGTGTAATAAAATGAAACTGAACTCCCATGTCAGATTTCCAAAACAAATTAACAGTTAAAACATGCATCAGCTTCAGGCAAATACAATAAATGCCGATGATCTTAGCTAAGTGGCACATGACTGAAGTTATTATTTTTTAAATTTTTCCATTCAAGCCCAACTATGAATAAAAAGAGAAATCAATTTCCAATACAATGGTGACCACCTAACATGCACAAATGTGAGCAGAACATAACTTTAAATATATTTCTCTTCATTCACAACACAGCCTTCAGTCCTTATTAAAGAAATTTGTAAGTTGTACTGAACCTAGATATGTGAAAGTTCAGAACAGAGGTGGGGAGGGAGGGAAAGGGGGGGTTGGAGGGGAGGAGGGGGCCGCTTTGCATTCCCCCCCGTGGAAGAATTCAAAATGTTCAGGAACACTAAAAAAATCCTGTAACATATCTTTTAAAATTGGTGAAATGCTTCTAAAGTGGTTGGAGTATCAGACTATGTGACCTGGGAGACTAGGGTTCAAATCTCCACTCTCAGGGGATTTGAACCCACTATGACCTTGGATGAGTCATAGTCACTTAGCCTAACCTGCCTCAAAGAGCTGTTGCAGGGTTAAAATGGGAAGGGTAGGATTTTGTATGGCACCTTGAGCTGCCTGGATAAAAGGTGGGATATAAATGCAGTAATTAAATGTTCATCTGACTTCAATTATTTTTGAGTTCTGGAGGCCACTAAGGATGTTCAGCACTTGTTTGTTTTTGGCAGGGTGTGTGTTGCATTTCTCTTAATTTACAAATATATAAATATTTTCCTACATACTTGGGGAGTCTCCTGATATTTTTTTCTGGGGGGAGGTTTCCCAACAGATATGGCAAAGATAGGCACAATGATTTACTGTGCACTGTTTTGCTTTCTTGAAAAGTACATTAGCTGTTTTCTTTTTTTATTTTCAAGTTAGTGTCCTGCAGACAAGACTGCAAGAATATGTGCCATTTCCCATTCACTGAAATTATTGGCCCAGATTCAACTAACCTGGGATAGTTCAACTAATGAGGCTTTCTCTTGTTTCCCTCTCTCCCCACGCCTCCCCCAAATCTGCTCTGGAGGGTCGGGACCACCTCCAGAAGAAGCCTGCAGGGGGATGAAAGATCATTCTGTCTGATAAGTGGAAATGCTTGCGTTGAAGAAATGATCAGAAAAGCGTAATGTTGAATTCCTCCCTTTGTAACTGACTTTTCTCCGGAAGTGACACTGTCACATTTGTCAAAAAATGTTTGTGAGAGAGAAACAATGCCTATGATTCAGTACTCTCAATGTCTATCTTACTTCAGCAAAAGATCGCTGAAGATAGGTTAAGAAAGAGTGTTTATGTAAGTCACTTAACTGAAGCTGAAAGGAGTAAACATTATTGTATAAGTACCATGGAAAGCCCAAACACCCACTAAATTGTAAAGTAATTTTCAGTTCCCATTTGCTCTGGTTCCTGACCCAAATACATGGTTTTCTGCTCCAAGGCTTCTGTCTAATCTTCACTGCAGTTCTACTCCAGTGGATTCAGCAAGGAAAGCAAGACAGTGAAAATTAGGCACTCTTATTTTGGAGGTTTGAAATTGCCAAATACTACTAGGGTGGTGAAGGCAGCAGAGTCCAGGGACACATAACAAGAGAGACAAACCCTTTTCAGAAACAGATGATCCCAAAAGCAAGTCACATGTTTTAGCCTGTGATGGTGGCCAAGCCTGGAGCAGCGGAAACCACTTTCACATTGATAAATTTCCCTCCCTCCCCAACTTTTAGGTGTTAACTTTTGTTAGTTAAAGCAAATGTCAGAGGTTCCCAGGGAAAGCATCCATTATTGCTCAGGAAACCTTGATAAGTGTAAATAGAACTTGGGCTTTCTATAGCACTTATGAGATGATCTGCTGACAGATAACACACAGCCATATTTCAGCTTCATAGCTCTCAACAATTGCAAGAGCAGTTATATGACCAGCTTCAACCCCACCCCCCACCCCCCCGGGATCATGCATGTTTTTGGTTTTCTGGACTGAATTTCTTAGCAACTCAGATGCAGCTGGCATTATATGACATTGTTAGCAAGAAGACAAAATATCCTGCATTCTCCCACACATCTTCAGCTTACCCCAGCCCTTTATTTGGCAGTTCCACCTCTGCAGACAGTGGACTATAAACAGGGATGCTGACATCATAGCCTTGCCGGTAGGTCCACGTAGAAAAACCTCCTCCTGCCAACAGAGCTCTGAGGAGAAAAGGAAAAAGATAAGCTACAGCTACATTCCCCCCCCCTCCCACCGCAACAACCTAACACCTAATCAAAAGATTTATACAGTGGTACCTCGGTTTAAGTACACAATTGGTTCCAGAAGTCTGTACTTAACCTGAAGCGTACTTAATTTGAAGCCAACTTTCCCACTGAAAGTAATGGAAAGTGGATTAATCCGTTCCAGACGGGTCTGCGCAGTACTTAAACTGAAAATACTCAAACCGAAGCATACTTAAACCGAGGTATGACTGTAATAGAAAATCAGAGAGGTAGAGGAAAATGGCAAGCTCTCTCTGTAGTTTTAGAAACATTTTGATTCAAAAACAATATATGTAATGAGTTCAGATATCTGAAGATCCTACATAGGCATTCTAGGTAACTGTTCAAATAACATAAGCCCAGCTTGATTTGCTGGATCAGACCACTGTCCCATTTAGTCCAGCATCCTGTTCTCAGAGTCGCTGATCAGATGCCTAAGAGAAGCTTGCAAGCAGACCCTGAGTTCAACAGCACTCTCCCCACTTGTAATTCCCAGAAAATCCCACAGCTGTGGTAGAACATAGCCACCCTGGCTAGGAAACACTATTCTATCCACCTTTAAGGTGCTCTAGATGATTTTTAAATGGAAAGGTGGTACAGTATACATTTTTGAAATACATTGATAAATATTAAGTGCCAGGTGCTCTCAGCCTGCCATTCCCAGAAAGTAGCCTATGACCTGATGTGATGCAAAGCTCATCTTTAATACCCTGAATCTAGTATACACATCTAGATTGAAAGAAGACTGCATCTCTTGGAACATGTTACTGTCAATGTAGTATTAATCTGGGTCATGCACTGTTTTACAACAGGAGGGAACCCAAACATCATTTCCCCTCTCGTTACAGACAACTGTATGCCTAAGCATCAAATTCTAGGGGGGGGGGCTGACTTTGCTGTATTACTCTTAAAATTGCAGATAATACATCAGAAATAAAATTATCTCTCAAATACTGTTTTGTCTCTGTACAGTTTTTGAGAAGCGGGAACTTTTATTTCTTTATATATGTAGTTATGGCACATCACACCCTAAAACAACTCAGATTACAGTCCTTTAAGAAACATCACTGAAATAGTAAACAGGCCTTTATTTCAGGGGTGGGGAATCAGATCCAGTGAGCAGGTCCGATTTTACAGGTAGGTGTCTCCTCCTGTAAACCTCTTTATGTCATATGATGTTAGGTTATTTGAACTTCAAAGGAACAATCAAGAACACACACTCAGTCCATCCTTAGTAGAACTGCAAAGGAAGAATCTTCAAGATCCCACTCAAAGTAGGGCTTGCCTTAAACAGTGAATTTAAATTCAAGTTACCTTTCAAACAAGGGTCTTTCCCAACCCTACCTGGAGACTGAACCTGGGACCTAGTGTATGCAAAGCATATATTCCATCACTGAGCTATAGCACTTCCCTATGGGGAAAGCGAGTTTCACATTGCAGGAAAATTAGCATACTTTTTTATTTTATTTTTTAATCACTTCAGGTCCTGGAGATTAGATGAACATAACCCATAACTTCAAGTATGTGCAAAAAACCCCTGAATTTATTATTTCCAGACACTAAAATGAACAGAGCCAGACATACTACTTCCAACTAGCATCTCCTTCACTTGGATCTTAAACTTCACTCAGTGAAATAGATACATGCCCATTATAGGCACTGTGCAAGGACCACCGTTGGGCTGTGCAGCTGCTCACTACATACATTTACTATTGAGCTAATTGTGAGCAAATTTCTTCAACTGATCATTCAAGCTGCTGCAACTACTGGTACCTAAGAATATGAAATACTTTGAGCCCAGAGTAGCTCACCTTCAGGATCCAACACAGAATTTTGCATGAAATGTGATGCGCAACCTCCTGTAAATAAGGGTACTTTTAAAAAATAATACTAGCCCTCATGGCTGAGAAGACAAGGAGAAGATTCCAGTGGTCACATGAGCAGAAGGTTCCTTCACCCATTGCAAGAGATGATCCTCCACTCACTTCAGCCCCATATGGCACAGCTGACAATGTTCTGTAGCCCCCTGCTCAACCCCATGGAGAGGCTTTGGGTGGGTACAGGGGCTGCAGGCAGGAGGGACAGCAAGTTCTGTTCTGTGAGTTAGTTGTCTTCCACTTGCAGAGTCATTTAATGCAACCTCTAGTAAAAAGCAGAAGTTCCAGCATTCATGAGGATGGAAATTTGGTGCCTTCTCACCTTTCCTATAGGGACGCGGGTGGCGCTGTGGTCTAAACCACTGAGCCTTGGGCTTGCCAATCAGAAGGTGGGTGGTTCGAATCCCCACGACGGGGTGAGCTCCCGTTGCTCGGTCCCTGCTCCTGCCAACCTAGCAGTTTGAAAGCACGTCAAAGTGCAAGTAGATGAATAGGTACCACTCCGACGGGAAGGTAAACAGAGTTTCTGTGCACTGCTCTGGTTTCGCCAGAAGCAGCTTAGTCATGCTGGCCACATGACCCGGGAAAACTGTCTGCGGACAAACGGCAGCTCCCTTGGCCAGTAAAGCGAGATGAGTGCCGCAACCCCAGAGTTGTTCGTGACTGGACTTAACTGTCAGGGGTCCTTTGCCTCTACCACCTTTCCTATGACCCCATCCCGTCAAGACCACATGCACTCCTTGATCATCTAAACACATTCTACTCAATCAACAAAATGCTCAGGGGGCAGGGGAGGAAACAACAAATATTTGGTTTATATCAGAATAGACAATCTTACATAAGTTATTTTCCATGACTTATTTTGAGCATTAAAAAAAACAACAGAAACAGCTGTTGCTGAACTCTAGAAAGGAGGAACAATTAATGCTACATAACTGCTGCGAACTGCTTTCAAAGTTCCAGAGTTCAATGTCCACTGATTCCAACAAGTGTATTCTAACTAATGTTGGAAATCACCCAAAAGGTGCTGAAAAAATATAATATTTCAAACCTCCTATTAAAAAAATGGAAGCAAACTCAAACATATCAGCTTAGGCTACGTGTGTGTTTACAGCAAGAGACCTAGATGACGGAAGTGTTGAATGAGTTTTAGGTCCTAAAACCAAAGTGATTATTTTGCGTTCTTTTCCATTTATTTTCAGTGACATGCAGCACTGCAGAATGCTGCTGTTATCCTTCAAGCCTCACATTCCCAATTTCACATGAATTCAGAGGTGTTGAACAAGAAAGCAAGAAAAAACTGAATTTGGCTCATGTGTTACTTCTCCTGCACTTTTGCTCCTTGTTTCTCCTTCCTAATTAAGAAATAGTAACCAGATTGTTTTAATTTAGATCCAGTAAGCAATGTTAACCCCACTTCATCAACCTTGAGAACACAGGTGTGCATCTACCTAAGCAAAGCCACAGGGAAACAACACCCTGTTAAGTATTTCAGTTTGGGTGTGCGCTCTGCAGCATAAGAACCAAAATATTAACTCTTAGATTCCTGAAGGCAAGTGGGAAGAAAAAGGAACATGGTGAGGGAAAATTTAAATTCAGCAGCGCTGCTATGTTATAAACCGTGCTTGTTTGGTAAAGGGTTAACGGTACGAAGAGAAAAAACCTGGCAGTTCAGTTGTGACTGAAGCCAGGAAAAGATAATGTGTGGAGGCTCAGTTGGCAGCATGCCAAGAAGCAGCTAGGCTGTTCGTTTCAAAAGAGGTGTTTACATACTTGTAAGGTTTTCCGTTATGACAGCTAACAGCAGAATCTGGCTTTTATATGGGACAGGAGAATTGAAATGGGTCACATTGTGATAGGTCACTCAGTGTACATTCTGTTCAAAATCGCTGGCTGATATCCAGTGTTAGTGAGTGTCTACCCACTGACCCATTTCTATGGGGTTGTTGTTTGTATACCACCCTATACCTACTGGTAAAGTACATAGAGTATAATCCAAAAAGGTTCTGACAGAGAATATAAAGACAGGCACAATATTGTGTGGAGATTTTTAACCAGCCATCAGAAAGTGAAGGGACTTCTAGGCAGAAGTGGGGGAAAGCCAGTCTGCAGAGGAAGACTGGAAGAAGTTCTCCAGGAAGTTACTACAACTCTGGTCAGAAGCTGACGGTTGACTGCAGGAGACATCAGAGAAGAGAACTGTGACATCTTCATGGCCAAGTCCTGGTGTTCAAGTGCCTGACCAGGAGGAAAGTTTCAGAAGAAAACTGAAACCAGGAAGTGACAGCTGAGAGATGCTCTTCTACCCTGTATTGCTTTGGAAAACCCTGACCAGAGAGAAGGCTTCGGGTAGAGTATTTGTGAGTTAACCATAAGAGCAGAAAAGGGAACTGGCTATTAGCTTTGCAAAGGGATGAGAACTAGCGACAACACTTTTAAAGCTCTAGTAACATCTGCTAAAGTAACAGTGGCATATCAACTATTAACAAACCAAGCATTACTGGGGGCACTCTTATGCAGTGGTTCCGCTCCTTTCTTCTGGGCCATGTCTGGAACCCTGGTCTCTCATTTATGGGGTGCCTCAGAGCTCCGGCGTCTCCCCAATGCTTTTCAACATGAAGCCACTGGGAGAGATCATCAGAGGGTTTGGACTGGGTGTTCACTAGTATGTGGAAGATACCCAGTTCTACCTCTTCTTCAAATCATAACCAATGAAGGTCCTGTGTGAGTGTCAGGAGGCAGTTAGAGGATGGAAGGTGGCTAACAGATTGAGGTTGAATCCTGACAAGACAGAAGTACTGTTCGTGGGAGACAGGAGGTGGGCAGGTGTGGAGGATTCCCTGGTCCTGAATGGGGTAACTGTGCCCCTGAAGGACCAGGTGCGCAGCCTGGGAGTCATTTTGGACTCACAGCTGTCCATGGAGGCGCAGGTCAATTCTGTGTCCAGGGCAGCTGTCTATCAGCTCCATCTGGTACACAGGCTGAGACCCTACCTGCCTGCAGACTGTCACGCCGGAGTGCTGCATGCTCTAGTTATCTCCCGCTTGGACTACTGCAAAGGTGGGGCTACATTTGAAGGTGACTTGAAAACTACAACTAATCCAGAATGTGGCAGCTAGACTGGTGACTGGGAGTGGCCACCAGGACTATATAACACTGGTCCTAAAGGTTCTTCATTGGCTCCCAGTGCATTTCCAAGCACAATTCAAAGTGCCCTAAACAGCCTTGCCCCAGTAATATAATAAAATAATAATAATAATAATAATAATAATAATAATAATAATAATAATAATAATAATAAATAATTTATTTATACCCCACCCATCTGAATGGGTTTCCCCAGCCACTCTGGGTGGCTCCCACAAGAATATTAAACAGAATAAAACTTCCCTAAACAGAGCTGCCTTCAGATGTCTTCTAAAATTCAGTATACATGAAGGAGCGTCTCCACCCCCATTGTTCACTGAGGTCTTCCTCCAAGGGTCTTCTGCTGGTTCCCTCACTGCAACAAGCGAAGTTACAGGGAAACAGGCAGAGGGCTTTCTCGGTAGTGGCACTCTCCCTGTGGAACACCCTCCCTTCAGATGTCAAGGAGATAAACAACTACATAACTTTTAGAAGACATCTGAAGACAGCCCTGTATCGGGAAGTTTTTTATGTTTGATGTTTTATTATGTTTCAATATATGCTGTAAGCCACACAGAGTGGCTGGGGTATTGGCATCATCATCATCATTAAAATAACCTGCCTTCAAGTAAATTCCTACTATACTAAATAAGTTTTAATAAATAATAATTTATTAAATTTGTTTAATTTGATGCAAGTCTCTGGGTTTGCTCATCCCATGTCTATACCTTGCTGCCGTATGTAGTAAAAGGTGGCTAAAGAAACAGATTGGAGTTTAAAAGTGGCAGCAAAAAAGTAAATAGGTTAAGCAAAATGTTTTATTTATTTAGCCTATAACGGGAGATAGGGCACAGAATCCTATAAGAGTTTATGAATAAAAATGTGGAACCTTACAACTAGTGATATCAACTATTTAATTATGTTGACTATACCTTGGATTTTTGAAAGAACACACACACATTTACACATTAAGATGGTAAAATAATAATACTTGACTCCCCTCTACTGGCCAGTCACATCATATATACTGCACACAGGAAGGATTCAAGTATTGTGACATAAGATGCTAAAAAACTAAATTACCCACACTAATATATACACAATAATCCTTTTTTTCTGAAAAGTCATACAGAGGAAACAAAAATACTCATTGACTGCTCTCTGTACAGGATCTTCTGGAGTATAACTTTCTATATATACACAAGAATTTGAGTGCAATCCACATTCCACTCAAATCAATGGCAAAACCTCCACATAAAAGATATCCAGATATTAACAGTCAGTAGAGACAAACTGAAGCCCTGTTTCTAAGATTTAAAACTTAGATTTTAAAAAGTTCTTGACTTCAATAGAAGGATATCCTTTGGTTGACTGGAAATCAAGGCCAACTAGCTAAGGCCAGTGTGGTATAGTGGTTAAGAGCGATGGACTCGTAATCTGGTGAACCGGGATCGCGTCTCCGCTCCTCCACATGCAGCTGCTGGGTGACCTTGGGCTAGTCACACTTCTTTGAAGTCTCTCAGCCCCACTCACCTCACAGAGTGTTTGTTGTGGGGGAAGAAGGGAAAGGAGATTGTTAGCCGCTTTGAGACTCCTTAAGGGGAATGAAGGGGGGGGATATCAAGTCCAAACTCTTCTAAATGCCACGTAGAAATAATTCTTTTTAGAAAGCAGTATGTTTATGTTCTCTTAACTTTCAGAAGCACCAAAGTCGACAAAATGGCACAAGGAGGGTAAGTGTTGACAGGGCCAGTCCAAAGCATTGAGTGTGGAGCCACTCGCAGCCAGAGCGGAGTAGTGGTTTAAGTGCTGGGCTAGGATCCAGGAGATCAGCGTTCAAATCCCCACTCAGTGCTGAAGCCCACTAGGTTACTTTGTGCCAGTAACTGCCTCCCAGCCTAATTTACCTCATAGGGCTGTAATGAGGATAAAATGGAGAAGGGGGAAGTGTGTACCCCACATAAGACTCTCAGGGTCATGGATTCGAGCCCCATATTGGGCAAAAGATTCCTGCATTGCAGGGGGTTGGACTAGATGATCCTCCCTTCCACTTCTACAATTCTATGAAATATAAAGAAATTCACACTTTGACTCCCAACAGCTCTGGATCTTGTAGAGACTTGTTCTTAAAAGTCTCAAAGAAACAACAAGAAGTTGCCTATTGAAAGAAGGGCGACAATTTCCCTGTTAAAGCACCTTAGTACGCAGAAACTGCAGGACATAGCTAGCAAATCATGGTTAGAGAGTAGACTTTTCTTGCTCCAATCCCACACAGAGATGCTTGTAGATAAGAAAATAATAAAGTTGTTTATTGTAGCATACACGTAGCTTGGATAGAAAGGTTTCTAGTTCTAGTCCAACTAACTAGTCTAGAGAAGAACAAGGAAGCCATGACTGCTCCTTTGCTTCTCAGAGGACAGTTAAAGATGACCTCTCTCTCATATTGAGGTCCGAGAGAGAAGTGAGAGGAGGAAGTTGTAAATAGGACGCAACCTAAGATGTATCATGCTGAAGAACAAGGAGATGGAGAAGCAAGTTGATAGGTTAAAGGTACAGGGATAGTGTGGGAATGTGGATGTCCCTCACTCAATATGTGTTAACCCCATACAAACCCCTCTGCTTGAAGCTGAGTTGCACCCAGAGTTGCCTACCTGTCTCTTGGAACATCAAGTGCTGTGTTGTAGTCAGGTGGTCCTCCAGGCAACATGTTGAACAAGAGGTGATTTGTCCCATGATTCCAACTGAGAAAGAAAAATGATGGGGAAATGAGACCACCACACATGCTTGAAACCAGAGCTTCAGAGATAAGCACACATCCAAAGCCACTCTATAACAAAACAGCTCTACAAAAAATGCAGGAGCCCAGTGGTCACATATTAGCTATAAATGTCATCATTTGCATGATTTCTGAACCAGGCACTTTCAAATGAGTTGCAATCGGCCTGCTTGATGTTTAAGCCCAAATGAATAATTACCAAACAGTGGGAGAACAGGGTGGTCAATAATTAAGACTGAAAACCAATGCACTCCTCGACTATCTGGTTTCCCCCCTTAGTCACCTTACCCTTGTTTTACTGTTGTAGCTCTAGCATTCACAGTAAGATATGTGTAAGTACCGGGAGAGCTGTGCCAAAGCCTGAGCGGTTTCCTTGATACGGAGCATATTCTGGTTGAGTACGTCAATTGATGGCACGAAGAGACAGGCACGATTGATGTCATCTGTGTAGAAGTCACTGTCGGAGATGGCGGTTAACAGGTCATTGTATTCCCTGGAAATGGTATGACTCACAGGCATGTTGTATTCATCCACATACTTCTTTAGAGAGTAAATATAGACTTTGATCTTATTTTTGGGATTGAAGCCACAGCGGTAGACATCAAAACATGTATGCATCCTGCAGCTGAGATCTCCTCGTTCTGGGATGGCACTGTCTGCTGGAATCTTGACTACAGGCACATCATGAATGCTGCGCTTTTCAACTGTCCAATCATTTGAGGACTCTATGGAGTGTGGCCAGAACTGGAACATGCCTGTAGCAATGAGGCCCAACAGCACAATGGAGAAGAGAGCAATGTAGTAAATGCGGTGTTTAGTCTTCATTCTTGGGATGAGGGCTGGACCCCGAGTGTTATATTTGACTGACGCACACATAATGAAACAAGCCACCTTTCCCACAAGCTTCTGGAAAACAGAATATATGGAAAAACAAAATTTTAAAGGGTATGTTTAATTCATGGCAACCTGGTCAGAAATCCATGTAATTAAAATAAAATAAAAACATTGTGCTCTAGTGGATTTCAACTGTACTGCCAACACACTAGAATATCAGTTAAGATTAAAATGCTGTTGTTGTTTTTCAACAGACCAAACAAGGCAATATCATTGGCATGTACCAATGTGGACTACCTCTCATGGGGTGTGGTGCTCATCTCGCTTTCAGGCTGAGGGAGCCGGCGTTTGTCCACAGACAGTTTTCCAGGTCATGTGGCCAGTATGACTAAACCGCTTCTGGCACAATGGGATACCATGATGAGTGCCAGAGTGCATGGAAACGCTGTTTTACATTCCTGCCACAGTGGTACCTATTTTTCTACTCGTGCTGGTATGCTTTTGAACTGCTAGTTTGGTAGAAGCTGGGACAGAGCAACAGGAGCTCACCCTGTCATGCGGATTTGAACTGCTGACCTTCTGATCAGCAAGTTCAAGAGGCTCAGTGGTTTAGACCACAACGCCACCCAGGTCCCAGTTATACTGCATTAGATGTGAAGGGCACACGTGTATAAAATGAAACATCTGTTTTTAAGTACATACCAGCAATGGTTGTGATCATTTCTCATTCTCATTTATTTCTCATGTATATTTAAAAGGTGAAAGGGCTATTTATATATATCCAAACCCTTCACATCTGATATTGATACGTGAGTATTTTGCACTTCAATACTGACATCAAACCAGAGTACAAAATGTCACATACAAAATACCTCTCAGTTGCACAACTGGCAAAGCAGAACTGAGCAGGCACAGTTAGGACCTGGGAAGAAACATTTTGAGAAACACAACAATAAAAGGATAGTAGGAACAACACAGGTCTTTGTTAAGTACTAGCACCAACTCTGCAGATAGCAGAACAGGTAAATCTGAAATGCCCTGAAGTTTTATTTATATTTCACATGAGAGTTCAGCTTGCTATTTTACAATTTCTAGAAAAAATAAACCCACATCTCTGTAAAGGCATGCACATGTTAAGTTTTCAGTCACATATTCAACTGTATATACTTAACATTTGCCAGAATTTTATTTTTACTTGTAGAATCTTAAGATATTTATTCTCTAAAACTACCATTTTATATAATCATGGCTTGTGGTAGATTAAAGTTGTTTTATTTCACACTGGATGATTTGCAATATAACAGTTTTAAATTAAGAAGTGTTAACACTTTTAATTGTGACTGATTAGTTATTCCCAAGGCAGCATAACTACACCCAGCAAAATACCATTCTATGGCCAACCCCATTCCTGCCTAGAAGGTTGCCAATTTACCACACGCAGAACAGAGATAACAGGAAGATAACAGAGATAACAGTATTGTAGCAACAAGAATGACAGTGGGTATGTATGCTCTTAAACATTTCAACTAGATTGCCTCAGCAAAATAGCGTTCTTAGCTCTCTTTGCTAAATCTATCAGTAATCAGAAGAAATAAGAGTTTATTGGAAATTTACTACTATGCATTTTCTATTCTGCAGGACTACATAATGTGGGGGGATGACCTTTGGGCCTCATATCTGCCTAGTATGGTTTCACTGCTATTTACAGGGAAACGACGTCACAGGCTCTGCTTAGGAATGGAAAAGCAAAGGCTGCTTAACCATTAAGCCTCCCCCTTCCTTCAGCTGTCCATTCAACGTAACCACACCACCCAGTCTGCTTTCCCACCCTTGGAGAAAAAACAGCTTCAAGACAGCAAGGAACAGGAGTAAGCCCCTCCCCTGCTTCTCTTCTGCTCCCTAACATAGTGTCAGAAGTTGCAAACAAAAGCAATACCCACCTATCAATAAAAAAGGTCCCTGGGTAACCAGTAAACATGCATGACATCCCTACTGATAAGCAATTCAATGACTAAAATAGCTAAACCAGAAGTACCTTGACATTCTGGAAAGCATCATATATTAATAAGAATCCTTCCCATTTCTGTTGTTGTTGTTTAGCCATTTAGTCGTGTCCGACTCTTCGTGACCCCATCAACCAGAGCATGCCAGGCACTCCTGTCTTCCACTGCCTCCTGCAGTTTGGTCAAACTCATGTTGGTGGCTTCGAGAACACTGTCCAACCATCTCGTTCTATGTCATCCCCTTCTTCTAGTGTCCTCCATCTTTCCCAACACCAGGGTCTTTTCCAGGGAGTCTTCTCTCCTCATGAGGTGGCCAAAGTATTGGAACCTCAGCTTCATGATCTGATTTCTACACATCTCCTAAAACCAGCTCCTATGGCAGGCATAGGCAAACTCGGCCCTCCAGATGTTTTGGGACTACAACTCCCATCATCCCTAGCTAACAGGAACAGTGGTCAGAGATGATGGAAGTTGTAGTCCCCAAACTTCTGGAGGGCCAAGTTTGCCTATGCCTATCCTATGGGCTTTGGATCTATCTGAAAAAGTTTTCACATTCTACTACCAATAAGCACCAAAACAATCACTTCCACCTCCCTCAAGTTGATCCACATGCTGCAAGCCTTCTTCATTAAGCTTCTTTAACTTATTAAGATGTAACTCCCAGAACCTAGATTACGAAGTTTCAATGTCTAAAACAACACTAACCTTAGTATATATATATATAATATCTTAGCATTTTAATGAAACTAATTGTTTCTTCCCACCAAACAATGGAATATATTGATGCATCACTGAGATCACACATTCATGACAAGTTCTTATGTCGCTGAGGAAAATATTTTTCCATGCCAGGCTACACCACACACAGTCATTCCGTGGAGATACTTAATCATATTTTATAACTGCTACAAAACAAATAATATTAAATAAAGCCTATTATGTTTCCTGCTAAAAAATAATAAACTGCATTTGCATCCTCACGGTCACATTTAGAATTAGATACAACCCAATTAGCATCAGTAGCTTTCTGAGAAAATCAGTAATTTAAAGGAAAGTGAGAGGGTTCTAGAATACATATCCCCGACTAATGCCCAGTCATTTCCGCATTACTTCACAAATGTGTCAAAAACTGGACTGATACTAATCAGGAAAATGGAAGTAAGCTCCTCTGTACCAGTGCAGTAAAACAGAATATGCATTACTGTACTGAAGAACAGTGGCTTTGAAAGCCACTAAAGATCCAAATTAGTAGGAAATGCAAGGTTAAATACTCCTTTATCGACATTTAAAAATGCTTGTGCAGTGTGTACTTCTAACAGGCCATCTGAATAACAGCAGATGGTTAAATATTCTCTGCAGATCCCATGAAAGTGAGGCAAATAGAGCTATCTTCTCTGTGCACATTCACATCTGGACTGGGAATAGTGCCTAGAATTTCCAGCACTGGACAGCTACATTCAGAAGTTAAGGACCTACATATTGGTTTCAAGCCTGGAAGCAGCAGAAAACTAGGCTTACCACTATCACCTTATCCCACACAGTCATTGATGACAGCTGGGGAGCAGAGAAGAGACTGAGTCCCCTGGGAGTAAAAGATTACTTTTGATATGAATCAAGTATGTTAACTGACACTGTTGATCAGGTGTTGGGACACCTAAGTTGGTATGAACACTAGAAGTTGGTATGAACACTGCAGCTTCCTTTTGTATGTGGATATCGAGGCTCCTCTCCTCCTACAAAGGAGGAGAATGCTTTGATGGTGTTTCCTGCTTGGCAGGGGGTTGGACTGGATGCCCCTTGTGGTCTCTTCCAACTCTATGATTCTATGATTCTACAGGTACACCCACAAGCCACTTAGATTCAGTGAATTTCCATCACAGGGGCAGGGGGCAGGACGGACGGACGGACGGACACACACACACGTGTGTCACCAGGCTCCATTTATTCCCATTCTTCTTGTTACTGTGAAAGTAGCACTTAAATCTGACAGAGGCGTGTAGCGATGAGAAAGGAACTGAGAGTAAAAAAAAACCGGACTAAAGAGTGGGTGCTGTGCTGTCAGTGGAACGGACTCCCTCGGCAGTTGGTGAATTCTCCTTCCTTGGAGGCTTATAAGCAGAGGTTAGGTGGCCATCTGTCACGGGTGTGTTAGTTGAGATTCCTGCATTGCAAGGGGTTGGACTCGATTACCCCTGGGGTCCCTTCCAGCTCTACAGTTCTCTGATTCTCTGGCCACAGGTGAGGAGGCAAGGCGTCGCTAGGAAGCCACCTCGAATAGCTCTCACCTGCAGGGCGACTTCGGGGCTCAAAGGAGCGCGATTAGCGGGGCCCCAGCTCGCCTGGACACCCGAAGCCACCCCGAAGCTCAGGGTATCAGAGGGTCCGTCCCCCCCGCATGCCACTCACCCGGTCGCCCGAGAAGGAGGACCCCAGCGCGAACTGGCTTGCCGGCTCTCTTCGCTTCCCCCTCAGTCGCCACGCCGGCTACGCTCCGGGAAGGACCCAGGTCGTCATGGGCGCCCTCCTCACCTCACGGGGCTCCGGCGGAGGGGAAGGAAGAGACCACAAACGGCGTACGCCTCCCACACCCCTCCGCCTCCGCCAGCCGCGGCCGACGCTTCCGGCTTCCGCTCGAGCGGGGCGTCATTTCCGGCGCGACGAAACGCTGCAGGCGGACGGCCGTTCTCTCGCTTCTCCGCGCGGGGAACGACGGTTGGCAGCCCAGCGCTCCTCGGGCTTTTGTTTCCCGGCGCGCATCTGAAGCCAAAGTAAGGCAAGCAGCGGCAAGCCGGTGGCTGAGGTGATCCACCTGCCCTGTGCATGGAGATGGTTCTTAGGCATGGGCTTCTCAGCTAGTCGTCAGGATCGCTGAGATCCTTGTATGTACTGAGCATGTGACCAAGGGCGAATCGTAGACTCGTAGAGTGAGAAGGGACCCGAAGGGGCATCTAGTCAACCCCCTGCAATGCTGGAATAATAATATGTATTTATACCCCGCCCATTTGGCTAGGTTGTCCTAGCCACTGTGGGCGGGTTCCAACACAACAACAACAATAATACAGCAAACATTAATAGTAACTATCTGATCCAATATAAAAAGTCACAATAACTTTAAAATAAACAACTTATATCAAATAAAGCAACATTCAACAATACATCAGAATCTAATAGTAAACAGTAAAATTGTTGTTGTTGTTTAGTCGTGTCCGACTCTTCATGACCCCATGGACCAGAGCACGCCAGGCACTCCTGTCTTCCACTGCCTCCCGCAGTTTGGTCAGACTCATGTTGGTGGCTTTGAGAACACTGTCCAACCATCTCATCCTCTGTCGTCCCCTTCTCCTTGTGGCCTCAGTCTTTCCCATCTTTCCCAACAT
Source organism: Zootoca vivipara (assembly GCF_965207765.1). Taxonomy (NCBI): domain Eukaryota; kingdom Metazoa; phylum Chordata; class Lepidosauria; order Squamata; family Lacertidae; genus Zootoca; species Zootoca vivipara. The sequence goes on along the minus strand of NC_142582.1, from coordinate 83,187,634 downwards.
CAGGGTCTTTTCCAGGGAGTCTTCTCTTCTCATGAGGTGGCCAAAGTATTGGAGCCTCAGCTTCAGGATCTGTCCTTCCAGTGAGCACTCAGGGCTGATTTCCTTAAGAATGGATAGGTTTGATCTTGCAGTCCAGGGGACTCTCAAGAGTCTCCTCCAGCACAGTAAAATTAGACATCAGCAAAAATAATTAAACAGTTTGCCTTTATTACAATAAATAATTACTAATCTATAACCAATAAAAATAACAGCAAATCACAATGTGTAAAATACCCCAAAGATAGAAAACCATGTACCTGTAAAAGGATCAAATTAGAAACAAGAACACACAACTTACTTTTGAAAAAATATTCCTGAACTCCCTTCCCAGCTGCTTCTGCTGTTCTCAACGTCATGGTCTGGGACTGGAGGGCGGGGCAGGGCAGGTGGAAAAGTCATTGCCTGCAGAAAGTCTCCCCCCTCAGTTCTTCCTGTGGAGCAGAGCAAGTCTCACATGGGAGATCATTCTCTGGCATGGATTGGTTTTTTTTAGGGCCAGTCAAAGCGGAAGTTTGTTGCTCAGACACAGCTGTCTAATAGTCCCCCACCCCATGTAGGAGCCTGTGTTTTAATTAGGCTGCCAACCTTTATGGTCCCAGGGGCACACTGGAATTTTGAGAGAATGCCGTGGGCACCTGTTCTACCAAGGGCAGCTGTGCTTTGTGGATTCAGAGACAATAAGCACACTTTCAGGTGAAGACTTACTGGCTTTATTCATAGTTGCAGGTAGGTAGCCGTGTTGGTCTGAGTCGAAACAAAATAAAAAAATTCCTTCAGTAGCACCTTAAAGAACAACTAAGTTTTTATTTTGGTATGAGCTTTCGTGTGCATGCACACTTCATCAGATACTGAAGTGTGCATGCACACGAAAGCTCATACCAAAATAAAAACTTAGTTGGTATTTAAGGTGCTACTGAAAGAATTTTTTTATTTGGCTTTATTCATGTAGAGGAAGAATAAAGCACAGCAAGGCACACAGCCTACAGAACACAATGCACAGGACTAGCCTGCATAAAACGTTTTAAAGTCTAAGGGAAGCCCAGCAAAACTAAATAAAGCTTAAGAGTGCAGGGTAAAGAGTTTAAGCACACTAAGGCATCAGGCTACCAGCCAGGAACCTGCTGCTTTCCCCCCTGTAGTTGTTAAGACTCTTGGACAGCAATGGACATGGCTTCTTATAGCCAGGGTGCAACATCTCTGTTAGCTCTGGTTTCCTTGTTTGAGTGTCAGGGTCTAAGCTGGGTTGGGGAAAGTTCCAGTGAATTGTCTGCCTCTTTCATAGTGTTGCACTGTGGACAAGTTGAATGGGTGTATCAATCATACAGATGTGAGCTATATGTCACTGGCTGTAACATTCCATATGCATTTCTTGGAGAGGGAGTATTAAAGCAGATATCAAGCAATTGCTGTTCTCGTGACCTTGAAACGAAAAGTAGCTGTGTGAGAAATTCTCTCAGCGTATCTGTAACGGATAACCAGTCTTTGATCCTCTCCATTAGTGTATTGCTTCTCATACTTTACCTGCCATGTGACATTCTGCTAGTTACTACTGCATACGTGTTACCTAGAGAGATTCAGAATAATTTGCTTGGTTATTAATAATGAATGAATGAATTAATTAAATTCATATACCACCCTATACCCGCAGATCTCAGTGTGGTTACAACGTAAAATCACAAAATACATAATAAAAACAAAAACAACCCAATAGAATGGTTACAAAGAGAAAGCAATTCCAGGTCCAGGTCTGTTAGGCCTTATGTTGGAGCATTAAAGGCTGATTCCAGACATCAGTCTGACTCTCCATGATAACGGTTCTGTTCCACGTATATGATGGTACAGTCACAAAATGGCTGCCACAAGGGGATGTGGCAGGCTACACAACAGCTGCCACAAGGGTGAACTTGACACAAAATTGGGAATACCAGTATTCCTATATAACAAAGAATCAATTGTTATAGGGTTCAGATTCCCCACTTGGTCATGAAGTTCAGCTTGGCCTTCATCCCCTATAATAGTTTCTGTCTTCATGCGGCTGTTTTTTTTGGTGCCCAGCCACTCTTCAGCATATCTTGTTTGGACTAATGCAAAGGAAGGATAGGCAAAAGGTGGATTGAGACCTAACTAAGAGATGACCCAGGTGGCGCTGTGGTTAAACCACTGAGCCTAGGGCTTGCTGATCAGAAGGTCGGCGGTTCGAATCCCCATGTCGGGGTGAGCTCCCGTTGCTTGGTCCCAGCTCCTGCCAACCTAGCAGTTCGAAAGCACATCAAAATGCAAGTAGATAAATAGGAACCGCTACAGCGGGAAGGTAAACGGCGTTTCCATGTGCTGCTCTGGTTTGCCAGAAGCGGCTTTGTCATGCTGGCCACATGACCTGGAAGCTATATGCCGGCTCCCTCGGCCAATAATGCGAGATGAGCGCGCAACCCCAGAGTTGGTCACGACTGGACCTAATGGTCAGGGGTCCCTTTACCTTTACCTTTAAGAGATCTATTGATGAGTCTATAGTCAGCAAGCATTTCAGAGTCCCAATGATCTAACAACAGCCAACAAAAAGCTTTTCTCACTTAAATTGGGTGACTGAAAAAGGATGCTTGAGGGAAAACCAGTGGTGTGTAGAAAGGGCTTCTGAGCTTGATTTTCGTGCTAATCACTGAACTGAGCAGGTGCTCAGACACCCTGTTCCTTAATTCCTGGTATATGTCTTTCTGACTAAATTACTGTTTTGCATCTGGCTCTGGTTACAAAGCCTCATGATTCTAGTCAAAGCTAAGTAGATCTTGTGGTCTTGAAGACTATCCACCCCTGATGTAAATGCCTCTTCCTGCTATTCCTCCAAAAGGGAATATTGCCTGTTTCCAGTCTAGCTTTTCTATCTCAGCTTCTCCATGCCTGACCCACCCCAGCTTCAAATCACACCTTATAGATTGCCCCCATGATGTAAATGTGAGGTCTTGCCTATTACCGGTAGATCTAAGTCCGCTTGAGAAATTACTTGCTAAGCAATTTGCCATAGGTTTTTGGACAGCTCTTTCTAAGGCTGTAACATGGACCAACACCAGATGGCAGTGCAGCTCTATTTAGGTTAAGAAATGTAAGTGTGGGTGGCGGGGGTAGGGCTGCCATATTTCAAGATGTAAAAAATCTGGACACAAAAGTTGTCTGGACACTTCCTGGTTCTGTTGAAAAACCCAGACATATTGAAGATTAGCAAAACCCCTAATTTCGCCAGTGGGATCCTGAACAGACATGACAGATTTAGGCTTATTAATTTCAGTGGGTCTATTCTGAGTAGGACTAGCCTTGAATTCAACCCTTAGTTGATTAATTGGTTACATTAATCCATTTAAAACTTTGTGATTGCTTTGAAAAGACAGAATTCGGGGAAAAAACTTTTAGACAAGCATATACAAAAAAATGCCACCTTTGAAGTGCTACATCTTCCCATGTAGGATGAAGCTAAATAAGACATTAATTATGTGATTGCATTTATAAAGCTTTACTTTCTTTAAAAAGATGTTCAAATAGCCACAGTTGGGGCACATGGGGCAGGGATGCAGGTTATCGTCTCCCCTCCCCATGCCATATTGCTTTATTATACATGTGTACATTTATGCAGATGTAATTGATTCATCTAAAACCAATGTGATAAATTATTGAAGATTTCAGGTGACAACCATTTAATCATAGAACAAGCCTTGAAGGAAGTGGGTGAGAATAGGCATTATGGGTAAACGATTCTTGTGTCAAGTAATTAGGTGTACAGCCTGTCCTGGATGGGATTGTACTTCCCTTGAAGGAGCAGATACACCAGGGGACGGAGGGGTACTCATCAATCCAGCATTGTCTCTAGAGCAGGCATCCCCAAACTGCAGCCCTCCAGATGTTTTGGCCTACAACTCCCATGATCCCTAGCTAACAGGACCAGTGGTCGGGGAAGATGGGAATTGTAGTCCAAAACATCTGGAGCGCCAAAGTTTGGGGATGCCTGCTCTAGAGGCTCATGTAGTCTTGGTTGTGTGACGTTCCTTTTTCCATCTTTCTGGTTCCCTGCTTTGACCATTTGACAGAGGTAGCCTAGCTGCAGTGACCCATGCTCTGGTAACCTCCCATTTGGATTACTGTATTTTACTGTACATGGGGTTGCCCTTGAAGACTACCTGGAAGCTTCAATTAGTGCAGAATGTGGCTGCAAGAACATTAACTTATGCAGCCAGATGAAATCACACTGCACTGATTCTGAAAGAATTACACTGGTTGCTTTAATTCAAGCACAGGCAAACTCAGCCCTCCAGATGTTTTGGGACTACAATTCCCATCATCCCTGACCACTTGTCTTTTTAGCTAGGAGGGCCGAGTTTGCCTATGACTGCTTTAATTCTATCAATGTTCAATTCAATTTAATTCAAGTTTTCAATGGTTCTTATTTTTATATATAAGTTATCTTGAGTCCTGTCAGGGGAAAAGGTAACATAACATAACATAACATAACATAACATAAAGCACCCTACCTCACACCACAGCCCAAAAATGCATAGCTGCCAAGTTTTCCCTTTTCTCGCGAGGAAGCCTATTCAGCATAAGGGAAAATCCCTTAAAATAAGGGATAACTTGGCAGCTATGCAAAAATGTGTCATTAAAAAGTTAGGTTTTTAAAAAAATAGATTGGTCACTGCTTTTAATCAGATTGGTCACAATATTTTTGAGTGTAAAAATATTTTTGAATGTAAAAAGTTGAGGCAGTTCAGCAGACAGACCTCAGTACTGGACCTCTGCTTCTCCATGATCACCCAGGAAAGTGAAAGGGCCATGACTTACTCATGCTCTGATTTCCCATTTTGCCGATGGTACTATTTTAATTATGACTGAGACTTACTGCGGGCCCGTTGAAATGAACACACGTAAGATTGCGCGACTCCGATGACTTTCCCTTGAATAGCTGATTGCTCTTTCCCAGGGGGGTTAAAGCAAACGTAAGTACTGCCTGGGCCTCTTCCTGGGAATGTGCACGTTCACGCACCCATTGCAACTGGCAAGGCTCCTCTTAACCTTATACCCTGCTATATTTAGGGAGCGTGCTCTCACTGCCAGCCTTGATGCGGATGACGAGATTACTCATTGCATAGCTAGGTCTGGGTCTGCATTTAGTCTGTTGCCGCACCACTTCTGGAATGGGACAACCGTGAAGCCAAAAGATCTAAGCTAAATGTCTATGGGACATAAGTCGCAGTGGAGGAACTTGCCTATGGCTGTGAAATGTAAACAACGCTGTGTGTTACCACTATATTGGTAAGCCAATCTGTTCCATGTGCTTGGTCCCCAAGGCTACGTGATTATGTAGTGAGAGAAGTTCCTAGTCCTCACATCCCAAATATCAAGTAACTGGTGCTTAGATTATTCTAACCCATGCCTAAATGGGGCAATGGATGGATGGATGGATGCATAGAGATGAGACAACTTCCGGTACAGAAATAGTGTGTCTTTCAGTATCAGCTTTTTCCTAGGATACACAATTAGGTTTTCCCCAAGGAATGATATTTCATCTTTATCCATTTTCAAATGTTCTGAACAGTGCCACACATGATATATTTTTGCATTTAAGAAACGTTGGCTCAGAATGGTAAGAGTTGGAAAAGCTCAACTATGAGCTCTCCACACCCCTCTCACTAGCACTGCAATGACCTTTTCACCAACCCCAAACTTTGTCTTGCATTTCACTCATTAAAAAAAGACAGTCGTATAATTGTAGAGTTGGAGGGTTGTCCAGTCCAACCTCCTGCAAAACAGGAACCATAACTAAAGAATCCATAACAAATGGCCATCTAACCTCTGTTTAAAAACCTCCAATGAAGATGAGTCCACTGCTTTACAAGGGAATCCGTTCCACTGTCAAACAGCTCTTACAGTCTGAAAGTTCTTATGTTTACTTGGACTCGCCTTTCTTGTAACTTAAATCCGTTGGTTTGGGTCCTACCTCTCTGGAGCAGCAGAAAATAAGCTTTCTCCATCTTCCATGTGCCAGCCCTTTATATATTTGAAAGGTGGCTATGATATCCCCTCTCAATCTTCTCCAGGCCAAACCTACCCAACTCCCTCAGCCGTTCCTCATAAGGCTTGGTTTCCAGATTATTGTGTTTATCTTCATTAGACAAATTCAGGGAGAGTAAGGCTATCAACGTCTACTAGCCTTTTTTTGCAGGAAGGGGGATTCCTGCACTCAAGCACTTCTCAGTTGCGAAGAGAGTGGCTCCACAAAGGCAGCAGCACACATGCAGATGAATTTGCAGGTGTCTGAACTGAACCCACAAGCAACCAAGACTGCTGAATAGGGACTTAGGAAACTGCCTTATATTCTTGCCCATCTAGATCAGCAACGTCTACACTGACTGGCAGCAGCTCTCTGGCATCTCAGACAAGGGCCTCTCTCGGCCCTACATGGAGATGCCAAGGATTGAACATACAACCTTCTGCACACAAGACAGATGCTCTGTCCCTGAGCCACAGCGCTTCCCTAAGGGATCACCCTTCCTGCCTCCCCATAGCAGCTTCTCGTGTAGGGAGGAACTGTATGCAAAACCCTTCCACAAATGTATATTGCTCCTCATACGGGGCATCTGTAGGTTGCCACGTTGCCACGAACAAAACACATACCCTGATGCTATTTTAGGAATACGCAGGAACAAATGGTGCATTGTGAATCAAGTGTTGCCTCTTTATGAATGGAGAGGCTCTCATCTGTGCGAATGGTGATGGCTGGATGTCATGGAGCCCTGGGGAAGAACTTTGCCATGTGAGAATAACACCAGCCAGTCCACGTGTTGCCAGCTGAGAAGAGGGCAGGGGACTGAGGATGGAGGAACATGCCATGCTGATGCCCATCGAATGTCCACAGGCATGTCTCCCCATGTGCTTTTCCAGAATGAATATGCTGCATCAGGTCAACTGCAGAAGCAAAATGTCAGGACTACCGTAATAGTTTCACTAGCAAAATAGGAAATTTCCACCAAGGGGCAGGGGGCAATCGAGGTAGCATAAGCAAATCAGCAGAGTGTATATATTGTGCAATGATTCCTTCTTCCGCTGCTACTTAGGTTTGGGGACATTGCTTCAGAAATGTGACCCTATATCTTTGAGCAGCGATTTCCTTGGCTCTGCAGAGAAACCCAGCAAGGGATCTTGTTTGTATTCTGGCAGTGTAGCTGAGGCAGACAGGTCTGCAGCAAACCGATCTATTTTTGGACTCCAGCTTGCCATTTATATCCCGCAAAATTATTCATCAGCTTCAGGGTGACAAGCTATTAATTTGTATAAATACGTCAGAGCAGGGCTTTTTCCACCACTCCGCCCTTTCGCCTTCATGTGCGGCGTGACTGAGGTCAGTTTCAGAACACAAATAAAGTGCCTTCAGCTTGCAGCCGGTTCCTTGTCTGCTGTTCATTCATATTCTAGATGCATCAGCTTACCCAGTTCCATTTGTTCCTTATTATTACTGCAGAGGAGGGCAAAATAGCAACAAGGCTTAGCTGGGATTCCTCAGCTGGTTATCTTTAGCGATGCTGGATTGGTGATGACAGCATTTTGTACAGGAGGGCAGATAGTGGAGTTATCACCTCATAGCCTGTTATATTGAAGTGTTGTGTACTTAAGGATAAGATTACTACAGAAAAAGTTATGGTTGGCTAGAAGTGGAGTCCCCTGTCTCATAACTTATGAACCTTGGCTACATGCATCCTCTCAGATGGGGAGCTTCTAATTCTTGGAAGCCATTATATTTTCTGGACACTAGACCCAGGAACATTTGACCCCCCTCACTAGTTCTTCCAAAACATAAAAGAGGAATAAAAATAGAAAGCGAAGCATTGGGTCACTACTGCAGTATACCAGGCATGTTACTAGATCAGGGATGAGGATAAGGAGACTTAGGCCTGGGGGGATGCAGCCCTCTCTATTTGGCCCTCAGAATCAAACAAGGGCCACAGCCCTCCCCAGGCTCTCTTTGCAACCTCCTTTAGTATTTTTGCCTAGCTGGAACATGTCCATGAGCTCTGATGTTTCTTCCCTGTCTGGATGGATGACAGAAAGGGGTGTGCAAATGGTATGTAGCCCCCACAAGGCAGCTAGCCTTCACAATGGTCCCCCATTCCTGTGCTAGGTGTCCATTTTTACAAGACGTATAAGATTACTACTTCTGCCAACCACCTAGTCATTGGGAGATACAGCATTTGGGATCAACAGTGGCCTGGCCCATGAAGAATGCAACCGGAATGCACATTTTGCTTTTTGTGTTCAGATCAAGTGACTCCCCAATTTATGCCTGGTGAGTTGACTTAGCTTGCCTTGAGTTTTTTCTGGAAGCGCTCTGTTCAGCTTCTGTCATTGAGAAAGCAAACTCAAACGGCGGTTATGGAAAGGCTGCTGCTGTGACTTGCCTTTGCTTTCATCTTTAATCCACCCCACGTTTTCTGCATTCGGGTGTTCAGAAGGGAAAGGGTCACGAGGAGGACTTGCCTAGAATAGCTAAGCCCTCCTGCATGTTTTCTGTGCACATTTCGAATCTGGTGGAGAACAGCAGGGAATACGCAGAGCAGCTAAAAATAGCATTTGCTCCCAGTGTTTATCCAATATATTTTGCTATGCTTGGTTTTGCTCGTGTCCTTTACTATGAATAAGTGTTCCAAGCAAGCTGAGGACAAAAAGTAAACTCTTTTGAACAAGAAACTGCTGAAAAGCCTGGACCTTGTGACTTGGCAGGCTATCCTCCTTTCTATTTATTTTTAATCTACAAGCAGCCAGCTCCCAACATGCTCTTTTTGTCTAAGCCACGGGTGGGGAACCTACGGACTCCAGCTCCCATCAGTTCTAGCCAGCATGCTCAATGGTCAGAGATTATGGGAGTTGTAATGCAGCAACACCTGGAGGGCCGCAGGCCCCCCACCCGTGTTCTATACAGACTTATGGCCAGAGCCAACAGCAGCCTGCCTACAAAGTATGTCTGACTATGATGGAGAAAACAGGGTGTTGCCAAGCCCCTCAGCAGGCCCCACTATGCACAGCTGCAGGAGATATTGCGGGCCCAAAAGTGTGTGGTCCTGCTCCACCCCACAAATTAGCTTTATGAATGGACAATAAGGGCAACATAGAACTGTAGTCGGAAGAGACCCTGGGCATCCTCAAGTCCAACTTCCTGCAATGCAGGAATATGCAGCTGTCCCATATGGGGATTGAACCTTTGACCTTGGTGTTATCAGCACCACACTAACCAACTGAGCTATCGTTGGACAGCCCTTTCTTCCTTCATAGCTATGCTTGGCATGGACAAAGTATGGTCACGAGCAGAAAGCTGCTCCTATTATGCCACTCAGAAGTTTGGTAAAACACACCCACCCTCTCTCTGCAGACATATTCAGAATGGGAAGGGGAGATAAGGGAGTGGCAGTAATGGCAGTACAAGATCCAGATCTAGCTGCAATGGGAAGGAAGAGGGAGGTCATTCTCTCATTTCTCCTCTCATCAGCCTAACACCACCTGACATTTTAAAAGCAGTTACCTAGTTTACCTTTGAGAAAAGATTCTGTACTTGGATGCCATCTTTGTATTTTAGATACCTAGTTGCTGATTTTCTCCTCTTGTTATGCTGTTGCTGTTACTAGAATCTGTATTTTTTAATGTGTTCCTAATTATAATTGGGACGCGGGTGGCGCTGTGGTCTAAACCACAGAGCCTAGGACTTGCCGATCAGAAGGTTGGCAGTTCGAATCTCCGCGATGGGATGAGCTCCCGTTGCTCAGTCCCAGCTCCTGCCCACCTAGCAGTTTGAAAGCCCGTCAAAGTGCAAGTAGATAAATAGGTACTGCTTGGGCGGGAAGGTAAATGGCTGCTCTGGTTCGCCAGAAGTGGCTTAGTCATGCTGGCCACATGACCCGGAAAAACTGTCTGGACAAACGTCGGATCCCTCGGCCTGTGAAGCGAGATGAGTGCCGCAACCCCAGAGTCGTCTGCGACTGGACTTAATGGTCAGGGGTACGTTTTCCTTTAATTAATTCCTTTAAGCCAACCTTACAATTCTACCTTTGGGGTAGGGGGCAGGCACAGTTGTCATTCTGTGCTAATGCCCAACACATCAGCAAAACGGAAAGCAATAAATGCCATCGTTTTATATATATATATATAAAGGAGTAGGCAGAATAAAGCAAGTTGACCCACCACAGCTACCAGTGAACACCAAAGGACTAATGCACACAAGGAAAAGTTACTTTCTTCCCTCCCTTTGTTTAAAATTACATTAACACATCCTTTAAAAAAAACAACCTTTTTAAAAAACCAAGAATTTATCAGAATTCGTTAACTTGCAAACCACCATGTGAGGTCCACATCACTATATTTGAATCACGGTCTCTCTTCTGCCTCTTCAGCATTGTCCATCAGACAAGTCCCTTGCCCACTCCACCAGTATGATGGTATTGGAACTTAAAAAGGCTACTGTGAAGCATATTACCACTAAAAGTTTGTATAAGAACTGAGAACGGATGCTCTTCAATTTCATAGCAGAGGAGAGACTCAAAGTGATTACCTTATTTCAGAGACAGTGTTTGCAAGCTACAAAAAAAAAACTTGACTGGTCACTTCTTGCCAACTCAAACTATTGAATTCCTGAACTTAAAAGAGCTGGGACTTAAGCCACTGAGATTTTCATCATTTTTGTTTTTGAGGCTGGAGTAGTCACAGCAATGTCAGCCCCTTGAAGGATCAGGAATGGACTGGAGGATTTGTTGCACTCCTCTTGTATATGAATTCTCTTGCCCTAATCATGGTTAGTCATGACAAATGCACAAACCCTAGCTATGATTAACATACACAGGTAGCCAATGTGGAGTCTTCAATAAATTTTGGACTACAGTTCTCCTACAGTCAGTGATTAGGGAAGATGGGAGCTGTAGTTCAAAACATCTGCAGGGCACCACATTGGCTGTCCCTGGAACAACGCTTCAGATTTTGGGGAGGAGCAAACCAAGATTAGGGTTAACCTAAGTTAATGCAGGTGGCCCTGTGGTCTAAACCACAGAGCCTAGGACTTGCTGATCAGAAGGTCGGCGGTTCGAATCCCCGCGATGGCGTGAGCTCCTGTTGCTTGGTCCCAGCTCCTGCCAACCTAGCAGTTCGAAAGCACATCAAAGTGCAAGTAGATAAATAGGTACTGCTCCGGCGGGAAGGTAAATGGTGTTTCCGTGTGCTGCTCTGGTTCGCCAGAAATGGCTTTGTCATGCTGGCCACATCACCTGGAAGCTGTACACTGGCTCCCTTGGCCAATAATGCAAGATGAGTGCCGCAACCCCAGAGTCGGTCACGACTGGACCGAATGGTCAGGGGTCCCTTTACCCTTTACCTTTAAGTTAACATCAGTGCAGCCATTACAAGTAACCATGGTTGAAACATTTAAGGGAGAGGAAAAGAGCTAGAGGGGAGTGCATGTGAGGCTGTGGTCTGTTCCTGAAAGCTTAACCCTGCTTAAGAAGCAGGAAGCATTAAGTAAGCCTCTGAATACCAGTTGTGGGAAATCAAAAGTGGAGAGAGAGGACTGTTGCACTCAGATCCTGCTTGTTGGCTTCCCATGGGCCTCTGGTTGGCCGCTGTGAGAACAGGCTGCCAGACTAGATGTGCCATTGGCTTGATCTAGCAACCTTCTCTTATGTTCCTACTACAAATGTATTGACTGGAATTCAGTGTTGTTAGTAACAAATACTCACCAGCTGAGTTATGTACAAACACTGATTATTTACCCATAGTAGATTATCAGAGATGGGGCACATTTAAATCTGCCTCTAAATTCTGTATTAAAACAACTTGTTAATGAAATATTCAACTTAGGTCACAGCGAATTGTACTTCGATTTCATTTTGGATCATGGAGGATGTAAAAATAATAATAATAAGAGAGAAGTTCTTTAGGGGTAAAAATTGAAAACCAGTGAAGAAAACCAGTCTGCACAAGAGAGCATGAGCTTGGTAATTAGAAACAAAAATTTAAAAACTGTGTAACGCAACGGGTGGAGGCAGACTAAAAGTCACCCATTTGTAGTTGGCCCCAGTTTAATAGAATGATGAGAAGATGGCCACAGGAAGGAGATTTACAAACGGCTTCCTGCTATATGGAAAATATATCATTAGGTAAGTCAAAGCTGAGCAGCAAGAACTTCCAGCAGCAATCACTGTGGAAAGGCACCAAAACCGTCTACTGCTTCCCCACCAACTTGCGGAAAACATCATAGACCTCTGGTTTCTCCTGGGCAAACTGTTCCACCGTATTCTTCTGCAGCCAGTCGGACGAGCGCATTTGCTGCTGCAGGAGGCCAATGAGATCGCCGAGGTTGGAGCCACCAGCTGACGCTGGCTCCTGATGATGGGACACAAATATCACTTCGTCTGCGCTGTCCACTTTGCCTTCTGAGTCAGACTCACAAGACTGGTCTTTACCTTCATTCAGGATTCCATGCTCGTGTTCTTCCAGAACCTCACGGACCCTCTGCATGCCTGGAGGAAAGGGAGAGGAGGGGAGGGAGAGAGTTGGAACGAAAGCTGGATTCGGATGGAGAGCTAAGGGATGGAGAGCAACCAAGCGGTGACTGACAGTTCAAGAGAACCAACTAACAGGTCTGAGCTATCAGGCCACAGTATCTTACTGGTGGGTTTGGCCCATGCTGGGACACCAGCTGGGAGAGAAGATAGGAGAAGGGCAGCACTGACCTAGCTTCAGCCGATGTATCTTGTCCGAAAAGATGATGCGGAACCAGCCAGGCTCGCTGCACTCAAAAGCTTTACCACAAGAGAGCAGGACTTTGTTGTCCAGGAAGCGCCTCCAGAGCAGCATTTCCTCTTCAAATGTTCCTCTTCGCAAGTACTGGGGAGTAAAGGAGTCAAGAAACAAGTAAGCTCCGACTCACAGGAAGGAGTTACAGCCACATCTCCCCAACTTCAGGAAGAACATGGAGACCCGAGGTTCCCCGCAGCAGGGGTGGGCGGACTTCAGGCTGGGGTGGGTGGGTGCAATTCAATGCCACAGTCTGCTGATTGTTCTGTTAGAACAAGCATTTTGGCTTCTCAGATGAAACTATTCCCCCTTTCCCCCGTCACAAGCTGTTCTGGGGAAAATCTCGACACCCCTTCCCCCAGTTTCAGAAGGAGGAGAAGAGGTGGAAAGCTCTGTTGTGAAAAGTCACCACACAAGGCGTCTGCTGACGGGATTCGTTAGCTGAGTCACACCCTCAGGATCTACTCTGTTTAATAGACCCTTGAGATCCACCAACAGGAGTCAGGTGCAACATCACTCAGGGGTCAGACATACATTTTTTCCATTTCCGCGGCTTAAGGGGTCGTATGTATGTGTGGGAGAGACACTTCTGTACACACTTAATTGAAACAACTACTGCTATTTCTGTACTTTACAGAAAATTCTGAGTAAGCTCTTTCAAAGGATAATTTTGGAGATGAATTATTCAAAGTGGGGCTGGGGGGGGGGGATGAGGTTGTTTTTACAAAATAAAGCAATGCATTGCCAGTGAGACAGTGTGTGTGCGCACACCAGCCAGATCAAATGCTTTCTAAAACCCATAACGCTGGATGTTTACCTGATTCACACCCACCACTGCTGAATTAGAGGGACTTGGTTTGATCCTGCAGGGCCTCCTTTAATGAGCACTGACCTTTCTGAAATCAATCCATACAAAGAAGCCTGCATTGCGGTTCAGGAAGGGAACCCCAAGGGTCTTGAGCTCATCTGTCACAAAAGTGTGGGCAGCTTTTAGCCTTTCGTGATTGGCCCGTAAGTACACCTGGTTGATCCAGTCTAGCCAAGAGGAGAAGACATATTCAGTTCAGACACATAAATATAAAATCGCTTGATTTCTCAACTCTTTGATGACAGGCGGTTCAACGTGTGAACTGACTCAATTGAAAAGCATTGCATCTGAAGCCATTCGAGAAAATAGGCAAGTTCTGCCTGTGGCAACTGATCTGCAGCAACTCATTCAAACACTGATCATCACTTGGTGCTGCAGGCGAACTATGTGCATGCACAAATCATCCCACAGAGAAGAAAGTGGACAAGATCTACACAACACTGCCCATATTTTGCATTGAAATGTTGGTCTCACTCCACTGCCGCCTTTTCTTTATTCTCACCTTCTGCACGATCAACTTTTGCAGCAGCAAAACATGACGCAAAATCCTCATGGCCTTCTCAGTTTATGCAATGCATTGCAATTTCCTGTTGGTCACATTTCAGGTGTGCACATGAAAACAATCTTAAGGTGCACACCTAAAAATATAAGAAGGTCCATCTAAGCCAACTCTAACATATGCAGAATGTCTGAAAGGGTCCCCCAAGCGGGTAGACTTGTATGCAGGTGGGGCTCCCATGTAATCTGGACCCCTGGATTGAGCAGAGCTCCAGGCCTCATGGGAGCTGTACATGCAAAGGGGGCTGTTTCACACGTCCAACAAAACGTGCTGAGCTTGGGGGGGTGTGTGACTTGGAGTGTGGTGTCACTTCCTACTCTACACATTGTTGTGTCTATGGTGGGGAGGCTATGAAAAGGGCTGTTTTTGGCAGTGCAATATTTTTATGCCTTAATTGAAAGTGCTGCTGAATTGGCAACCATCTCCACGCTTACAGCCTGAGAATCCTGGACAGGCAAAAGCCGCTGTTTTGGCAAAGCTCCCTCGTCAAAGCGAGAACAGAGCAGGGAGGGGTTGTGCAACATTCTTGGCCTCACCTCTGTCTCTGAGTAGCTGGGCCATTTTGTACTGGACAGGCCCACAGACCCCGTGGAAGTAGCACAAGGAGGCCACAGCATTGGCGACATCTTGATTCAACGTGTACAGTGTCCCAAAGCGAATCCCAGCGGAAGCAAAATCCTGCAGGGGCCGGAAATTAATAATCTTTTGATCCAACAAATGAATAAACAAATCTCTCTCATGCTTGGCCCAGGCTTTTGAAATAATACCACCTGACCATCAGAAAAAAAGCATCTTTATGCTCAAAGATGGATGGAAGAAACAGTTCCGACAAAGGAAGACTGGCAATTAAAATTAATGGAGTAAGCAGAAATGGCGAAACTTACTGGAAGAATGAGAAATCAAGAAGAGTCTTTTTAAAACAGAATGGGGACAATTTACTGATTATTTGAAGATACATTGTAAACAAATCAAAACATTAGCAGGATTGATATAAACACATGCAGTAAGAGATAACCAAGGGGAAGATAATTAGTAAACAGACTTGAATTGGATATGCAGTAATAAAAAGATATAAAAAAAGTAACTGCAGAAATGAGGGAAGGGAAGTAGAGGGGAAGGTTAATTAGATTTGGAAAGATTTTGTTTTTCTTGTTAAAAATATTTGTAAAAGGTGAAAATGAAAATAACATTAAAAAAGAAAAGAAAAAAGCACTCACCTTAGTAATTCCCCACATCACATGGGTCCTCTGCGGATCAGGAAATCTGTGCATAAAGAGAATGCATATGTAGATGTTAGCAACAAATCAAAGAGGCTTCTAGGGTATTCTGAAACACCAGAAGAAATTATACAGTCACCAGTGTGGCTCCCAAGGACACCCACTAAGACTTATTGAGGAAACTGCAAGTGTCTCTAGTTCCCACCCAGTCTGAGTTCCTCTTCATCCTCCCCTGCATCACCTATGTTATCTAAAAGGCTGGACTTTGGTCTTTCCTATTTCAACAGCGTGAGACCAAAAATTGTCATCCTCCCCTGCCTCTCGCTTTCTGTTCTGCTCAATTCACTGTGTCATAGTTGTGACGCCCTGCAGCACCCCCTAGGCTCAGTGCCCAGAGCAGTGAAGCCAGTTGCACTGCCCTAAATCCACCTCTGTTATCTGTTTAGGGGCTCTCTACTGTTCTGATTCGCCAGAAGACATGGAAAAGAGGGGGGAAAGAACAGCTTTTCTACCAATGACACCAATAAAACTTCCCCTTGAAATGAAAGTAGCTGCTTGGAAAGGGGATTTTCATCCATGGGACCGTGCCATGGAGGAAAAGAATTAGAAAACCCCTTCACCACCACCACATACTCTCAAGGCTGCTCGGACTACCCTGTGGTAGTCCATCTCCATAACAAAAACGCGCCAGGCCTAGTTTGCTCTCAGAGAGTCAAAAGACCTGCCTGAGGTCTCTCCGCTTTGCCTTCAATCTGCGTATTTCCACACCAGGTTTAGGAAAACCTCCAACCATCACAGGCATGCAAAAGAATTTCAGGGACAATTGTATGCATATTGTTCCTCTCCTCCATGGTCCCGATCCAGGGTGGGGAGCCTGTGGCTGTTGCGGGACTTAAACATCCATCATCCCCAATCAGCATGGCCAATGATGATGCGAGTTGCAGTCCACCGATATCTGGAGGGCCACAGGTTCCTCGCCCCTGAATCAGAGAGTCATTCTCACTGTACTGTTAAAACTATGCCAGAAAGCAACCCTTTGAAGCCCTGGGATATCGTGGTGCAGAAGCGTGGGGAGCACAATCCCCCAGGTGCAAGACCCTAAAAAAGGGAATGTATCACACCGCTGCCAGTAGAAGCTGCCAACTCTTAACCCGTCAGGACTCTTAATAGCAGTTTGTGCTGCGAAAGTGATTGCTCAGTGCTGCTTTTCTGTTTCACAGAACTTTATAGTGTTGGCGACCCCCATTTAGAGGTGATGGAAGCACAAAAAATGCCTTTACCTGTCCATTTCAAGCACACTGTGGAATGTGACAGAATCGTCAAAAACTGACAGCATGTAGATCTCATCTACTATCACGTGCAGCTCATGCCTAGAATGGGAGAAAGGAAAAACAGGGATTTTTTTGGCAATGAGTAGAGAGACTGCTTGCTGCCAGGTAGTGGGCACAGTTCAACCGGCTGCCACTGGAGAGGAGGATTTAGTAGGCAATGCTGCCAAAAGCGGAAAGCAGGAATAGAGTGAAAACGTCACACCTAGTAGCCACATTTGCTCTCCCATTACTAAAGATGGCAGCAAAACCTTCATGGGAAACCTTTTGGTTTCCCACCAAAAAAGGCTACCTTTCACTGACACACAAAGCAGCTTGCTGATAACAACAGGAGGCACTTCCAAATTGTTGCTATTTTCGGGTGGGTTCAATCTTATTGGCATTCAATCACATATGGGCAAATTCAGGCCATGCAATTAAAAGTTGATTTGACTCTCTTGGGCAATATCCTCCCTAAAATTTGACGTTTTGGGATAAGGAAAACGATGGGAAATTTAATGAAAACTGGGCAGTAACAATTGCTGACACAACATCGTATAGGCATCCCAGCAAACAAATCAGAGGGAATGCTCAAGAAATGACCAATGATATCTGTCCTTGTAAACTTTGTGGGAACAAATCAGGATGAATGTGCAATAAAATAGGTCATCTGGAAGCAACCAGGATGCTACACAGGTGTAACTCTCCCCTGGCACTCCTAGTTCTTTCTAAATAGGAAGCAATATCAATGGAATGGAACCAGAATTTTATCCCCAGTCATGGCATTTGCTCCTCCAGCTCCACCACTCTCCAGTAGATGAAGATCTCCTGCGCCATTGAATGGCACCCCATCAATTCTCCTTTGCTTATAGCTAAAGCTCCGTCTTTGAATATGTCTGGTGTCACAGCCAACTCTTGCCTTCAAGTACCACCTCACCCCACAAAAAGCCCCTCACCTTTTCTGTGGTCTTCAGCTGAACCTCATCCTCTACAACAGGTGTGGGGAACCTTTGGCCCTCCAGATGTTGCTGAACTACAACTCCCATCATCCCTGGCCATTGACCATGCTTGCTAGCGCTGATGGAAGTTGACAGGCCACAGGTTCCCCACTCCTGCTCTACAGAAACTAAGTACATTAGCCAAGGCAGATGTAAAAATGCATATTTTCACTCATCCCAGCCTACAATATTTTGTCTGTTGGACTATATTTCCAAACAAAGCCTTAGATCATACCTTTTTGCAAATTCCAAGAAGTCGTGTAACTCAGAGAGAGAATAGATGTCCCCCAAGGGATTATGGGGGTTCAGGAGAATTAAAGCCTTTACTCTGACACCCTATAAAACAAAAGCATCAAACTGTATAACACAAAGAGCAAGGGACCTTTTATAAAATGCTGCCTGTCGAGAAACCTGCTTGTCCTGAGGCACTTTGGTTTATAACATTGGTGACCCTCAATATCAGGCTGCCTATACCTGCCTGTTGCCAGCGCATCATGGAATGTAGCTAAGTAAAGGAGCTTGAATGAATTCTCTTTTCTAGCTTTACAATATTTCTTTAATCAAAAATGTCTTCGTGTAAATCAAATTCCACGTAGATGTTAAGTGGACAATTGCCAAGAAAATCCAACACAGTCACATTTGGCTTTAAAAGAGGAAACGTCCCAAAACTGAAGGAATTGGTAAAAAGAAAGTTGAATGGGGAAGTGGAAAGTTTCAGATCTCACCAAAATACTTAAGACATTGTTCAAAACCTGAACCTTACTAGGAAGTACATCACAGATAAAGGAAAGACTCCATCAGGGGCAAGAAGATGCCAATGTGGCTAATGAGCAGAATCAAGGAAGCTATTAGAGGTAGGAAGGTACCCTTCAGAAAACAGAAGTCTTTTCCAAATGAGAACAAAACGGAGCATAATCTTTGTCAAAAGAAACAGAAGCAAGCAATAAGGGTCCATTCAAACTATCCCATATGCCAGGCATAGGCAAACTCCAGCCCTCCAGATGTTTGGGACTACAGTTCCCATCATCCCTAGCTAACAGGAGCAGTGGTCTGGGATGATGGGAATTGTAGTCCCAAACATCTGGAGGGCCGGAGTTTGCCTATGCCTGGTGTATGCTGTAATAAAATAGTTGTCTATCAAAGCTCCAAAGTTGTAATGCAGCAGTAAAAACACCATAATACATTCAGCCTCTACCACACTTGGCCGCAACAATGCTTATACTTAGACCACCCTGGACCACTGAAATGAATCAAAACTAGGGGCCAGATTCAGCTAACCTGGCCCGTTAGCCGAAGCCAGTGCAAAGACTCCCACAAGCAACAGGGCTTCCCATTGCGCCTCCCCTAAATCCACTCTGGGAGCTTGGGAAAAATCCCAGAACAGTGTGCGGGGGAGACTGTTCCATCAGGCAAGCAGAAATGCTTGCACTGGCAGAACGACTGTATTAGCGCAACACTGAATTACCCCCAAAATCTAAAGGTGTATTGTATTACATTCCACAACATCCTTGTAATCTGTGGCTCCACCCACCAATGAAGCCTTGGAAGATTCAGGAACTGTAAGATGAAGCAAGCTCACCTCTGACTGTGCATCCTGCAAGGCCTTCTTTAGCTTTTCCACAGTGAGCTGGAATGGACGGTTGCAGGTGCCGGTGACCTGAAACGCATTAAAGATTAGGCTGAGCACAAAAGCCTTTCGGAACCAAGCAAAAGCTACATGTGCTGCACATCTCAAGAAGTCTTAACAAGGACTCCACTCCCTTCAACTGGATGTTATTACAGAGATAAGAATGGTTAACACACTTCCCAGTGACATCATGAATTGGGCAGCCATTCGCAGAAGCTGAAGTTCAACTTCTACTGAGGAAGGGATATTCGTGGACGTCTACAGAAGAATGCCAGAATGCTGATTTAGACACAAGCAAAGGCTTCGTAGTCCAAATTACTTAAACCTTAAATTCAGCAAACATATTCTAGGAAAGGTGTTCCAAAACTTCTTACTGTAGGGATACACATGGGTAATTTCTGTTCAGAAACTTTGTCTTCTCAGAGAAACCAAATATATATTGTGTGCAATACTTCCCTCTCGGTCAGCCAGTTTGGCAACCCATGTCCAACTTTCCCTGTGACTTGGAGCCTGAACCCATTGTTTAGCAACTACAGTGGTACCTCTACTTACGAATTTAATGCGTTCCGAACGCACATTCGTAAGTCGAATCCCATAGGAATGCATTGGGAGAAAAAATTCGTAAGTAGAAGCAACCCTATCTAAAAATTCGTTAAGTAGAAATAATCCTATCTAAACTGCATCCAAGATGGCGGACGGAGCTCCATTCGTAAGTAGAAACATTCGTAAGTAGAGTTATTCGTAAGTAGAGGTACCACTGTATTGCTCAAGTGAACTGTGAGGAAAATATGTAAAGTTACCTGCTGCCAGAAAATGCCATAGACAATAGCAAGAGTAGCCAACATGGTGCCCCCAGATGTTGTGGACATGCTGGCATGGAGACAGATGGAAATTGCAGTCCACATCCGGAGGCTGCCGTGTTGGCTACCCCTAGGTTATAGAATGTGATGGCTGTCCACTCTCCTCCTTACCTGACTGTCCAAATGGGCATAGACCAGCTTCACATTCCCATAGAGAAACACACTTTGGGTGATGCCTCCGTAGAAAGGAGTAGCGATCAGGAAGGCTTCTGAAATCAAAAGAAGAAAGCTGGCTATCCCACTGCTGCAATTTGTGCCCCTGAAATTTACAGCTGGGACAATGCAGCTGAGGTCAGGTTCTTTGTGAAAAGTTCCTTTCTACGAGTCCAGAGAAAGCACTTTGGAGTCAACTTTTTCTTGCCCTGATTAATGTAGCTAATTAGTGCAAGTACAATGGGCAAGGGAATAAAGAAGAATACCCAGCAGAAATACAACCACAAACATTAGCAGTTTTGTTGCTATTCTTTGCAATATTCCTACTCCATTACCAACCAACAAATCCATATATTAAGGGTTGTATTCAACTATGTTTTGCTCAAAATAGGCCTACCAAAATTCATGGACCTAACCGTGTCATTAATTTCAATACCACCCAATATTTCTCTAGTTATCTTACTTACCCCCTGGATCACAGAGAACAGTAGCCAAAGCAGAAAACAGAGAGCCGCAGCCATTCAGTATGATCACCTGCAGAAGACATGTTGGGATAGATGTTTACACCCATTTAGGGTAGAATAATCATCAATATGAGTGCCAATACATTACTAAAAGAACAAACAAGCCAGAAGTAAATTGACCTACATTTTCTGCTTTAAGAGGTGCAGGTGCCTTGCAATAATAGGTCAAAAATCGAGCCACTTCCTCTCGCAAGCTGAAGGAGATATAAAAGCAACCACAGAATTAGCTTCTTCCAAGGAAAGGCTTCGCTCTCCACCAGGATGCATTGCAGAACAACACAGAGAAGGTTTATGCAGTAGGCATGGAAACAGGGTAAATTTTACTGGGCCAGCGCAAAACATTTCCGTTGTTCACACACGTAAGATGCCATAAAATCCCGCACTTTTTTATCGTTAATTTCCACTTTAGATCTGATTACAATGAAAACTGAAGGTATAAAATGCTTAAAAGCACCGATGGGGCACCTAAGACTCTCCAGATGCTGGGCTACAACTCCCATCATCCTGTACCATTGACCATGCTGGTTGGGGCTGATGGGAGTTGGAGTCCAACAGCATCTGGAGGGTTATTGGCTCCCCAACCCTGCTTAAAAAAAACCATATCCTGGTGGGATGGAGATGGCCCTTCAGGTGTTGTTGTGCTACAATTCCCATCTCTCCTGACTGTTGGTCATGCTGGCTCTAAATGACTGGAGCTGTAGTGAGCAACAAATGGAGGGCCACAGGTTCCCTGGTATACTGAGCTGAGCTCCTTTGCTGAAAAGGAGAATATACATATAGTTAATTCCCTGAAAGATCAGCCCATCCTGTCACAAGCATGTTATGTTCCTGTCTGGACCAGTTCAAACTACATATCCTGGGTATTTCCACAGTCCTCTTTAGCTCCTTCCTTCCTTCCTTCCTTTTCTTCCAAGGCAGTGTACATAGCTTCCCCTGCACCCAAGTTCTGCTCACAACAGCCTTCAGAGAATGAATGTGTTCTTAGAATATATGGTTATTAAAATTATCAACTATATTAAAGAGACACCCTCAGGTGCAAAGACTTCACATGCCACACAGTTAGCAAACAGTCCATTGTACTCTTGAGGTGCTATTTTGAAGTAATTCAGCACGCCCTTCCACCACTCACCCCCTTATATATTTTATTTTCTGATTTCTTATACACACATGAACGCAACCATGCTCGCTTCATCACCCTTGGTACTTACAACAATCATACATTTTATTTTTTTATTTTTGTATAGCATGTAGCCATTTGAGGCACTTTAAAAAATACTCCTCTTCCTCCAGAACTGTCATGACCTCCTCTCAGCCCCTGCCACTACTTCAGGGAATATAAAGATGAGGGGGAAATACTAACTGCCCATGGGGGGGGTAAGCATGAGGCTCAGCACTTCCCACAGAGCCCTCACAGTCTTAGGGTGTTCCTCCAATAACAGCCCCTCCTGCAGAAGGGCACTTTAATTCAGCTCAGCCAGTTCCTCAAGGAGGAAGGGCTTTTTTTCCCCTGCTGGAACTCACCAGAATTCAGTTCTGGCACCTCTCAAGTGGGCACCATTGCCATTCTCAGACAACAAGGAAGGTGTTCATGGCGAGTTCCTGCACCTCTTTTTCTAGGAAAATAGTATCGGCATAACAAACCAACATCAAACCTCAGGATTCTAGATGGCCCCAGCTCTCTGCTAGAACATGTTTCACAGCTCAGCAAAGCAGCTCACCAGGATCCTGACCTGCTTAGAGAGATCTGACTTTGCCTGCCTGGAAAAGGCTCTCTTTATTGCTTGTACTGCACCTGCAATCTCCTGCAGAACAGGATAGTAATTTCCTTGTAGATGCAGAAAATAGGGTGAAGATACGAAGGGGAAAAGATACAGGGCAGTTACTACTCACAACATATGGCCCTTCCAGTCAGGGTATTGTAGCAGTGGAGGTTCTATGACGTTCATGTCACTTTGCGTCAGCTATTAGCAAGGAGAAGGAGAGGGCACAATAATTAAGCAAGCCAAATTGGTCTGGAAAAGGTGAGAATCAAACCTGTAGAACCGAATGCTCCCATCCTGCTGGAGGGCATTTGTATTACAAGTTACAATACCCAAAACGCGCAAGTCTATATTGGTCAGTAAGGCAAGTCCATCCCATTTCCTTTCACGCGAACAGGCACACTGCTAGCGCTCCTGCAACAACATTATCAGAAGAGGACTCTCATTCTGGAAAGAGACACTGTCTCTGGAAGTACCCAGAATTTGAAAGTTAAAGAAACACCCTAAGAGAACAACGATAATTTCGATTTCCATTCTGTTTAAAGCTTGGTCAAGGAGGTGTAGGGTTGCTAGTTTGGGAATCATTTCCATCCTTTCTAAAGGGTGCGGCTCCTCTGTAGAGTCTTGTCTCAATCCTCTGCTGGGTCCTTTGCCCGCTTTGTCCCCCAATTGTTTTGAGGATAGATAAATTCATGCATACTAGGGAAGCAAGGGCTTGGAGCAGGAATAGGGCAGGAAGTTCTCTCCAATATTTGAAAGTGTCTGGTGGTTGACTGCAAGAAACCCAAGAGAGGTGCCATGCTCCCACCACCACTACTCTGGAAAAGGCACAAATTTGTAAGCTTCCCAAACGGAAAAGAAAGGCGTCAACAAGTATTCATATCAAGATGCTTCAGCACGTCAAATTAAGCCTCTGAGGGCTAACTGATTTGGGAAGGGAAAGAGCAACGCCACCAGCACAGCTCAGGAATCAAACACATTTACGATTCTCTTACCCGCTTGGACATCAGATCAAAGCACAGCTTGTTCTCACTGGTGCCAAAATTAATGATGCCCTGGAGACAGAGACAGAAGTATTGTTAAGAAAAACAATCACTGCGTGTATATGTATTTCACATTAGCTGACGTGCCATTACGCCATCTCAAAAATCATACCCTGTTAAAAAAATGTGTGAACCAGAGTTCCTTTAAGTCCTTTAAGGGCCAATGAGCACTTTGGGAAATAGTGCTTTAAAGATCAGGCGTATAAGCAAATAGTATGTAATTTATTCTTCAATTCACTTGTGAATGTAACTGAATCCAGGATTCCTCTTTTTGTATAATTACGTGAGAGGCTTCAGCTGTAAATTTGCATGCATTTACACGGCACATACTCATATTCCTCAACGAAATCATTTCATGCCGTTCATTTATATTAATATACCGTATAGACACTTCATCATTCATACAGCGTGAAAGAAATTGCAGGTCAGTAAGTATAGATGGGACCCAGGTGGCGCTGTGGTTAAATCACTGAGCCTAGGGCTTGCTGATCAGAAGGTCGGCGGTTCGAATCCCTGTGACGGGATGAGCTCCCGTTGCTTGGTCCCAGCTCCTGCCAACCTAGCAGTTCGAAAGCACGTCAAAATGCAAGTAGATAAATAGGGACCGCTACAGCGGGAAGGTAAACGGTGTTTCCATGTGCTGCTCTGGTTTGCCAGAAGCGGCTTTGTCATGCTGGCCACATGACCTGGAAGCTATACACCGGCCCCCTCGGCCAATAATGCGAGATGAGCGCGCAACCCCAGAGTCGGTCACGACTGGACCTAATGGTCAGGGGTCCCTTTACCTTTACCTTTAAGTATAGATACTATTTTTCTTGGAGACAATAGCTTGAGCAATCACCTCATTTACCCAAGTTATTTATTTATTTACTACATTTGTATACTGCCTTTTCTCTAATAAATTGTGGTGTACATAGACCTCATTTTCCCCCTCACAACATCCCTGGGAGGTAGATTAGGCTGATAAATAGTTACTGGTCCAAAATTACCCAGTATGGATTTGAATCTAAGTCTTTCAAGTCCAGTTCAAGATACATCATGCTAACCTCTTTGAAAGCAAAAGACATGGGTGTAACCAGGATCTTTGCTTTTTTGGACTTTTGTTAGGGCAGGGGGCAGAACCGATGTGATTGGTCAGTTAGTTATTTCTATTGTTTTACTTGACTACACCCATGGATGTGGAGGGTGAGAAGGAAAGAGGAAGAAGTGTTAGTCCTGTGTATCACTTGGGCACATGGAGACACATCTACATAGTGTTAGGCTGTGGTTTAGTGTTCACAATAACCTGGCCCCTGAGCTGTAAAAAAACCCCATAATTTTAAGTCCCCCTGGGCTAACTTTCATTTCAGGCAAGATATCAAAAATACAATGCTTTGTAAATTGTGTTGATTTAGGAGTAGTGCATGTGACTGCCAGTTTCTCCAGGTGGGTGGGTGGATGTTCAGCTGTTTTTAAATAACAGAGGATTCTGTCCATTCCCTATATTAAATTCTACATCAAGGAGTGGCGGTGTGTGTGTGTGTGTGTGTGTGTGTGTGTGTATGTGTGTGTGCCTCAATTAAGACTTTCCATCCCCTTTTCCTCCTCAAAGCCACCTTTTCCCATTTAGCCTTTGGTTCAATCCTGGGCATCCCAATACTGGGAGAAACTTATCATGTTGAACTCTATGCAGCTTATTCCCAAGTAGGTATACAGTGGTACCTCGACATCCGAATGACTCGACTTCCGAAGGTTTCGACTTCCGAAGTCGGCAAACCTGGAAGTTTTTCCGCCACACACGCGCTCTGCGCCTGCGCAGAAGCGGTGCGCGCGGTCGGCGCATGCGCAGAAGCGAAAAATCGCGCTTTGCGCATGCGCAAAATGGCCGCTTCGACAACCGAAGGATTCGACTTACGAAGAGCGCCGCGATCGCCTTCGTAAGTCGAGGTACCACTGTATAGAGGATTACAGTCTTAGTTTTTACCCCCAACCAAAATGAAGCCCAGGCTTCGTAAGCGCACGTGCTCAGATTTCTCCTTTGTTCATACACCCTTCTCCACCCTTGATCACGTGTCAGAATGTAAGCTTCTGCTTCAGAGAGCTCTTCCTTGATTATGCTGAACCTTGATCTGTGTGGAAAATCCATAACCATATTAAATAATAATTTTTGTTTTTGAAGGCACACAGCAGAAACATAGTTTACTCACAGTGGGGTTTTTGTCCTCTTCATACTTGTCGGCATGATAGGCCCTGTACCCTTCCTCTGTGGAGCCCCTGAAGACGTTGGCAATATTGCCTCGGACCGAGAGGTAGGGGCTGCTTTGGAAATCACTATGGTTGCAGAAATCGAACACATAGGCTGTCCTGTCCAAGACGGGCCGCACCAGCTGTGTGGTCCTCACTTCCTGCTGTGCCCCTTCTCCTGCCCCAGTGCTATCGGAAAATGCTTGGCTAAGGTCCATGCCCTGGGGCAGCCCACTTGCAAAGGAGCCGTTATTGCTTTGTTTTAGGATGCTGAGCATCTGGGCGAAGACGTTGAACATGCGGAATTCGTGGTCCCGTTCCAGTTCAAATCGTCGCTGCTCCAGCTGTATCCGCCGCTCCTCCGCCTCCAGGTCCCGTTGGAGCCGCCGTTCCTCCATCTGCAGAAAGCGCTCCTCCATGTCCCGCTGCGCCGCCAGGGTCTTCAGCAAGAGCGCGTCCAGGGGATCCTTCAGCCGCTGGGCTTTCCGCTTCTTCCGCAGGCGGTGCAGGGTGGAAAAGCCAGGCCGTGGCCCCAGACTTTGGATCCGGGATGACGAAGCCATGTTGGGTTCACTGAAACCTGAAGGAGGAAACAGATGAAGGGAAATTCCTTCTTTTGAGGCACAAAATCATTTCACGCTTCTTGACTACGGTCAGACTTGCTTGAACCACCTGCCATTGTTGCCTTTAATTAGTATCTGTAGCAGAATCTCAAAGCAAACCAAACTACTAAAGAATATTGATAAATCAACATAACATAAGCAGCATTTGCTGGGTGAGGCCAACAGTCCACCTAGTGCAGTATCCTGTTCTCACAGTGGCCAACCAGTTGCCTGGGGGAAGCCAGCAAGCAGAACCTGAGCACAACAGCAGTCTCCTCCCTGCAACTGGTATTCAGACACTTAGTGTCTCCCACAGTGAAGGTCTTCATGGCTAGTACCGGTAGTCATTATTCTCCATGAATTTGCCAAATCCCTTTAAAAAGCCATCCAAATTGGTGGCCATCACTGTCTCTTGTGAGAGCAAACCCCATAGTTTCCTGTGGGAGGTTTCCTGTGGGAAGAAGTATTTCCTGTCCCGAATCTTCTAATGCCCAGCTTCACTGAATATCCCCAAGTTGGAATATTTTGTGAGAGGGAGAAAAACTTTTGCCTATCCATTTTCTCCATGGTTTTGTGCACCCCTATCATGTTCCCTTACTCATGTTCCCCCCCCCAATAAATTAAAGTTCTGAATGTTGTAACCTTTTCTCATAAGGGTTCCTGCCCCTTTGTTGGCCTCTTCTGAACCTTTTCCAGCTCTCAAATATCATTCGAGGCAAGGTGTCCAAAACTGTACGCAGTTATGGTGACACCATAGATTTTTATAGTGGTATTATGATATTAGCAGTTTTATTTACGGTTCTATTCCTAATTATTCCTAGTATGAAATTTGCATCCAGAAACGCGCCCATTCCTTTAACTTTTTGCAACAAGTACCTGATACACAGATGCAACTTATTCAGCATCATGCTTCAAACAAGTTACAGAGACTGACATAGAATCATATTGTAGAGCTGGAAGAATTGTAGAATTGGAAGGGATCCCAAGAGCCATCTAGGCCAACTCCCTGCAATGCACGTGGCTCCCATTGTTTCAATTTCTAAAATCACAGGTGCTGGAGATCAATCTTGGTGGATGTCATTTCCTCTCACTGAAAAGCTCCTTCACCTTTAATTCTAGATAAAAGGTAAAGGTAAAAAGTATATTCTATACCTTAATTCTATACAGTAGTTTGCTGTAGTGGCTAGAGATGGCTTGATCCCAGCAAGCCACCAGTCAGAATTATAAATCGTTCCAAATAATGGATGGTGTGGAAGCTCACATTCTGAAGTCTGATACTAACGATGCCAAACTAAACATCTACACTGGCACATCTCCTCATGGTATAGATTTCCCCTCATTCAAGGTGACTTGAACAGAGGTAGACTCAGCATTTAGAGTTATTTATTTGCTTTGTGGCATTTAAAACTCCAGGCAGAGGTGGATTTAGGGAAGTTTTTAATGTTTGATATTTTATCGCTTTTTTATTCTGTTGGGAGCCGCCCAGAATGGCTGGGGAAACCCAGCCAGATGGGCAGGGTATAAATAATAAATTGTTGTAGTTGTTGTTATAACAAGTTGCGGAGTCACAGGGCCCCACAGTAAGCACTGCTATAATGATGAACAATGGAAGGTGAGAGGTGGGGATTTTGGTGCTGCACAAGGTGTCACTGAAATATTAAAGCCCAAAGTCCACCACTGTTCCAGGATCCAAAGCAGCCTGTCTCACCCAGAAATCACCCAAACCTCTATTTTAAACCTTTTTTATTATTATTTGAGTCATGGATTTAGTTTACTGTTTTGCATTGTTCCCCATTTGGGACAATTCCAAGAAAGTCAGCATTCTGTAAACTAAGGGTACTATTTGTAATTGCAAAGGGCATTGAGCAGCAGAACTCATTGCCTCAGAGTGTTTCAAAGGCCCAAAAGTACACCATTTATTTATTTAATTGCCTTTCTGCCTGAAACATGCCCAAGGCAATGTTCTGTGGCTTCAGATAAAGATAGGATAAAAGTTTCTAGAATCAGCACATTGGGACCTTCGGAGGGATTGGGGGAGGGGCACGGACACAACACACCTGGGGGGGGGGAGGGAGAGGTTGAAATTATGCTGTATTACAAAACCAGAGGTTTCCTGGCCTCAATGCAGGCTTGGCATCAAAGGACTGGGAATTCTTGGAGAGATCAGGGAAAGCCCCTTGATTAAAAATGACAGTTTTGTAACTAAAATAGAGGGTTGTCCTTCTCTGGGAAAACACAGGTTGGCTGGTGGGGGTGGGGAGTGTATGCCTCATCTTTTATAGAGCAAAGGAGAGATTGTAAGTGACCACTCTGAAAGCAGAACCTGGATTCTTTGCTTTCCACTCTTCTGCTGACACAACTAGCACACACCACATCAGCGTTAGCTCCTGGCAGGACAGCAAATGGTTACTTAATGTACTGTACTGTTGTTGTATTTTTACTGTGAGGGGTGGAGGTGCTTGTGGGATTGTCTGTCTAGGGGGCGCTAGGCTAACTTCACCTGCCTTGGGTACTGTGTGCCTTGATTTGAGAGGGGGGGGCAGCATGTGCTGCACACCCCCCCCCCAGTGCCAACATGTCTCGGGTGGGGCCTGCTCTGTTGTGACCAAGAGATGCCCATCAACCCCTGCTGCCGTGTTGACGTTAAGTGAGCCGAGCCCGCCGCCGCCGTCCTACCTGAGGGCGAGACACTGGTCTCGATGGGCATCTCCAGCCTGGAGAGGGGCGAGTCGTCCAAAAAGGCCCTCTCCTCCTCGGGGGAGCCCCCCGGCTGGTAAGTGAGAGAAGGCGGAGGCTCCGGCGTCAAGCACTGCTCCACCTCGGAATCCACCTCCTCGCATTTGATCTCCATCAGCTCCGGGGGCTGAGAGGGCGGGAAGGGCAGAGCCGACGAGGGTGCCAAGTGGGGACGGTAGCTCTCCACCAGGCTCCCCGGCGGCAGTACTTGTTGCGCCATCAGTAAGGCGCCGCTGCTGCTGCTGTTGGCGGCGGCGGCGCTGTAGGCAAGGGACGGCCGGCTGGCCAGGACCCGATCCATCACGTCGTAAAACTTCCAAGTCCTGCCCCCTCGAGGGGCCTTGTTGTTCTCCTTGATGCGGCGGTACTCCAGCTTCATCTTCTTGATCTTCTCCCGGCACTGGTCGCCCGTCCGGTGGATGCCCTTCTCCCGCAGCACCTCGGCGATCCGGTTGAAGACGTGCTGGTTCCGAAGGCAGCTCTCCAGCTCCGCCTGCACCGACTCGTCGGCCCACAAGTGCAGCAGCTCCACCACCTCGGGGTCCGACCAGTTGCTGCCCCGCTCGTACTTCTTCCCTCGGAAATCCATGCTCGCCCCCCGGCCTCTGAACCTGCCGCCGCCCCCTCGGCGCGGGGAAGCCCAGCAGCTCCCCAACAGCAGCAGGAAGCGCAGGGGACGGGCATTAGAGAGAAGCGGCCGGCAAGGCGCAAGGAGTGCTTGAAACCCTCATCTGGGGCTGGCACGGATTTGACCCGCTTCAGTTTATTGGTGCTAAAGCTTTACTGTCGGGGATCGTCTTTAGGAAGCGGGACGAGGGGCGAATGCATTTATCCTGCCCCCCTCTCTTTTTCTCCTGCTGGGGAAGCCGCAGCACGGAATAAACCGGTTTAGCACGGCTTGGCACGATTGCTGCCTCCCCACCCCCTTCAGATTTTTTTTATTTTTTATTTTTACAAAGCGAGCTCCTGGGTGATGGAGGCGGAGGAGGCCAAATGAGCATGTTCACATCCGGTGTGATGGCACATGCGTGCTTCCTTTATTCCGGGATAACTTTGGTCCGTGTCAATCACCCGTCCCGGCCGAGCTGGGCTGGGCTGGGCTGGGCTGGGCTAAACAAAGCGGAGCCGCACGAAGTCATCAGGGGGCGGTGCTTAGGGAAAGCCCCGCCCCTCACAGGCGGCTCAGGGCCCACCCCTTTCGAAGATGCGATCGCTTGCCGAAATAGACGGAACCAGAAGCCCTGCGGAGGTTGACGGCCGCGGCGAAGGCGAACTTCCCAGAACGGGCAAATAAGTAACAGGATGGGGCGAAGGACATCGAGTCTCTGCCAGATCAAGCGGCCTCTAGAGGCTTTGCCTTGTCTTTGTTTTCAGCTGATGAGAAAACGCGCTTTTAACGCTTGCAAGTTGTTCAGAAGCGCATTCTGTGCCCACGCTGGTAAGATTCAAGCTCTGCACAGTTCAACGTTGGATCCGAAAACGCCGCACTATGCAGTACTGTATAGCAGCTGTTGAAACTTCTAGGAATGGCGATAGAAAGCCAGATCTGCCTGGCTGTTATTTCTCTCTTTAAAAGCCTGTCTGTTTCAGGGATAATTATACACTAGAAGTGGGCAAAAATTATGACTTTTCACAGTACAACAGGTAGCGATTCTACGCATCTGTGCATACAGCTTGGTTTTACAGAAAGTAAAGCCTATGGCAGGTGCAGTCGTTACTCAGTTCATTTCTACTTACACAAAACTTGATGTTCAATTTAAAAAGAAGAAGACGGTTTCATTATATTCCTATGCTGGTTTAGGAGGTTTGACATACACTTCCCTTGACTTTAGGGGTATTTTTTAATATTCTGTTTTGATTATTTATTTCATTTATGTATTGGCCTTCCCCCCCAAAGGAGCACTCCCCAAAGAGATCTGTTTTGCCCATCACTACAACCCAAGTGAATCCAGTTTGCCAACATTCTCCTTCAAAGGGAAACAGTCCCACCCTTTTCCTGGTTATGGTTCTGTTCAACTGCACAACAGCAAAAAGATGCGGTGGGAAAGAAATGTTGAGTTCTGCTTGTTTGCAAATTAGTTTATTGTACATGTTATCCTTCAAAAAGTGAAATATGCAAAAAGTATAGATTACACTCTACAGATTACCGTAGTACAATTCAACATTTGAATGCATTTGCTAATATGTCACGAAGAGTCGGACACGACTAAACAACTAAACATTAACAACAATATTGTATATTTAATTATACAATAAATTATACAATATACACAATATGTATAAATGCAAAAACAAAAACAACTCCACCCACCTTCAAATAAATTATTAATAAATATCAAATATGAACAATATAATATCACACTCGCTTCAAAAGTATGAGGCAGCTTTCCAAATGTTCTTTCTCTTATAAGTACAAATAATCTATTCCTCTTCTTGAAATTTGTAATTCTTTTTTATATACTGTATTAACTTCAGGCTGGATTCCTATACCCACTTAGCTCGGAGTAAGCCCCATTAAACCAATAGGAATGTGCTGTGAGTTGTGCATAGTATTTTTTTAAAAAATCTTCTAAGAACTGCAACACAATGTTGCAGTGCATCCCACCCTGTAGGAGGGGTGCTTTTTAGGACACCTGACCTGAGAGCTTTGAGTAGGAAGCTAGTGCTGTTCAGGTCTTGAGGGGCGCTTCAGGAGTTGGGGAAGAGGGGGAAGGCATGTTTTTCTCTGCCCCCCCTTCCCCAATTTTCATCTAGGCTGCCAGATTCTACCCCTTTCCCCTCTTTCTCTGTAGGCTCAAACAGAAGGTTGCAATCCTGACCAGTTGTGCAGAAAGGCCTTTAAATATTCAGATTAAGAAACACTCCTGATTTCTTGAGAAAGGGGAACAAAAAGAAAAATTATCTCCCCCCCACTCCAAGAATTGCAAACTTTCATCTCTTTCAGAATTCTCCTTAACCTTTGCATGTGGTGTGTGTGTGTGTGTGTGTGTGTGTGTGTGTGTGTGATATTTATAATTAGACAGTCTCTCTGCAGCAGTGGAGCTTCATGCTCCATCACCGGGGGCGGAGAGCATACGCGCTGCCCCCAGTGATGTGGCGCATGTTCTGGGGGCGGGGCGCACCGTGCGCAATGACGTGTCGCACGTTTTGGGGTGGGGGGCGCTGTGCGCAGTGACGGGGCGTGCGTTTGGGGGGCAGAGAGGGCAGCGGCGATGGCGCCCCTGGGATCACGTCGCTCGGGGTGCACCGCCCCCACCACCCCTATCTTCCTACGCCCCTGTCTCTCTGAAATGTCTTGAATATTGCACATCTAAGGGAATGGTCTCCCATGCTAAAGACTTAGTAATCTTTCCACCTGGACTGAGGGAAAGTTTCATGTCACTTGAAAGCTTGAAAAAGTGCAAGACAAAACAGATTGTTTTGTGTTCCTTTTTTAAAGCTGCACCTGCTGTGAAAGAGACTTACCAACAGATGGCGGTAGGCCCCCACATTTCCTGGGTGATAAGCCAAAAAGCATGCTGAACTTGCAACCTAATTTGGACTTTCAGTAGGACTTCACTGGCTGGAACATACCAGGCTGTTGAGCTGGGAGCATGAAAAACATGTTCAAGCCAAGAGATCTTGGCAGGGTGGGGACTTTGGTCCAGAGTTAAGAAGTATCTGGGTGTCAGCATTGGGTTTGTTTGTTTTTGAGTTTTTGTTCTTTTCTGTTCTCCAAAGCGGATGAATTTTCCCATAAGGACGATTTCAGTTGAAACAAACTAATTTCCCAATTTCCACAAAGGAACAGAGTGGTGGGTTGGAGCATGTAAATATCTGCTTATCTTGTTTTAAAACGCACCCAAAAAACGACATGCAGACTAACTTTTTGAAGACTTCCCAGAAGTTTCTTTGCATCCCTGCACATTGTAATGTATGTCAACAAGAAAACAAGCAACGTGTTGTTGGAAATTGCTAGCATATGACCATAGAAAAATAGAGCACCAGAGCATAGGCCTGTCTAGTTCAGCATCCTGTTCTCACAGTGGCCAACCAGATGCTTGTGAGAAGTTCTCAAGTAGGACCTGAACAGTCTCATCACTGGAATTCCACAGCAGAGCTTTAGGGGAGCAGATCTCAATGTAGATCTTTAGTCCCTCCTTGTTCCTGATGTAGGTCTTCATTTGCCACTTCTTCCCTGGCAGGGGGGGGGCAACATTTTGTGGTTTGTCTCAGGCACCAAAATGTATCGGGCAGGCCCTGGGGCCATCACTACACCCCATGGGAGTGAATTTCATAGCTTAATTATGCAGTGTGTGAAGAAGAATTCTCATTTGTAGGTCCTGAGTCTTCCAACGTCCAGTTTCATTGGTTCACTCCAGATTCTAGTAGAATGAGAATGGGAGAAAACCTTCACCCTATTTATTGTGCATTCATAATACACTTGGTGGTATCAGGGTGGTTATCTGTGCGCCTGAAGTAAATACGATTTGCGCCCTCAAAGGTTTTGGGGCAGTCACACTACTTTGCATTGTATGTCCAGTCGTTTCCACCTGAAATCCCATACACTACAAATGTTCTATTTCGTCTTCTTTTTATTCCAGCTTCTAATTGCGCTATAGCACAAGGGGGCCTTGGCAATGTGCTGCATTGTATCTG
Source organism: Zootoca vivipara (assembly GCF_965207765.1). Lineage (NCBI taxonomy): Eukaryota > Metazoa > Chordata > Lepidosauria > Squamata > Lacertidae > Zootoca > Zootoca vivipara. Next base: position 83,153,673 of record NC_142582.1, on the reverse strand, counting down.
CTTCGTTGTGATGTAACCACTCACATATACTTCAGGCTGATGCCGGATACCAGCATTCATGTGGGCTTTTGTTTCTTGGTGAGTGGGTGTTTTGTTTTGTTCCGTTTGGTGGAAATGAGCAATGGTGTAGCAAAGCAATCATAGCCTAAACATAAAAAGTGTAAAAAAAAATTGCAGGCTTTTCCCACTTGGCTTGAGGGATAGGGGGCTGAGGCCCTGACTGACCAGCTACAAAAGCTGAGGCTGCTGAACAGACTCCTAGGCTGGGCTGTTGTTGTTTTTTTGGGGGGGTGGGGGTTGTTGGGAGGGTTGTTGCTGTTGGGTCTTGTGATAATTTTTTAGTTGGGTTGTGTATTTTGTCAATGTTTCATTTATTGTTTACGACTACTATTGTTATGTTGCGGTTATGCATTTTAAAAAATGTTGTAAGCTGCCATGAACATGGTTTGAAGTGTGGAGCCGACTAAAGAAACTTGTTTGCCAGAAGCAACCCAGCAATAAAACCCAATTAATAGAGGCAATAATTCAATCTTGGTTTCACATTATTACAGCTGCAGAACTAAAAAAAACTTGGTTCAGACCATGGGAAGGCGTTGTAAAGCTAAAGGATACTCAACTAAGTATTGTATATCTCATTTTTTCTATGTGTTTCACGTTTCTTCTTTATGACTACTGTTGTAATAAATAATCCTTCATAAAAGTTACTGCATTACATTCTTCATTAAATTCTCTTTCCATTGATATATAATTTTATGGTATTACTCCAAAAAACAGTGGTGTTATGAGCCATCAAACCTCGGAAATACACTTTTTCCAAAAGGTTTCCACAATTTTGGCCACTAGTATATGTATGAATGTACAGATGAAATTATGGGTGCACGAGTAACTAAAAAAAGAGTGAGAGAATTCAAGGTGCTGGGAGCATGGATGATGGAACGGACTGTTAAAGTCTGAATGCAATAATGGGGGAACATTGGGGAAGCATTGCAGAATAACTGATAAAGTGAGTTTATGTGTAGGCAATCCAGTATACATCCACTAATATCACACTATTAATGTATCAACAACATGTTGCTCCACCACTTACCATAAAACAGCAGTCTGAAGCGGCCCTTTCTACATACCAGGGGTAATTTTACAGTCCACTTATTCTAAATTTAAAAGCCCCAAACACCAGAGCTACGAGTGTCCTGAAATCTATCTCAACTGGAGGCTTCTTTAGTCTTTCAGGGTCTGCTTTTTAATTTTTTAGCAGAAATGCATGATCTGCTCACATCTTTTTAAATGTACAAAGGATATTACTAGCTCTAATTGAATTGTCAGTATCTGTACTTGCATTTTATTTCCCTCAAGAGATGTATGAATATGTTAGTTTCAGTTTCTCTCTATTTTTCATTTTTCCATTCTTAAGTTTGGTTCACTCTAATTTCCTAATATAACTGCAAACATTTTTAAAGGGTCTACAGGACAGTTTGTACACATTTTTGTGTGCATTTACTTTCTCTTAATATACATATTTTTGTATGCAATTTTGCCTAGAAAATAATTTTTTTAAAGCAATTTCCCCTTAATATACATCCTTTCCACTAATACATCCTTTCCACTAATACACTCATCCTATGGGACCCTTTTTACTAATATTGGTTGGCATCCTCTGTCTCGGGAGACAATAGAAGAGTGTGCCTTATATAATTCTATACACATCCTTTGCATAAGGAGTGCACTGCAAAATTCAAAGAAGTGCAGTTTTCAAGAGAGCTATGTTTCAGTTCATTGGGGGGGGGGGTGTTGCATTTTCACATTTAAAATGCAAACTGAAATAATTTATTTCCCATCCCTATTCAGACCTCACTGTTTATAATCCCACCACCACCAGGGGCAAGTGATGCAAATCTTTTGATAAAGTCAATATTCCCTTTCATCTAGAATGAAGTACTAATAATAGCAGAATAGCAGTTATTGAAGGCTGTATGTGAAGGCAGTGGGAATGACATGTTGTGCCTTAAGTCCCAAGCTTGATAGATATTCTTTTTAAAGAAATCCTATTAAATCCCTTTGATGGGTGTGATGGAATGGCATGCATCACGATTTGTATGTATACACCACTCCTACCAACGTATGTTAGTCTGGGCCCTGCTAGGCCTGCAGAGCCCTGTTGAAGGACCTAATTAGCCTTAGTGCAATGACCAGGAATTGACATCGTATGACTTAGCATTGTTTGGATCTCCAGATTAACAGCCTAGACATTTCTTTGCCATGCATTTAGAATTACATGTCCACCAAACAACCCTGAAAGGTCCTTTTTTTGCAGCTAATTTCATAGTCTTCTGGAATCACAGATTTGTAGAGTTGGAAGGGACCCTGAGAATCAACTAGTCCAACTCCCTGCAATGTAGGAATATGCAGGTGTCCCATATGGGGATCGAACCCGCAACCTTGGCGTTATCAGCACCACGCTCTAACCAACTGAACTATCCAGGCTTTCCCATTTATTTCCGTTGTTTCTTTTTCCACTCTTGATTTTGCTTTTTCCTCATATTCCATCTCGGCAAGTTCTCAAGGAGCCTTGAGAATTGGAAACAGTGCATCCTGCACCAAAGCTGTCAAAATGTCTCTGTTCAGCAGGTCCATTAATTCAATCCTAAAGGAGAGCCTAAGGAAAAGATGGGAGCCAATGGGTAGTTGAATCCTCTTTAGCTGATATCATGGCTTCAAAGGTCTACCTTGCCCTGTTTATAATAGCTGTGCTCTCTAAACCAATATTGCTCCTTCCTTCCTTGGCCTTCTTGAAGACTGGTGACATTTGTCCAAAAGTCACTAGTAGTTCAACTACTGCAGTGGCTAGAGTAGTTGTAACGTACTTTTATAGAAGGATTGTTTTATTTTTAGAAACACACAGAACCTTTGACCTAAGAATTAAAATTCCAGAAACATGGGAATCAGAGCTGGAAAAACAGAAGTTGACGTCCATTGAGATCCTCACAGCAGGACAACAGTCATATTGTCCTACAGCAATGAGTTTATTATTCAGGAATACAATCGTAACGACTGAATGAAATGCTGCAATCCGTAATGCATTATCAAAATCTGATGACGTTCTCTGGGAACAAAAGGTGATGATACTATAATGCAACACTTCATCCTGTGACCAAACATGTTTTCTGCATGCTGCACAGCTTCGTCCATTTCTGAGTACAGAAGCTCATGCTGTGAGACTCCCATTATTTTCCATAGGACAGGCATGTCAAACCTGCGGCCCTCCAGATGTTTTGGACTACAATTCCCATCTTCCCCAACCACTGGTCCTGCTAGCTAGGGATCATGGGAGTTGTAGGCCAAAACATCTGGAGGGCCGCAGGTTTGACATGCCTGCCATAGGAGATTATTTAAAGACAAATTGAACTTGCATTACTTCCAGTATCATGTTTTGTTTTCGAGCCTTAGATGGCTTAGACATCAAAGGCAAGGAATGGGCTGAAGAACTGCCTTTTAACTGAAATCCAGACTATACCTTCCCCAGGAAATACCATAATTTTTAAAAGACTTCAAAGCAGCCACAGGATCCAATTTGGATTCAAGCCATGGCAATGGAGGAGAGGGTTAACCCTTCCTCCTCATATCATTTCCCCAATCAGAACCCACACCACTCTACCCCAAAGCTCCTATAAAATGCTTCAGAGAAATCCTCCCCAAAGCAGAAGGGATTACATTTTTTTTCACCCTGCCACTAATAGGAATTCCAGTGCATTCAACTACAGCAACTGCACTGAGAAATGGGGCATGTGACTCTGTTGATTCTCCCAGATGTTTCAGTCACCTTTAATATCTTTCCATGGGTTGGCGACTGGAAACCCTCCAACAAGTACTTCCTGCCTAACTAGGGAATTGCAGGAGATGGTGCTGGAAGGATGAGTGCTCCACACCTTAGGAATTATCTCATGGAGTGCTGCAGAGATTCCTCTTACACTCTGTGCTACTTAACATCTACATGACGCTGACAAGAGAGATTGTATGGAGATTGTAGAGATTTGCAGAATCTACCACATGCTGATGACACTCAATAGTCTCTTGATCTTCTGGTGAAGCTGTGGATCCCTGAATGTTTGTGTGTTCCTCTGCTTTGAGATGTCTGGGTGATGATGAGACCTAGATCTTGGACCTCAGCTGTGGCACTCAGCTGGGAACTGAAACTCTGTCAGGTGTCAGAGGAATTCTTTGAGAGAAATGATGCGCTTTAAAGGTATACTGGGTACACAGTCTCGGATGGTGGTACTTGTGTAAGATTCTAGGGACTATTACACAAAGATGACCTTTACAATTACATGACTTCTCAGTTGGAACGATTACATATAAGGGACTGACTGGAACAACCCCTTAAGTTAGAAAGGCTGAAGGCCTTTTTAAAATATAAATCAAATCATTGGCTTCCTCATTCAATCTTCCATGTCTCATAACTCAAGCTGCTACCGAAACAAAATAAAAAAATTCCTTCCAGTAGCACCTTAGAGACCACTTTGGAGACCAACTCCAAATCTGGGAGAGTTGTGTATAGCTATTAACCAAATGAAAAACAACAAAGCCAGTGGACCTGATGGGATACATGCCGAAATCTTCAAAGTGGGCGGAATTGAACTTACACAACAACTTCACAAGATCATAAAAAAAAATCTGGGAAAGAGAAGAAATCCCAGCAGACTTTAGAGATGCCAAAATTATCAATCTCTTTTTTAAAAAAAGGTGACAGAACTGATAGCGGAAACTATAGAGGCATCCCTCTATTAGCTGCGGCTGGCAAAATTCTTGCAAGGATCTTAGCAAACTGTCTGGTAACAATATCCGAGGTGACCCTTCCTGAATCCCAAAATGGTTTTCGGCCTTCTAGGGGGACAGTGGACATGATTTTCACCGCTCAACAGCTTCAAGAAAAATGCAGAGAGCAAAACCAACCCCTGCATATGGCATTTATTGACCTGACTAAGGCTTTCGATACTGTAAATCACGGGTGTCAAACACAAGGCCCGGGGGCCAAATCCGGCCCGCCAGACCTCGTCATGTGTCCCGCCGAGCGGCCCAGCCAGCGAGACGCAGCAGCGGGACCTTGCTGCTGAAGCGCCGCGCCGACAAAGCGCCGACAAACAGCTGGGGCCGGGGGGGTAGAAAGGCGGCCGGAGCAGCGCCGCACGGAGAGTCCCGAGCCTCTGCGACGCAGCAGTGCTCTGTAGCACTTTGAATCCTCCTCCTCCTGCCACGGCTCGGCGCTTGGAAACGGCTGCTGCTGCTGCTGCTGAAGCACAGACAAAGCACCCAGCAGCGTGCTTCTTTCTCTCCCCTCTTTCCTTCCTTCCTCTCTCCCTCCCACTCCCTCTTTTCTTCCTCCCTCCCTCCCTCCCTCCCCTCCCCTCCCTCTCCCTCTCCTCAGAAACATAGGATGCTGCTTTATACTTCTGGCCCTTAAACCCTGGAACCAGGAGAGCAGCTCCAGTGAGTCAACCTCAGCCAGTCCCTTTGGTGAAGGGTGGTGGCTCACTGGCAGAACATCTGTCCTGCATGCAGAAGGACCCCAGCATCTCCAGGTACTAGTAGCTCTGCAAAGGTCCTGCATGAAACCCTAGCGAGCCTCCACCACCCAGTGCAGTTACCAAAAATCATTTTTCAATAAATTGTACAATAATTGTACATTTGAATATCTACTTGCCATTATTCTGACTATGTTTCTGCTTTCAGAGCTAGTTATTACTTACATTATTACAAAAAAGAGTAATAATTGAATGCAGTGACAATAATTTATGATAATAAAGAGTGGACACATAGTCCTACAGATACAACTGGCCCTTTGAGGGTGACCAAACTGTTGATGCGGCCCCCGATGAATTTGAGTTTGACACCCCTGCAATCATAATGCCCTGTGGACTGTCCTTCTGAAAGTTGGTTGCCCAGATAAATTTGTAAACATCATTCGGCTCCTCCGTGATAATATGACAGCAACAATCGCAGATAACAATTGCTCTCAAAGTGAACCATTCACAGTGGGATCAGGTGTTATTGCCCCAACTCTATTCATTATTTTCATTGCCATGATCCTACACTTTGTTGACGGGAAACTCCCTACCGGAATAGAAATCATATATCGAACAGATGGAAAGCTCTTCAATCTGAGCAGGCTGAAAGCAAAAAGTAAGGTTACTGTAACTTCTGTCATAGAGCTTCAGTATGCTGATGACAACATAGTGTGCGCACGCTCAGAGGATGACCTCCAAACCATCCTAAATATCTTTGCAGAAGCTTAGGAAAAGCTTGACCTATCACTCAACATCCCAAAAACCAAAGTGCTGCACCAACAAGTACAAAATAACCCCTCTGCAGTGCCACAAATCCAAGTCAGTGGTGTAACGTTGGAAAATGTTGATCACTTTTCCTACCTAGGCAGTTACCTTTCCACAAGGGCCAACATTGATGCCGAAATCCAGCATCGCCTGAGCTCTGCGAGTGCAGCTTTCTCTCAATTGAAGTGCAGAGTGTTTGAGGACTGGGACATTTGCAGGGAAACCAAAATGCTTGTTTACAAAGCTATTGTACTACCAAACTTACTATATGCTTGTGAAACATGGACCACTTATAAACGCCATCTCCAACTCCGACTTATTTCTGACATGTATTAGATTGCACTGCAAGAGTAGTTTTCATTCCATTAGCAAACCAGTGATCAAATTGTGTTAAAAAAGAATGTTTTGGGGAATGATTCAGCTTTTAAAGATGAATTGGAATGTGTTTCAACTGCCATGGTCTTGGTTTCTTAGTTCCAGAATGAAAGCCATAGCAGTTTCACTCTGAAATTCGAAATTCATATACAATCTGTATACTCACCCCACTTTTGATCCTCAGCAGCTGGTATTTGGAGGTCTACAGCCAATGGAGGTATGACATGATAGCCTATACTCCATTAGCCTAATCCTCCTTTAAGACCATCTAAATTTGTGGCAATCAATACATATTGTGGGAATTAACTCTGAAAGGTAATATGTGTTGTGTGAAGAAGTACTTAATTTTGTTATGAAGAGGGAGAGAAAAACTTCTCCCAATCCACTTTCTCTACACCATGCATAATTAGCCCCACGTGAAAGGGATTTAAGGTTTACAGTACTTTATTTTTTCCCTCCTAATTAAAGCATGTCATCATAAATATAACTTAGTCTTCAAGTAACTTGAGCTCTACATTAGCAGTGCAACCCTATACAGTATATGTCTACTCAGAAATTCAGTGGGGTTTACTCCTAGACAACCATTGCCAGAGTGATAGCAGCAAAAGCAGCAAAGAATTGTGTGGCACTTCAGAATCTAACTACAGGTTCATCCACACTTCCCTTTGTCCTGCAATTGCTTCCATTTGTTCTGTGATTTCTAGACATGGGTCCAAAAAGGGGTTTATTTTTTTGTCCCACCACTTTCCCAGGAAAACCCGCTGTTTACTGCTGAGTCGGAATAAATGTCAATCTGCAGAAAACCCAACTGATGTTTGTTCCAGTTCAACAGTAAGCAGCGGGTTTTCCCAGGGAAGGTGGTTGGAGAAAAGATAAACCTCTCAGAAAAACCTCTCATTGGACAATGGAAGTGTAGATGTGCCCAACTTTGCAGAATAGGTTTTCATGGACAAGAGTTCCCCTCATCAGATGCCCAGTGCTACTCAAGTTATCTGATGTGTTCGACTGGCAATTCCTGCCCCCCAGTGTGCCAGGGACTGGCGCTTTATTTGGTCCCTGAAGTGTCCGATCCAACCTGGACTGCAGTGGAGCCACTGTGGACCAGCAGCCAATGGCTTGTGAACTTGCATTGCTCCATGAATAACCATTTTGAGTATACTTCCAGTCCATGAAAGCTTATGTCCTCATAAATACGTTAATATTTAAGGTGCCACAAGACTTGTTTTTACTCCCACTTAAGTGTGCGTATAGGACTGCAGCCCAAGCTTCCTAAATCCAACAACATCTAATATCAAACCATTCGTTTTCAAACAATAATTCAAGAATACAGCCTCCTGAATTTACTAGAAAAGTCAGATGCAGAACATCTAACTGAAATTTGAAAAGACAGAAGTCTGCTATTGCTGACGGTGATGGTGTTTGAGATTATTCCGTGGTCAGCTTTAAACGTAATTATCTTCTGCCTTGCTGGCCTCTAGAAAGGGAGATCAACAAAATGGCTTGGGTTGCTTGGATTCAACACAGATAATGGTAATTTCATCACTTACTTGGCACCTGGATTGTGGAAGCACTGGAGTAGGGAATGCCGATTGCACTTTTGCCGCCTTGTCTCACTGTTCATCATCCTGAAAATTCAACTCAGTGGTGGAAATGCACCAGTGATGCACCTTACTAAATGCTAGCCAAACTCAATTATTGACAGCATATGGAGAACACTGCCAGGTGTGTCCAAGTGTAAACATGGGAAAATATCAGGTGTTCAACTGATTAAATTATCAAGGCCACATTGCTAGCCTTAAATAATCAGAAATTATATAAAGAAAACAAATACAGGAGGTTGGGACATTAAAAGCTTGCGTGGCTATGTAGACTCAACTTCTTTTCCTTGCATGCATATTTATGTGAGAAGCAGCATGTCTATCTGTGCCGAAGAGTCTTCATTCCTCTGATTTTTACTCAGAAGTGTGGGTGAGTGGTGTTCAACCCAGTCTGTTGACTTGTACTCTTCCTAAAAGGGATCAGATCTGAAACCTGGAGGTGCTTATTGAGCCAGGGTTGTCACCAGAAGACCAGGTAGCCTCTGTGGCTTGAAGTACCTTTTATCAGCTTTGTCTGATAAACCAACTGCAACCATTCGTGAATGGCCAGGCCATAGTTACCCATGCTCTGATAACAACCGCTTTGGACATTTGCAATGAGTTACATGTATGGTTACCTTTGAAAATGGCTGCAAGATTGCTACCTCAGAATGAGCATTTCAGTCATATAGTACACCAGTGCTTAGTCAAATGTTATGGCTCAAAGTCCACTTCTGGACCCATTTTAAAAACTTGGCCTTAAAAGTCCTAAAGAAGAGGGTGAGACCATCTTCCAACACAAAAAACCACTCCAATGAGCCCCACCAAGCATAGTGAGGTGAATGGCCATGGCCATTTTAAGAGGTACTCCAGAGGGCCCTTGCCACAGGTTTGTCACCACTGGGCTCTGAATATCCTATGCCTTCCTCCTACCTTAAAAAAAACTTTTATAAACTTGTTTACAGGGCAGCTGGGTGCACAGCAAATCACAGTGCTGATGGGACACCCACCATCTTTATTTGCAGAAATCTCAACCCACAACCTGTGTACTAGGCCTGGAAAATTTACATCCAAGTGTGGAACTAGACCACTACTGGAACTCTGGCGCAGTGTTTCCCACTTTGGGGTTTAGCTTTATTTTAGGAAAGTAGGACTCTAGGAAGTTTTTACTTGAGCCAGGCCATTGGCCTATCTAACGCTGACTGACAGCAGCTGTCCAAGGTTTGGGACCTTAGGTAGATTCCTGGTCCTACCTTTGTTGAGTATTGAATCAGGGGCCTTCTGCATTCAACACAAAAGCTATGACTCTTCCTTGGTGTGAAACATTGCTTATCTAAATGACAACTCTCTCCAACCCTGAAAATTAAGTTCAGAGCTGAAAACTAACTGCACCATGAATGTTATTGGTAAGTGAGGAATTATCCAGTATACCTGAAGGAGCATCTCCACCCCCATCGTTCTGCTCGGACACTGAGGTTCAGCGTCGAGGGCCTTCTGGCAGTTCCCTCACTGCAAGAAGCGAAGTTACAGGGAACCAGGCAGAGGGCCTTCTCGGTAGTGGCACCCACCCTGTGGAATGCCCTCTCACCAGATGTCAAAGGGAAAAACAACTACCAGACTTTTAGAAGACATCTGAAGGCAGCCTTGTTTGGGGAAGCTTTTACTATCTGAAGTACTATTGTATTTTAATATTTGTTAGAAGCCGCCCAGAGTGGCTGGGGAAACCCAGCCAGATGTGTGGGGTATAAATAATAAATCATTATATATTATTATCATTATTCCAACCTAGAAGCCAAAAAAGGAAAATCCAAAGAAGGCAGCTGCTCAAGAGCTATAATCAGTGTGGAAGAGCAACAAAGACCTATTCTACATGGCTTTCCATAGTTCTGGTGTGTATCTATCTGACAAGAACATCTGGCGGATTATTAAAAAAAAAAAGGGACTTATGCCAGGAATGCGATGCTATTGCAAAACAATCAAATGCCATCTTGAGGCTGCAATCATATAATTGGCCACAGCATCTTAGTGAAACAAGAAGTGACGGTGTTTCTTTGCTTTGCACTGTTCAGACCACCGCAGGAGAACTTTGTCCTTTCAAGTTGGGTCCTGTGTTTGCTAAAGATACGGGCCACCTGAAGAAGATTCAGAGGAAAGCATTGAAGAGGCAAAGAGGATTAGAGCTGCGATTAAAGGTTCAAGGATCTATCTATCTTTAGCCTAGCATGACATAGCTGCCATCATACATCACAAGAACTGCTCTTGCAATATATACCGGTGGCTTTATACTATTTGCAGATTATAATACTATTTGAACTATTTGTGGGTTGTTATGGAGGGGTAGCTGTTATCCCTTGTTTCCCAATGCAATATACACTAAAAAAAATACTGAAAAAGGAAGAACTATATGTTTATTTGTGGTTGAAAGGACCTATAGCGGCTAGGTTTAAAAATCCTGGTCATCTCCACCTCTTCTGTAAACCACACAAACTACCATCCCTGGTGTTGTAAAGGAGGTCGACTGCTGCTATGTATGCGTGTACAGTTTCCTTTATAGGAACCCTGCCCTACACAAGGTGCCAAGGTAAGGGACGTGTGGCCCTCCAGATATTTGCTGAATTGAAACTCCCAGCATTCCTTCCCACTGGCCATGCTGAATGGGGCCTAGGGGAATTGGAGTCCAATAGGGCCACAGGTAAACTACCAGTGGGGTAAGCTGCATGTGGAGAACTGTTGTGTCGTAATGGTTAGAGTGCCAGTTTAAGGCCAAGGAGATCCACCTCTCTACTCAGCTGTGAAGCTCACTTTTCCAGTCCCCGTCTTGCAGCCACTGGGAAGGACCATGTGGGCCACACCTGAACCCCCACAGAGGAAGGTCAGGATAAATGGAATCAATAAACAAGTGTATGTGCAGAGTAGCTGCATCTTCCCCCTTGCTCAGAGATTTTACCGCTAGAGACTTACGGTAGGAAACTAAAATCTGATGAACCCTTGTGTGGGGTTATGTACACTGGCAATATTTTCTAAAGGCATTCCAAAAATATTGCTCCCCTGCTGCAAGGGACAAGAGAGATCAAATAAGCAGAGTGGTTTACTAGGAGCAGGGTCAGAAAACAGGAACTATCTCTGGTGAACATGGACTGGTGGAGCATGTTTGTTATGCTCATCCAAGTTCTCTGAGTGCTGGTATGTTCTAGGGATACAGCATTATCCCCAGCTTGATTTCCTTTGGAAGGAGGCCACCGGAGGTTTCTTGGTGTTTTGTAATATCTGCATTTATTTCTAAATATACAAGTTGAGCATAGATGGAGGCACAGCTTAAACAACAGGCAGCCCAAGTCCACTGTTCCCCACATCAGATCTCCAACACCCTAAGATGCTTGCAGCATCCAAACTCAATTCTCTGTTTCCCTCTGTCTCACTCAAGCTACAGTTTGTTGTTCATTTCACACACAGGCACCTACGACCTCTGCCTGGCTAGATTGTGTATGTGGGGGTTTTTCCCCCCAAGGGGTGTCTCTGCAGATTAGTTATCTTTTCTGACTATCACCTAGCCTTTTTAGCTTCCATGGAAACAGAACACTGGGGCAGCATAGGCTATCAACACTCCTCGGTCAAGCCCAGTATTGCCTCATACCAATAGCCCTACTTACAGAAACTGATAGGAGACCCACAACAATCTGAATTAGTATTTGGTACCGTAGCTATGCATGAACTGTGCTTCAGGGAAATTTACCTGCTGTTACTAATCTCCTTGGATAAGCTTCCAAGCAAAACCGGGGCTTCCCAGAATGCAGTTTGAAAACACAGACACCTTAAAATTGAATTAGTGTTTGAGATGCAACCTAGACTGCAACTCATAAAGTCATATATTCTTGCCACAGAAAGGCTTCTGATGGCAGGGGAGCTATGAGCCTGCAGCCACCTGCCAGAGTTTCATTTATTAGTTCTGTAATTGACAAGAGTTTATGGGTGAAAATCCCAAGCATTGCTACTGGGACTGATCAATAGGAGTATAGCATCTAGATCAAGGGAAGTAATAGTACCACTGTATTCCGCTCTGGTCAGACGTCACCTGGAATACTGTGTCCAGTTCTGGGCACCACAGTTCAAGAAGGATACTGACAAGCTGGAACGTGTCCAGAGGAGGGCAACCAAAATGGTCAAAGGCCTGGAAACAATGCCTTATGAGGAACGGCTTAGGAAGCTGGGTATGTTTAGCCTGGAGAAGAGAAGGTTAAGGGGTGATATGATAGCCATGTTCAAATATATAAAAGGATGTCTTATAGAAGAGGGTGAAAGGTTGTTTTCTGCTGCTCCAGAGAAGCGGACATGGAGCAATGGATTCAAGCTACAAGAAAGAAGATTCCACCTAAACATTAGGAAGAACTTCCTGACAGTAAGAGCTGTTTGACAGTGGAATTTGCTGCCAAGGAGTGTGGTGGAGTCTCCTTCTTTGGAGGTCTTTAAGCAGAGGCTTGACAGCCATCTGTCAAGAATGCTTTGATGGTGTTTCCTGCTTGGCAGGGGGTTGGACTGGATGGCCCTTGTGGTCTCTTCCAACTCTATGATTCTATGATCATAGTTTGGGTTGATTCTGGATATGAACAATTTGGCAGCACCCAATCATTACTGTTTTTTCTTTATGCAGGAAGTGGAACAGCAGCTCTGCTTCAAGACTTCTAACACTCTGTAGTCAAGTGGGCAAGTAGCCCTTTCCTCAGCCCCCATTGTAGGAGGTAGTGGTTTTCATTGGGACTGTTGTGTATAGTGAGGAAAGGGTCAAATACTCCCAGCTCGTCACAGCATTCCCGATCATGGTTGTCCCTTTCTACAATGGGGAGGATATAGAAGCAATGCTATTTGGAAAGGGAAGTGTTAAAGCTTAAAGAAAGCTTCCACTTGGTTCCAAATTGAGAAAACATTTTCAAACTAAATTGGTTTCAAGTTATTATTATTGAATTTGTATCCCACCCTTCCTCCAGAGGAGCCCAGGATGGCAAGCATATAAATACTAAAATGATATAATGAAAGTGTCTAAGAAGAGGAGATTGCTGCTGTTGTTTAAATTGCCATGCAGGGCAGGGGACATTTTTGCAGCTGAGAAGGGAAGTGTTAATCCTCACCTTAAGAATGCATGTGCTTTAAAAAATGTAGATATGTAGGGATGTGTATGTTTGTGCAGTGGCGTAGCAAGGGGGGTGTAGGGGGTGTGGCGCCCCGGGTGCCACCCTGGAGGGGAGTGACACTCGGCACCCACCTCGCGACTCCCAAGCCGAGCCCCGCCGCCCGGTAAAAAGCCTCGCTTGGCGGCTGACTGCTCACTCACTTGCTCAGCACAAACCATGCGCCTAGCAGGTAAGCGAGAAAACTGCAGAGCGAGACTTTTTTAAAAACCTTGCTCCGTGGCTTGCTTGCGGTTTGCCAGCGCCGCCGGTCCAGCGCCAATCAGGCTTTTTACCGGGAGGCTGGAGGCTCGGTTTTGGAGTCGTGGGGGGTGAGCTACCGCTTTACGTAGCGCGCATGTGCAGCGTTGCTACGTCATGGCGCTGCGCATGCACGCTATGAGCGACGCCCCGCCCCCCGGGTGCATGGCAATTTGCCACTCTGGGTGACGCAGTGGTTTCCTACGCTGCTGTGTTTGTGCACACATGACTCTCTCTCTCTCTCTCTGTGTGTGTGTGTGTGTGTGTGTGAGAGAGAGAGAGAGAGAGAGAGAGAGTCATGTGTGCACAAACACAGCAGCGTAGGAAGCCACTGCGTCACCCAGAGGAGCTTCACCCACATTTTTCGGGGGACGCATACCCCTAAACATTTTGTGAATCTACCGGTAAGTTTGGCCTCATTGAGAGGCAGTATTTCAATATGAGCAGGAAAATGAGAGTACCCCTAAACATTTTTTCAGAAAAAAAAGCACTGGCCCTAGCCACCACTGGCACACATGTCATAAAGCCTTTGTCTCACTGCCCCACAGTCCTGCAGGTAAAGTGGCTCTCAGTTTAATCCCAACTGCATTTTGTGTGTCTCAGTAAAACAATCTCTCTGCTTTCTCCTAAATATTTATCTGCGAGAGTTCGTGCTGTCAGAGCCAGGAATGTCCTGAGATGGAAGAGGGATATGGAGCTGGGCCCAGCATTTTTCTTCTTCTTCTTCTGGCAGATTACTTCCAAATAAAACATTTGCACACATAAATATTAGAGAACTGGGAAAGGGAGCCATATCTGTCATCTGCTATACCCAATTTAGTTTAAAACTCCGAATTATAGAGAAGATTTAAAATAAAAATGAAACAATACAAGAAGCCTGCAAGCTCCAACACAAGCTCAGATCTGCCAGAAAGATGAATGTGAACCACCGAGTAGAAACATGCTACCTTTTATGGAAGAAACTTTTGCTGTGGTTGGCCTTGTTGAAATGCTTTTTTTAAAAGAAAAAGAACAACAACTCATATTAGGCCTTTGCCCCATTGTTAGTGAGCTGGTGGAAAGGTCTCTGGTTGCAAATTACCATAGTGTTGCATTTCCGTCTTCAACCAAAACCACAGTAATGTATGGTGAAGCCTTTCATAGTAGTGCTGGGATTTTCTTTATATTAAAAAATAACAATAAAAACTCAAGGGGGGAAAACCGCCTTGATAACTTTCAGTTCTGTTTGAAATCACCCTAGATCATGTTTTTGGTGCTCAGTTTTCAGGCTGAAAGTAGTAGCTCTAAAGAGATTTGGGTTGTTGTTCGGGTTGTTATTGTTTATCGGAGACTGGATGCCTCTGAGTCATCAGTTTAAATACTGGACAATGGAAAACAACACTGTTATCATTCGCTCAAGCAGTATGTCAGCTGTGGAAATGCAATGCCCTATAAGAGTTCATCCACTTGACCCATATTTTGATGGTATTATGTATCGATTAATTCCACTCGGCCTGAGAGCTTTGCTCGTTGTTCCAGTCTTACCCACTGAAGGGTGGCACCTCAGAAATGAACAGGGTTCACTCAAAACGGCATTAATGCAAAAGGGCACCCCTCCCTTTGGTGTTGTCCTCTTTGGGGCAGACATTTCTGGTGTCCCACCACCTGCATCAGGTCTGAGAGAAATACCACATTGACTCTTAAGAGGACTTCAGGGCCCGTGGTTACGGATGTCCCAGAGGGACAGGGTTCTCCCCTCATCCAGACGTAATAGAGAAATTGAGGTTTCATATCTCGATGGCCGAGATCAAATACCCCATGCATCACATGTTGCTTCTGAGACATTCATACATCCTTCCTGCTCCTGCCCTTCTATTTGCATCAGTGTTCGAAGGAGAAAGGCTCTCTGGAGTTGCTGCAACGAAGGTTCAATACTTTTGTACTAAAGAAAGTCAAACTGCAGAGTTTGTTTAGGATTCTAGGTCATTGATCAGAATGCTGAGATTACTAGTCAGATAAATTAGTCTGGGAGCAAACTAGAGATTATGTACTAATGAAAACCATCAGCCTGCGTATGCCTCCAGAGAACAGAACAGAATAAATATGTTGCTGACAGAGAGTACGGCTAGTGATTTATGATGGAGATGGAGAAATCACTGAAACTGTTGGCCCAGCTGCAGTCACAAAAGCACAAGCCAGATGTAAAGTGTATGCTAAAGAAGAAGAGAATAAGAACTGGAAGAGATTCTGGAAGAGACACCAGGGAACTGACGTCAGTGGGATTATTCCATTGGCCCTTTCACACATATCAACCAGTTTGTAAAATCCCTCTTCGTTAATAATAAAAGGAAACATAGATGCTCACAAAATGGTACAGTCATGACTATTTGTGACGTCACTAATAATGCCACAGATAATATACAGTAAGTGTCTATGGCCATCCTTGAAACAACAGTGTTCCATACTACAATTGCAATAGCCATGGATGTGCTGTTTGGAGGAAGCACTGCTTTTACTACATGCTAAAATATAGAAAATAGTCTCTAATAAGATGTGAATGGTTGCAACAAAGTATACCCTCAAGGAAATACACACAGACTGCCATTGCACCAAGCAAGCAACAAGTGCACATATGTGGCACTAGGAAGTGATTGTGCAGAAAGCCTCTTATTATTCTTATTGTCACTATCAATTGGCTTTGGACAGCAATTCTGCAGAAAAGCTTCAGACTATTGCAAAAAAAAAGTTATCAAGAATAAGCATTAGAGAAGATTTGATCCATTTTCTATTTTTGTTAGAGATCTTAAGCAAGGCAAACCTTCCGGGCTGGTCATATTGATTCCCACATACCACCTGTCTCTGATTCAGTGGGTACACTCTTCAAAGGATTGTTGTAGTCCCACACAAAATTTCATTCTTTAACCCACATGGCAATTCATTGCATAGCAGAAGCTCAATGGATGACCTACCATGACCCGGGAGTAAGGTGGAGTATCTCACAGCATAAAGAGATGGGGCCAAAACAGGGCGTGAGATCTTTCCAGATGCATGTCTACAAATAGCCAAAGAGGAAGTCCAAGAAGGCAGCTGGCCCCTGAGTGCCACGGTCTCTGGAGACTTTGGCCATTGGGTCAGAAGACTCAAAGCAGAAGAAGAGTCTTCTACATCCACCCTGTTTATTGTTCTTCCCGAGTTACAAAAGTACAGTATTCCACTTGCTAGCTTATGAAGAAAGAGGCAGAGAGACAAAGAGTAACAAGTCACTTGTAACAAGTCACTACAGTTACTACTAAATGAGGATTTTAAACAAAATCATTTTGTTTTGTTAGTCTTCTCCAACTTAGACCATCCTTCAGGACTACTGGAGGATGAACATCAAAACTAAGATGTTAAGAACAACCAGTGAAGAGGGGGGCAATGGGGGGAGTTTTTTTGTAACCATCTGCAAGCCTTCTTTACACAGTTTACACAAAACACTTCTGCTCCAAGCCTATTACATTAAGAGGGAGCGTGGGCTTTGCCCATTCAGGCTGTGAGCTGGAACACCTGGAATGACGCATCATTTAAACAGAGGCATGGCATCTTTGTCAGCATGAAAAGAGTAAGATGTCACATCAGGGCATGCTTCAGGTCAGAAGGACGTGCGATGCTCAGCTTGGTAAATATTATTGTTATGTGAAGATGAAAAATGTCATTGAAGAAGGGCAAGTTATTGTTACAGCCTTGTTTACAATTCCACCAAAAGGACTCTTTTGCTGTGTTTCAAGCCGATAACAGCTTATGCATTCAAAATGAAAATAAAAGAACGAAGCAAACAAGGAATAAATCAAACAAGGACTCTTTCTTTCTGCAACAGTTGTGCAAAAAGTGCAACACTGAGTAGCCTCAGAAGGGCATCCAGTGTACATTCCCAGTGCCACATTCGATGACTGGGGTCAAGACTTTTCTTTTGCTCATGGGTGACACCCAGAAGCTGCGTCAGGTTTTTTGGCACTTCCAGTATCACCCACCAGAGCAAATGGCTTACCGGTATTTAGCTTAGGGATGACCCTGTGCATATCCCACACACACACAAAAAAAATAGCTTTGCTCATTCCCTCAGCAGAAGGAAGTCCAGGGCAGCTCTCAAGAGGCAATTCCATTGTGAGAACAGAATATTTCCAGCATGTAGTACTTTTGCAGTATCACTGTATGAACAAGCTTACAAGTAGAGGAAGCAGGAACACAGAGTGGAAATGCTAGACCTAAAACACCTGCCGCCACCAATTAGCCAAAGCCATAGCAACCCTTGGCAGTAGCACCAGCACCAGCACCAGACTTTCTTGCTAGCAAGCTCCAAAAACCCACACTTTTTGGCCAAATTAAAACGGTTCCCTTTCTCCTGCTGATCAAATATGGTCCTTGGGGTTCTTTTGCTCCCATACAGGGAGGCAAACTCAACACCCCTAGTAGCTTGCCCTAGATTTTTTCAAGACCCTGAGAAACCCAGGGTCTGAATGCTTATTTGTAGCCTCCCTTCCTTTGCTTCTTGGTGGGACTGTACTGTACTGTACTGTCAGTACTGTGGTGGGCCCTTCTGTGTGTGAGGCATAGCTGCCAAGTCTCCTGTTTTTCGCGGGAAACCCCCGGGTTTTAATCCGTTTCCTGCTGTTATCCCAAATAGAAAAAATCCAGGAAATCCCCCAGATTTCCCACCTGCCAGGGAGGCTCCATTTCGGGTGCCGCTCTGCCCATGTCTGGGCACCGGAAATCGGGCAGTGCTGGCACCGAAAGTTGCTTCTACGCATGTCCAGACATGCATAGAAGCGACTTCTGGTGCCGCGCCACTGCTGATCCTGCATTTTTCAGTGGGAGACTTGGCAGCTTATGGTGTGAGGCCTGGGGCAACTGCCTCCACTCCTTCACTTTTTAAAAAAAATACAAAGTGCAGTTTGATGGCTCGTTACAGACCAGGCCACCCCAAGGCCATGAAAAGCCACTACAATTATCAAAGAGCATATTTATAACATTGGCAGTCATCATTAATGGTCTGCAATAGTTAGCCAACAGACATGACTGCAAAGACGTGGGGGTTCCCTGGATGTTATCGTAAACAAATCTTGAGATAAAGTTGTTGATTCAAGTAAGCACAGGTTAAACAAACTTGATCCAAGGATAATCTCAGCTAGTGGCAGCCATGTGGAAAAGCCAGCTCATGCTGACATTATCACATGGCAGCCTGTGCAGGATTCAGGCCAGCTGGCGCTCGCACTGAAAAAAACCAAAACCTTGACCCAACTTGATCTGACTTCTTTACATGCCTGTGGGTTCTTATGGTGTAGCAGATGCATCTGCATGTCCTTGGACCTTGAGTGATTTCTTCCTGTAGCTGTCACAGCTTGAGTTGGTCATCAGAGAAAGACCTTATTCGCACCTACATAGTTCATGGTTAAACATTCAGTGTGGGTGTTAGGGGATTGTTGCGGCTACTCCTGAGTAAAGACGCTCCAGTCCACTCTGTCTTTAAGAGTTTTATTGTGCGTACTATTTACAGTGCAGAGACATCGGAAAACACGACTGCCTAGTCGCTTTCAGAATCCGGCAATACTGCCTTCCGGTTTCTGGTCCAACATAAGAGCTTGGGGACCACAAACGCCTCCCCTTCGCCCTACGCCCTATGCCTCAAATCGGGCACCGGAAGGGGCTGCGTCCCATCTCCCCTTTGTTGGTTGGGACGTTGCTGTGACTCCGCTGCGTCGCTGAGCCTTCCTTCCTGTGATGCTCAGCAGCATCTTGGAGCCCTACCTCCATACCGCTCCCTCCTGACCCACTGCTGACACTATCGCTGGGCAAAGTGCTGGACAGGCTGACTGGGGGAGGCTCCTTGTAAGGAGTCCCCCAGACAGTGGTGTGTTTTTTTTACATCTAGATAGAATAGTCAGATTCCACATAGCTCACACCATCCATATAACTTCGCCGAACTGCATATCTGTCTCAAGTGAAGAATTAAAAACTACCAAACTTGCCTTTTTGCTTCCCAGGTGCCAAAGAACACATACATACATTTGATGCTAGGACTGCGCACAACTGCCCTTGGCTCGGAAAGCAGCAGGAAATGGATCTGCGTCATTCTGCACAAGGCAGCTGGTCACTCAGTCTTTCTTGTGCATGCAGGGATAGGGAGAAGCAATAGTAATCTTTCTGCAGGCCAAGGAAGGGACAGGGAATGAAATAACATAGAGGGGGGTAGTAAGTATACATTGCAGAATACATCTGCAAGAAAATGACAAAATAGTGCTGTAATTGCAGTGCAAAGAGATGTAATTTTCTCCACCCTGCACCCCTGTTAGTATGTGCTGCACAGCACAGATGTCTCTAAATGGGCCACTTGCCAGCACAGTTTAATTGTGGTAACATCCTGGATGATGGATATCAAATGAGAAGGAATTTGGTTATAAAATAAATAAATAAATAAAATAAATAAATAGATCACAGCTCAAGGATGGTGTTCCTTCTTAGCAAGGAAGATACAGTTTGTTATCTCTTTCATTATCTTCATATAGGGGGTGTATTTGAGGAAGGGAACCATGATCTGGATTTCTTTTCAGAGAATAAGATAATAAATCCAGATATTACAAGAAAATAAAGGTTGTGGGGGGAACAGAGGGTTAACATTCACGTGGCATTCAGGTGAATATTCTCTTGCTCAGACCTGCAGGAATTCTTGTAGTGTACTATAGAATAATAGAGAGTTTTGGTTTTTGCTTGTTCTTTAAAAATCCAGTTTCCTTTTGCCCCTTTGAAGTTTTTGTTCCAATGTTTGGGCTGAAAGTTCAGCTTTACTTCGAACACGGTCACGATACTTGGGTTGGAGTCCCCATATTCACTGGATGAGACTGGGATTTGGAGTTGGAGAAATAATTGCTCCCAGAGCCAGCTCCAGGAGTATTAAATGGGAAGCATGTGGGCAAGAGGAGGCCATTGTGCCAGAACCTCTGCAGGTTGAGGAGGTTGTGCTACCTTCCTCAGACTTCAAGGGCTCCATCTCAGAAGCCCTACTGGAACCACAGTCTCCCCCCACCCTCAGTCAGAGTCAACAATGCCTAAAGTAAGCAAGGCCCCTTTAAATGAAGATGTTTTATTTGTGGAAGACGGAGCTGGTGTCTCAGCGCTGCAGCTGCTACTTCAGGTTCAGTCTGAGAATGCCTGTTGCTGAAACAACATTTGAGCTCTGCTTTTATGTAAATTCTAATTTGAGTCCTGCATGGAGCTGTCCAGGGTGCTAACCAAGCCTCGTCTCATCTCCGTATTGAGGCTCAAAATGGAACCAAAACTGTCTCCAAGGTGAGAGCGTCCATCAAAAATACACAAGGAGGAACTGTATTTACAAACAGGTGAGCAATTCATATGTGAGATTATTCCCAGGGAGTTGTTCCAATTAAGGTGATGTATTGCAATTTAATCTGTGACCCGGATTGTTGTTTATGGGCGCTTAATATCAATACAGGTTGGCTTTATGTGACTCCTTGACTAGGCCTTAACGCTGGGTAGTCAAGTTACATGGTGGTTGGAGAAGATAGCTCAGCCTTATTCCACTTTCTAGCAAGCTAGCCACAAGTGGAAAACAACAGTACCATTTTTGGGAAGACTAGTTGATAGACATCATTTGTGCAAGTTCTTTAAAAGACCTTAAGACCTTAAGACCTTAAGACCTGTGAGACAGCGAGAGTGAGGCCTTTGTTTTGGAGGCTCTGTGAGTTAAGAACATCAGGGGTTCTGGAGATATACTGTAGAAGAGTAGATCTGCATGCTTATTCGAGTGTCTAGCTGTGCCTCTACATGTATGCAAGCTGTATATTTAGAAATAAAGTCAAATATTACACAGAGCATCATCAAAGCAAAAAAATAAAACAAATATGCAGAAAAATAATGTGCAGGCTCCCTGGAAACCAGACTGAGACATAGTGACCCAAGTCTCTTAATGGCAAGGGAACATGGAGGGAAAGGGAAGAGGTGATATATTGGCAGTAGGAAAGATTCTATAAATATCAGGAAAGGCAAAGTACGGAACATAGAGACACAGCATCAAAGATCTTTTGTATTAGGCCCCGGAACTTCGCAAATCACCCCACACTCTTAAGTACTCTTAATGAAGCAATTGGTAGAAAAAAGCTTCTGCTTGGATATCCAGTTGCTTGACGCAAATGCTTGCAACACAGTTATTGAAAAGGCCCTTGCTACAAGGCCAATCTTTGTGGTGTTGTGTTTTGGAGTTTGTTTTTTTTAAAAAAATATTTCCCAAATATGCAGGGTCATGGGAAGATTTACTCAGCTGACTTGAAAAGCACAAACCAACATGTTTTCTGCCTATGAAAAAGCATCTCAGAAAATGCTTCTGGCAAGCACAGAAGAAAAAAAAGACAATAAAGAGGGGTTTTTTTTATTTAACTACGAGAACGCCTGCAGCTGAGAAAAACTTAGAACAACTTGGTGGCCAATCACTTCATTCAGGTCTGTCTAAAGGCACTGTTATCACCTACAGGTGGAATTGAGCACAAAAGGACACTTTTGGCTGGTGCCTTAATAGTCACTCCATTCCAAAGGTATCCACATACATCCACATTATGAAACAACATCCACCTATAGCATCAGGGGTGCCGACTTGGGCCAGATTGTGGGTGCCCAGCAGCGCATGATGGAATGTGATGGCATAACATCACGTTGCACCGTGATGACATGATGTCACATTGTGCATGCCACAGTGGTGCCTGGGAACCCCAGAAGTCACCTCTGACCCCCATGAGACCTCAGACACCATCTCCGAGGCCCCGCAAGGCCTCGGATGCCACCTCTGTGCAACTTCCAGTGCTTCGCAAGGCACTGGAAGTTGCATCTCATGAGGCCTTGGAGGTGGTTCCTGAGGCCTCGCAACGCCTCTGACATGACTTCCGATGCCACCAGAAATCATGTCGGATGCCCTGTGATGTGGGTGCCAAGCACCCATAACATTTTTTGTGGGTGCCTGGGCCCCCAGGACCCCCTATAGTTGGTGCCAGTGTATACCATTATGCATCACACATGTAATGATCTCAGACAAGCAAACCTCAATAAGAATTAGTGGCTCTCTGGCAGTTTTATGGTACTTTTATTTACAAAAACACATCCAAAGCGTGGCTTCTAGCCTGCTCTCATTGAAGGAGTTGGTCAGTCTGAATCTCTGCCCCTCTCATAGCAGGAAGGACGCCAGATTCCTGCCCTTCCCCTCTTGCCCTTCCAGTGCACTTTGACCTTGTCCAGTCTCCGAGAACAGGGACTGAGAGGTTGGACTTCCCCCTCCCCATTTCCACTAGACACACTCTCTGTCCTCTGCCTCTCTGCTGGTTGCCTAGCAACACTCTGACTGCCTCCAAACTCCCCCCCCCCCGCTTGAGAGCTATCTGTGTTTGTGACTTCTTCATGAAGGGGGATCAAGCTCCCCCTTCCTGGCTCTGTCAGCCAGCTTTCGTCTGCAGAGCCGGCCTCTCTCTCACTTGGCTCAATTTCTGAGTCTGACTCTCCCCCTGCACTTGGTTGAGCCACATCCCTGACAACACACATGGCACACAGGTTGGAATCTTGCCAGTTCTCTTCATTGGTCTGGATCTGTGGAACTCCTTGCCAGGGGAGATCAATTTGCCCTCTCCCCAGACTTTTTGTTATTTAAGGCATTTCCTTCCCAGCAAGCTTTTCACCTGCCAGTGTGAATAGTTTTTACTCAACTGCTCTCTTGTTAGCAGCACTTGTATCTCTTCAATGTTTTAGTAGTTTATTGATTCATTTTTGTGTGCAGGTTGTCTCTATGTGTGTGTGTGTATGTGAAGTAGTTTTAAGGCCTAATCCTATACTGAAGATACCATAGGATTTGGCACACTCCTGCTACACTGTTGAAACACTATATGTGCCCCCATCTTAAAAGATACTCCAGAAGATCTATATTCTGCCATCTCCTGAAGCCTCTTGCAGATCTCAGGAACTACCTTTCAAGGGGCTATGGTTTGCAATAGATTTTTTTTTGTATTCATTTTCTTCAATATGCACAGATTCTCTTTTCTTGAGACATCCAATATTACTCATGGTGTACAGATTACACTGCCTAAACATATAGCCTTTCACCACCATTAGACATCGAGTCTGACAATAAGTCATCCCACCCACCCACCCCAAAAATTCACTTACAATAAATATGTGGAAGAGCCGCCAGTCAAAGCGGGCAATACTGGGCTGGAGAGACAAATAGTTTGATTCTGTATAAGGCAGCTTATCATGTTCGCTTAAGCATGCAAGAGCACAGATGTTTCTTAAGACTTCAAGGAGAAATTAATTTATGAGCATTACCCACAAAGTACAAGTCACCCATTCTACTGTGAAAATTATTTTCACAGAATGTTCCTATTTTTTGCAACATTGAACAGAAAAGTACAAAAGTACAGCACATCGTGGGATCAATATGGGAGGCGGGGCATTCAGATTTATTTCACAGCTCTGATTCACAGCTGTTTGATGAACAAATACAGCAAAATAGCCAAACAAGTTCCTATACCTGGAACTTGGAGCATGAAATATGACAGGTTCTAAACTGAGGACTGACATTTCCTAGCCTAGCTAGGGAACTCACTATCCCCCCCCCCATACCACCAATTTCATGATGACTTTCCCCAGGAGACTTACTACTTGATTCTACTGACTATGGGTGCTTCCAGGCAACCTGCTTACTGAGCATTCATCCTGATATGTTTCTAGGGAGAATACACATGCCAACTATTTATTGAACATTCACATGTATTTCTCTGCAGGGAGGTTAGACAACATAGCAGGGGTGCCATCTTCTAGGGGCTGAGCCCCTTTGGGCCCCCCAATATTTTGGGGGAGGAGGGCAAAGTCCAAAGGTGGTGGGAAGTAGCCCTAGGCCAGTGGCTTCAATGGCCATGCCACTGGGCTCAGCTCCACCTGTGGCTCCTCCGATGTCCCAACATCAAACGCACGACGTCACGTCCTGTGCACACTGCTGCCCCTCCATTCTTCTTCTGAAGGTGACACCTATGCAACGTTGTGTCAGAGCAGCAGGTATTCCTTACACCAGTGTTTCTCAACCTTTTTTGGGCCAAGGCACACTTGTTCCATGAAAAAAATCACGAGGCACACCACCATTTAAAAAGTTAAAAAATTTAACTCTGTGCCGCCCTATATTGACTATATAATTATGACTGTAAGAAACACTTGCAAATTGCTGTGTTGGTTGCAATCTCCTGTAATGAGGCTTCACAAGCTGCTGATTTCTCTGCCAGCACAATCCTTTGCTCAGCAAGTTTCAGGTTGAGCTCATCCAGCCAGCTTCTTTAAGTTTGTCTAAAACCACCCTCCCGTGGTGGTGGCTGTTGAGAGCTGCGCTCGCCCCGCGTCGTGACCCAGCCGGCTTCCTTTCCGGCGGGTCAGTGTTGGATATTGGCGGCCGCCAGGCACGTGACAATGCAAATCGCCCTTCTCGTCGCCGCACGTCGCAGCACACCAGCCAGCGTCTCGCGGCACACTAGTGTGCCGCGGAACAGCGGTTGAGAAACGCTGCCTTACACTTCCCAGTACATGCTTCCTTTCCTTCCCTTATTTCAAAAAAAGAAGTGGATTTGTTTTTCAAGACTGTAACTATAATTGCAGGTCCTGAATTTGCTGGTATGTGATTGAATCCCACCTCAAAATAGCAGCAGTCTGTATAAACTAGAACTGGGTCTAGGCATATTATGGGTTTCAAAGGTGAGTGTGATTGTCATCTCAGAATAAGGCTGAAAACCTACGTATGCACATAACCACTGGAATAATACCAGTGTATTTAACGGGAATTACTTTTCGGTGTTGAGCTCTTGGTCTACCGGTATGCAACAAACAGAATTAACATGATCTTTCTCTAACCACTTGAGCTAAAGAAAAAATATATACAGGTAGCTTTTAAACTGATCATGCACAGAGACGACCCTGTACTTCTTATTTTCTACAGACATGGCAGCATACACACTAGGCAGTTCATTACTAGTTATTGTCCCATATTGCATTTCCTTCTAGCTGAGTCACACTGGATATTTTAAGCAAAGCTCTGTGCTGCAGGCCAACTTGAAAATATACGATCAAACATTTGAAAAAAATGGGCAGCCAGGTCACTCCTGAGGCAGGAGAGCAGCCGGCCCCTTGATGGGAATGGATGTGCAAGAAAGGGTTTGTTATGGAAACATCACTTGCACGTTCTGTAACAGCACCAAAGTGATAAAGAGAGAACACGTTTTAATTAACTGCCTTCAGCATATTCCCGATAACCACTGCTTGTACACACAGTGCAGAACAACATAGAAAGGCTGATGAAACTGAGAAACAAAATGTCATAAGATTGGACAAGGAATTAAGTTGTGAGAGGCATCTTTTTCACAGTGGGCAATTTAGCATCGCACAGGGCACACAACCCGCTATGACAGAGCCACGTAGCTGCTCTGGGCATGTGCAGACGATTCGATTCTGCTCTCAGCTGTGCTGGTGTAGAGTTCCCCATTGTAAATGGATGGGTGTGTGGAGGAATGCATAATGGTAAGGGGAAAATGACTTCTCATTATTTGTTCACACACACACACACACACACACACACACACACACACACTTTATTGCAACATGATGGTGAAGCATAGGCTCAAGTTTAAGGGAAGCAATACAGTGAGAAGCTGAAGAAAATGCTGGAAGTGGACAAAATAATTACGGTACTTTGTATCAATCCTTTTCAGGTAATTTTAGCTGATGGTTTTTTCTGCCCTAGGCTGTGGGGAGGTGTGAAAATAAATGGAACCCAAAGAACTGGGGGCAGGGACAGGGAAGAGAATTTGGGGAAAATGTTTAGGGGGTTAGAATTTTCCTCAATAATTTATTGTATGAGGTGGTTAACGTTAGCAAAGTCACTTTACTGAGCAAACCTGAACAAAAGGTGTCTAATTTGTGGAGAAATGTACACAGGTTTGGTTTTGCTTAAGTCGGGTCTTGTACATAGCAGGGAGCTGTTAAACTAACCATACAGGGGGAAAGTTCCCTTAGAACTACACAGCCTATTTAATAAATAAAGGAATAATAAATTTTAGGCAATAGAAAACAAGTATGAGGCTGATTTCCACAGATATTATATTGTGCCTGATACAACAAAAGAATACCTTTAGGGTAAATAAATTAATAATAATAATAATAATAATAATAATAATAATAATTTATTATTTCTACCCTGCCCAACTTCTCTCCCAGGACAAATTATGATAACTAGTAATGACAGGTGTTGGCATGGTAATGCCTTGCATGTCATATGATTTGGTCCTGTTCCAAAGGTGCAGTCTTTCAATCATAGGTTAGGCAACCGCCTAAACATGGTCCTAGACACCTCCTTGAGATTAACAGATGTACTATCAAATGATGTCCTGGTCCTTT
The DNA here is from genome assembly GCF_965207765.1 of Zootoca vivipara. Lineage (NCBI taxonomy): Eukaryota > Metazoa > Chordata > Lepidosauria > Squamata > Lacertidae > Zootoca > Zootoca vivipara. The sequence goes on along the minus strand of NC_142582.1, from coordinate 83,126,535 downwards.
GGAACTTGACACAGGGAAAATATAACTGGCGACTAAAGGCACTCATGGTGACTATACATCTAACACTTCAGTACTAGGTCTACTACCCCCAGCCCCAAATCATACAGTGGGCAGAAGAAATGACTCAACTAGCAGCCTAGGAGAAGGTGACCTTCTACCGGTACAAGCACAAGAAAATTGGGAAGCTTTCCCATACAGATCTCCATAGATATACAGATCTATTTGCATAAATAAATGAACAGTCGGTTGGTGTGGACCACTAGCTGCATCGGCCGTTCCAAATAAATGCACGCACTGAAAATATTGCTTTGTTTTCTTATGTTTTACTTACCTGTATTCCCTTTTTCATTATTTCTCTTCAAAAATCCATAAAGAGCTATAAACAAACAAGTTGCAGGACATTTGTGGGATGGGAAGTCAGCTCCTTTATGCTCCTTCTTAGCTCCCTCCCCACCCCTGCTATTCTGGGGTCTTGGAGCCAATTTGGTCAAATGCAATGTATGTGTCTTTGCTCAGGTTAAGCTCTCTCTGAATGGAGGAACAGAGTTAAACGTGGCAGTGCAAGTTCTTGGCTCAATGGGTCCCAAATGGGTCCAGATCTTTGCAACGGTTGCCTTTGGCACCTGCCAAAAACACCATCTTGAATTTTAGGTTCTCCCATTCCCTGCTGTGATTGCTGCAGAGTGTGTCTGTAGACTATCAGGGTATGGTTGCTTCTTTCAAGCTGCAGACACACTACGCCTTTAAAGTGCATACAAAACACAATTCCACCCCCTCAAAGAATTCTGGGCACTGTAGTTCACCCCTCACAGAGTTAACAATTCCCAGCAACCCTTGACAAACTACAGTGCTCATAATTCTTTGATGAAGGAATTGTGCTTCAAACATGCTTCACATGTATGGTGTATATACTTAGATTCCAAATGAGCTTGCTGTCTTTCCTTTCCTCTTTCTCTCTCAGTACCTCAGTAGATTTTAAAAATCACTTTTCAGAGGCCTTGCTAACCATAGGAGAAGGATGGTCTGACCACAGCTGTCCTATCAGGAGTTTGCCTTTCTACGCATGGATATCTTGGCCTTTTTACATTACACCCGACTGGGACATGATGACAATGATGGAAAGGATGACTCAGATACTGTGAAGTGTAGCGTACAATGTACATAACATGTTATGAAAGAACACAGTGTATGTTGTTTCCTTTTATTTCCCTCCCACCTTCAATTTTCTCCTCCTCCCAACCTGTTTGCTTTTGTCTCTGGGAGAGAAGCTGAGTCATTTCCCAGCTGAGGCTCTGCTCACTGATGTGCCTTCTATGATACCAATACTTTGGTTGATGAAGGGCTGAAGGGAAGTATCCAGAGTGTTCCCTCATCATGTCTCCCATCACAGCTGAAATCAAGCAATTATGTAGTCCACCCTTTCCCTGCACAGAAGAAAAAGAAAAACCTGAAGATATCACAGTTTCTGCCTGCAAACGATGTGGGCGTCGAGAAGGAACAAGCAAACAAATCCACATATTGTGGGGCAGCCTTATTACAACCGGATCTTTATGCAAGCAAATGATTTCATTGGAAAAACAGATCCTGAACTCTTTTAAGTTTTGGTCTTTCAAACCCATCCTTAATTGACAAGCAGAAGCAGCAATGGGGATGGCGACATACGGGTATGTTTTTATATGCCTCGCTGCAGTTCTACCTTAGGCCAAGAAGCAATGGAAAATTGTTCCCGTACTTTAATGAGCTTGATCAGAAGTAACTTCAGCAAACCAGTTATTGACAGCGGGGGGAAGTGCTCAACCACAATGAATTGTTGTCTTAAATTTTAGTGCTTAATTAGCAACCTCAGTAATGAAGTCAGGAACTGGAAGCACCTGGGAGGTAAGAGTAATAAGGGCCAAATGACATGCTACATGTGGGATCTGTAAATGGATCTCCCATTGTTGTCTCTGAGCGCAAGGAGATAGTTGTCACCCCTGGATGAGCCATAAGCCTGCGATTCCCAGTTTTTTCTCTTTTTAAAAAAGCCTCTAGCTCTCGCAGAGCCTGAGATTTGAGGCAAAGAGTTGCATCCAAAGGAGCACTGAGTAACCATCCTGTCACCACAAGTATTTCCACTTGTGCAATGAGACTTTCCCCCTTCTTCCTCCCTGTGCCCCCTAAAACCAGTGGCAGAGGAAGGGGGATGCGGGGCTGCCCCGGGTGTCATCACTGAGGGGGGTGACAAAATGACAAAAATATGAGTTTTTTAAAAATTGGGGCTCACAGAACTTTTTAGTTCAGTCAACAAATGTGACGAAATGTGGCTGGCACTGGGCGCCACACCGTGGGGGCTGGCACATACCACGAGGACTGCAGCATGCCGGAGCCACGCATCTCTCCTGGGAACGACGTGGTGGCTTGGGCGCCTGCAGGCTCCGCGCTGCCTGAAACGGCAGCATGGGGCTTGCGTCTGCCCACTGCCTCTCCCTCAGCCGCTCTACAGCTGAGGGGGAGGCGGCAGCTCACCCCGCCCCCGGCTGCAGGACGCACAAACACCACATCAGGCACCCGAGCGGCTAGCTACGCCGCTGCCTAAAACTGTTCCAGCAATATGTGCAGGGGAAGGATAGGGGGAAACTCTTGTTGCAACAGTGCAAATCCCTGCACTTGATGGGGCACATTAGTTGGGTACCACCCTAAACATGCAGATTTTCAGGGGTTGGATAACTCCATACCCTCCAACATTTCTCCAGTGAAAACAGGGACATCCTAAGGAAAAGTTGGACATTCCGGGATCAAATCAGGCCCAGGTGTTTGGGGATTTTAAACCTTAGTCAGCTGGTAGCTCAAAGTTAAGCATTAAAAGCATTTTAACAACAACAACAACAACAACAACAACAACAACAACAACAACAACATATTTCAGAAACATGGAATAAAGGACTTTTGGTAAAGCCTTGAAGTACATTTCTGCATAAACTGTGTGTAGAGCTTAGGTATTGTCTTTTCCTTTTTTCAGAGAACCAAACCAAATATTTAGAGCTATGATGCCTTGAAGAAGAAGAAAACTATCCAGACAGGGGGTGGGGTGGGGGAAGCAAACTAAATAGACTGAATTAAACTTGTTGAAGAAACATGGCTTCAGCCTTTACCTCCCCAGTTCAAATATCTGAGTCTATAGCAGAGGCAAGAAGCTGAGATCAGCATGACTTTATAAACAAGTGTTGTACAATGTATATTACCGGTAATCATTCATATAAGTCAGAAGGAGCCTGTTAAAGTTGTAGTGTGATTCAAGTTTTCAGTATTAATTGCCTATATGACACTATTAATGCACAAAGCACTGACATTTTGCTCATGTTCATATTGGAAAAAAGTAGGAGCTGATGCTTCTCCTGTGGGGGGAACAGTGTCAATGTGAACACACATTTCAAAGCACATTTTTAATAAAGCAGCATTTGAAGGTACACTTGTTTCCCCTGACTTTTTTTAGTAAATTCTCCTTCATTCCTTTCCTGTTACATAGTTTCTTCTTTCCTGTCCTTGTCTGCTGGATTGTAAATCTGACAACACAACTGCATTGCATTTTAATGATTGTCGGACGTTTTGTTTGGGAAATGCTTTGGAAATAACCATTACGGGGAGAGTAATGATTAGAATGCCCTGTTGTGCCTTTCTCTGTATCCCAAAACATTTCAAGTATTACAGGCACGAAGAGAGCATGTCCACTTTCCTCTTCCTGAGCACCTGACTGCCAAGGCATCACTGTTCCATAAAAATGCATCAAAACCCGGCTTGCCAGGTGAGCTCTAAGTGACATGAAAAGCGGGATGTGTTAATAGAAAGTGGATTAAATCCTAAGAAAAAATAAGACTGTACTACACTCCCTGCTGCCCCAAAAGAGGAATCCTTTGAGGCACAGGAGCGGCTTTTGTTCCTTTCACCAACTCAGCAAAGGCCCCCTGTGTGTCAACCAACTCAAACCAACTCAATTGGCCAATTTATTTCCTCTGAGACTCTGTGGTTTTCATTTGCCATTAAAGAAAATATAAAGAGAGGGAGGGGATGAGAGAGAGGCGGCGAGCACATGGGGCTGCATGCATGCACTTAAGCGCATACAGGTATCACATTCTTCACAATCTGCCCCAGAATCTGACGGAGGCATTAAGCTGGTCAGCTGTAAGCAGCTCAAGAATGGAGTTTGGATAGAAGAACAGGCAAGGTGGAAACAAGTGGATGAAAGAGGGTTCCTATGTCTGCATTAGGTGTGTGGCACAGGGTGGGAGAATGCTCCTGTGCTCCTCTGGGTTCCCATAGGCATCTCTGGTCCCTGTGAGGGCAAGATGCAGGACTAGATGCTCATCCCTCTCTATAAGTTGGGGGTTGAACTTCTGAAGTCGGGAGGCTGCAGATGCCAGACTAGGACCTGGGAGACCAGAGGCCAAATCTCCACTTAGTTCCTGGAGGGACCTGAGTCTGGTCGCAGTCTCTCAGCCTCACCTACCTCACAGGGTTGCTGTGAGGACAAATTGGGGAGAAGGAGTATGCTACCTTGTATGCTACCTTGAGCTCCTTGCAGGAAAGGTGGGGTCTAAAGAAGTAAAAAGATGTAAAGATACAGCTGCAAAGGATCCATATTAATATCCTGGCAGAGAGCCACTGGTTTCTACAAGATGAGTCAAAGTACTTATCTTGTAGGTGTTTCTTTCCGCTAGAAGCAGAATGTGGTGGTTTGTTTTGTTTTTTACAGTTAATTCCCCTTCCGGGAGACCCATATTATGTAAACTTGTGTGTACAAATAATGATTAACTGACGTGTTTACATGTTAACTGTTGATGAAACTTTTAGCTGAACATTTCGTTGCTGGAAGCAAACACTCAAGAGTTGTTTCTCTCTGAAAGCTGCTTTTGCATAACTGTGCCAAGTGTGAAGGGTGCACACGGGAGCCAAAAAAAAAACCCCAAACACCCCGTCTGCTCTGACGGGGTCAGAAAAGGGCAACCAAAGTGATCCACAGATGGAGCCATTTCCATATGAAAATGGTAACAATGTTTTTTTACTTAGGCTAAAGGTGGTCAATGTGTAAGGAGGGGTGTGTGGATCTGAATTTATGATATATTTTACCTCTGTAGATCATGGCATGAGTATAAGAATGACATAACTGTAACATGAGACCCTCCATGATTAGCTTTGGTGACTATGGAACCATCCAGATCCCAGCCCCCTGTTAGGGTATATCCTGAGTTCACTCACATCTGACCTAAAAGATTAACACATGCAAATTTAGTTGTCAAGTACAGGATACTCTCAATGGGATAATGGGATCCACCCACACAATGGTAAGGTCATGTAAAGACAAACACAGACGGAGATGGCAGGTTCAAGTAATTGCTCAATATCACAAGTAATGTGATAAGAAAAGCAATGACAAACCTAGACAGCATCTTAAAAAGCAGAGACATCACTTTGCCGACAAAGGTCCGTATAGTTAAAGCTATGGTTTTCCCAGTAGTGATGTATGGAAGTGAGAGCTGGACCATAAAGAAGGCTGATCGTCGAAGAATTGATGCTTTTGAATTATGGTGCTGGAGGAGACTCTTGAGAGTCCCATGGACTGCTAGAAGATCAAACCTATCCATTCTTAAGGAAATCAGCCCTGAGTGCTCCCTGGAAGGACAGATCGTGAAGCTGAGGCTCCAATACTTTGGCCACCTCATGAGAAGAGAAGAATCCTTGGAAAAGACCCTGATGTTGGGAAAGATTGAGGGCACTAGGAGAAGGGGACGACAGAGGACAAGATGGTTGGACAGTGTTCTCGAAGCTACGAACATGAGTTTGACCAAACTGCGGGAGGCAGTGCAAGACAGGAGTGCCTGGCGTGCTATGGTCCATGGGGTCACGAAGAGTCGGACACGACTAAACGACTAAACAACAACAACAACAACAACAATCACAAGTCTTTCACCTTTTGTTAAACAAACAGGAACAGGATGACCAAAGATTGGCAAGGTGAGAATTAAACTGGAAATTCCAGAAGTATCGATAGAAATTGTAAGAACCACTCATTTCACAGCCCCCTCCCCTCTACTGATACCATATGCCTTGGCAAAATGTATAAAAAGCCATTAGATGCCAAAGTTACGGTAGTTAGCTCTCACAGCTCCAACAGGACAGAACTGACCCAGCACTCCCTAGGATGTCTCCCTGCATGTCCCTGCATGTCTGTTTCACTTCAATCCTAAAAAAAAGCTCTTAAACCAGTGATGGCGAACCTATGACACGCGTGTGTCAGACGTGACACGCAGAGCCCTCACTGCTGGCACGCGCCCCATCGGCCCATTCACACTGTTGTTGTTGTCTCCCCCCCATTTGTTCTCACGCTCCTCCTCACGCTACAGCTTGTCTCCGCTGTTAAAACCCGAATCCGTTGTTGTTGTTGTTGCTGGTAGCCAGAGATTGGTTCTTTAACCCTTTCTGTGCTGTTTTTTTCTGGCGCTTTGGCAGACAATGATTGGGTGTAACAGCGTTCGTTTTTTAACCCGTTCTGTGCTGGGGTTTTTTGGCGCTTCGGCAGACTATGTCGGTGCTGCGTGTTAGTTCCAGCGAAGGTATTATTCTTCATTTATTTCTGTTCTCTTCCCCCCCCAAAAGTGCAGCAGCTTTGGGGCATCCCCCTCCAAAAGCAAAGCAACTTTTGCACCCCCCAAAAAAACCTCCAAAACTTTGGTCAGCAGCTGCCCCCAAAAAGCTCAACAACTCTGAGCACTTTGTGATAAATAAGGGGTTTTGGGTTTGGTTTGGTTAAATAATTAGTTTTTGGTTTATTAAATACAGTTATATATTACAATTATACATCTTTGTTATTTAAACTATAAATATCACGAAATTATGCTTCTTTTCTCGAAGTGACACACCACCCGAGTTATGCTCGGTTTTTTGGCAAATTTTGACACACCAAGCTCAAAAGGTTGCCCATCACTGTCTTAAACCCTTAAAAAACTCAACAACTTTGGGCTAAAATTCCCAACAGCCCTCACGGCCCTTCACTTCATTAAAACTGGCCTTCTTTGAAAAAAGTTTGGACACCACTGCAGTTTAAGGACAGGTATACTTCCCCCCAGCCCCCTTTCTAGCTTTCTGGCAAAAGTGTCATGCCCTGCTTCTGTAGGCCTTTTCGAATAGTTTGGGAATCTGTATGTAAGGTAAAGGTAAAGGGACCCCTGACCATTAGGTCCAGTCGTGACCGACTCTGGGGTTGCGCGCTCATCTCGCATTATTGGCCGTGGGAGCCGGCGTATAGCTTCCAGGTCATGTGGCCAGCATGACAAAGCCGCTTCTGGCAAACCAGAGCAGCACATGGAAACGCCGTTTACCTTCCCGCTGTAGCAGTTCCTATTTATCTACTTGCATTTTGACGTGCTTTCGAACTGCTAGGTTGGCAGGAGCTGGGACCAAGCAACGGGAGCTCACCCCGTCACAGGGATTTGAACCGCCGACCTTCTGATCAGCAAGCCCTAGGCTCAGTGGTTTAACCACAGCACCACCTGGGTCCCTGTAGGCCTTTTCGAATAGTTTGGGAATCTGTATGTACTGTAATATAATAAACCAAGCTTTCTCTGTTTCTTTGTGTGAGAGCTTCTTGTGGGCATGAAATTAAGGGTTAACACACATCCATAACAAGCACACGGCATAACTCCAGCAAAAGATCCTAAACCTCTCAGAAGTGTATATGGAGTGCTGGCGGTACACACATCGGGACATGAAAGAGGTATATCAAAATATGCACAGAAAGATGATAGGCAGGTTCCTCTTATACAGTGGTACCTCGGGTTAAGAACTTAATTCGTTCTGGAGGTCCGTTCTTAATCTGAAACTGTTCTTAACCTGAGGTACCACTTTAGCTAATGGGGTCTCCTGCTACCGCCGCCGGGGCACGATTTCTGTTCTCATCCTGAAGCAAAGTTCTTAACCCGAGGTACTATTTCTGGGTTAGCGGAGTCTGTAACCTGAAGCGTCTGTAACTCGAGGTACCACTGTAATAGGAAAAAACTGGGATTGTCCAATGAAGCTTCAGGGCAGACAAAAGGAAGTACTTATTCACACAAAGTTAAGCTACGGAATTTGATACACCCGAGATGTGGTGATGGCTACAAATTAGGACAGGTTTCAAGGAGGATCAAACAAACTGAGCCACCTTGAAGTTTCCCCCCTACAATCAAGCATCATATACATTGTATGAAATAAATAAATAGGTGAAGAATAAGACTCTCAATGTCTATTAGTCACAATGGACATATATTACCTCTGGGACCAGAGCCAGTATGCCTCTGAATACCTGTTACACAGGTTAGAGTGGGATATGCTTGTGGGCTTCCTATAGGCATCTGGTCTGCCTCTTGTAGGAACAGAATATTGGACTAAATAGGTCTTTGGTCTGATCCAAGAGGGCTCTCATGTTCCTATTCACCGAGTCCCAGCTTTCTTGCCTTTATCTGTCAGGTTTGCCAGCCTTAGTATATGGCAAAATGTATTAACCCTCACCCACTACAAGTCCCCAGGGGATAACAGTAAGACTCAGAAGGTCTGAAAAGGTTAAAAACTTCTGGATTAGACCCACTCACATGTACAAACATGTTGCAAGTCTATGCCTTCCTTTCCCCCAGGCTACTCCCCAAGGGTATATTTATTTGTATGGCTTGTGCAAGGCCTAAAATAACATCTGTACTAAATACCAAAATATGGGAGGGGGGAATACAGTGGTCATGGACGGGTCATCACTTGAGGTAAATCTAGTATGCAAAACCACTGGGAATTATAAGTGCTACTGTTGCAGTTATTCCCTTTGATTCCAGAGCTTCCAACTGGGAGTGGAAAAAAGAGTCAAGAGTTTTCTGGGGAAATTGCTTTGGAATTTCCCATATCTGCTCACAAGACTCGCAACAGATATGAATTTACAAGAAGCCTGGGTTTCCCCCCCATTACAGTAGAGCCAAACAATTAGGGGAAAACCTAAAACAGTTCCCAAACGTCCCAAATTTTCAAAGTGTGTTACAATAAAACAAGGAAGGCATTAGTGGAGTGAGTCAATAGTTCTTCTAGCCAGATACAGATGAACCTCTGTTTTCAAATGTAATCTGTTCTGGAAAACCGTTCAACTTCCAAAATGTTCGGAAACCGAGGCCCGAAGGGCTGCCAGCAAGTTCAATGGAGAAAATTGAAAAACACACAGCGAAAGTCATTCGACTTCCAAGGAGCGTTCGAAAATGGAAGCAATTCTGGGTTTTCGGCCTTCGAAAAACAAAATATTCAGCTTCCAAGACGCTCGAAAACCAAGGTTCCACTGTTTTGCATCTCTAGCCACGAATGCTTATATTTCAGGATATTTTAACAGAAGAGAGAACTGGGCACAAAGAGAATAGCTTCTTCTGTACCATTCCCTTAAACACCATACATTTCAAAAACATGGATCCTGGGAATTATAACTTACCTCTCACACTGTTTGAGAAACACTCATTTAACTCCTTAGGTTATTCTCCCTTAATACCTTAGGTTTCATTTCCACCCTTAAGGTTCTGTTTTTCTGGGCTGAACTTTTGAACCTCCTGTAACCCTTGGAGCTTCTAGGGAAGAACCAGGGCTGGCTCTAGGTAGAGCCCCGGTGGCGCGGTGCGCCAGGGTGCCGGGCCGGTAGGCTGGGCGCCGTGCGGCAAAGCCGCGTGGAAACCATGCTGCGCCCTGCGAGGGTGGGGGCGCCGGAGCGATCTCCGCCCCTCAGCGCCAGGGCGCCCGACCTGTTCGAGACTGCCCTGGGAAGAACAGCCTCAGATAGCAACCATTTTACAGCACAGAAACAAAACACAAAATGGCTGGATCGTTTTCATTCCTTGGCAATGATGCATGCTGATAAAAGACCAATGATGAATTATGGGAAGAGACATTTTTATCTTTTTGGAGCATAGTGTGGACTTGATAAAGAACTAACTTCCAGCTGATTAGCATGAATGAAAGAACTGGTTGTTCAGAAAATGGAAGCCTGTAACATTTATACGTTAATTGGGAATGGAATAATAAATTATAATTCCTAACCGCAGGATGTTGTGAACAATCTATCCAAAGTCGTTTGTTTGCACTCATTGATAGGCTGACTTAAGAACACACTGAACTAGCAGGGATGTGCTAATGTACTTCTGTCACTCTCACTCAAATATATATATAAGTAATAACCAGGGCTTTTTTTCAGCTGGAACTCATTTCCGGCACCTCTAAGGTGGGTGTGATAGAAAAAGCCAAAGTGCGGGCAGGGATGGCTTTTTTATTCCCCTCACAACCCCTGTTCATGAAGCTGCCATCTGTGCACGTTTGATGACTGCCCTGAATGTACATGCCATTCTTAAGACTGAAGCAAATGTGGCTTGTTTGTGAAAAAGACTCATCAAATAGCAGTATTTGTTAAGAAACTACAGGATCATATGGATTGTGGCTAATAGCTATGCAAATATGGCTTTAAAAATAGGTAGTGGGAGCGCAATGGCTGTGGAGGAAGTAGTAATGTGAACTTACACTTAGTCATGCCCAAACTCCACAGTCTTCTTTGTTCCATTTCACAGATACACAGAGACCCTTCAGAACCTCACTGAGAGGTCCTGTATCAAGGAGCAATCTTCTAACAGCTCCAATGGAGACACATCCCAAGATATTAGCACATCCTTGGATGCCTCCATACAGGTGTTTGGGGGTGTTTTGAAGACCCTTGGGGAAGGGCTGTAGCTCAGTGGTAGAGCTTCTAATGTCTGGGCACGCAGAAGGTCCCTGGTTCTACCCTTGGCATCTCCAGGCAGGGCTGGGACAGAACCTGGTCTGAAATCCTGGAAAGTCATTGCTGGTCAGTGACAAATAGGGATGCCAATTGCGACGTACGATGTCCTCACCTTACGCCTTTTGTTTCCAAACCTCTCAAATTATAAAAAGCACTAATAGGAATTTCTGAGGTAACACTAAACCTCTCCACTCTCCCCTATAGCCTTATTGTAATCCCCCTATCCCTTGTGGGTTTTACAAATAAAATGAGAGTACTTTTCCAGCCCGAACATGGCCCGGTATCTTCTTACGCTCTGGGGTGAATATGAGACTATTCTTAGTGTACACACCAGTAAGGGGTTCTCCTCACTTGAGCTTTCCCCACTGTGTAGCTTTCCTCCCTCCCGAGGAAACTTTGTGTCACCCTTGAACCAGTCACCCTCTTCCTCCCCCTCTCAGTGCACTCAAGGGACAACAAACTATCCTTTCTGCCTGGGATAGGGGTTTTGTCCCTTTTAATGAGTATCCCCACCAGATGAGCAATAGATACCTCTGCTGGAAAGATCACACCGACGGTAGTTTAAATGGCACTTTAAACTTAACATTTAATGTCTTAAAATCTTAACGGTTGCATTCAAGTTTCATGTGTACAAGCATGTGGTTTCAATAGAACTGTTCTTGTTAAGCATATTATTACAAACCTAACCAATTCTTCATCTACACCTACTCTAGTAACCTACTCCACGACCTCCCACACGCTCACGCTCCCAAAACCCTCTCTCCTGATTTAACGGCTACCCATCCTCTTTAAACCCGTGGTTGTCCCGCCCCTCATGGAATGGAATGCCATCAATCAACAAAGAGGCTGGGTTTAACACTTAACACCCTGGAGTTCTACTCAAGCCAGCCCAATCTGTCATCCGGGTTTGCCCGGACACATCCGGGAATCGGAAACCTAAAATGGCATTTCACAACCTAGGCAAATGTCCGGGGAAAACACGGACATATGGCAAACCCCTTCGGGAAGTAAGTTTTCCCTTCAGAATTGAAGAAAAACATCTTTTTTTGTAGATTTTGCTGAAGTCGCCACCCCACCAATCGCCCGCTCGCCCCCTTCACCGCCTCCCACCCACCACACACCGAAACTGCAGCCCACAGCTGCCAATCCCCCACTCACCCGCCACCGCTCACCCATTGCCGATTGCTGGATCACCAGCCCCCCTGCCGATCGCCCCACCAGACAATGACACCTCCTCCTCCACCACCACCCCAGGTCTGGATTTTTTCATTTTTAAAATATAGCAACCCTGGTGACTGTTCAACCTGGTTTATTTTGCAACATGCAACTGACACAATGACAGTGCATTAGTGGTAGATTTATGTTGGACCACCCACACATCATTCCCCTTGTTCTATGATGCTTCCACAGTAACCATGAATGCACATAGGGGTAGTAGCTCAGGGGTAGAGCACCTGCTTTTCATGCAGAAGATCCCAGGTTCATTCTCCAGGAAGGGCTGGGAAATACTTCTGTCAGTCCGTGTGGGACAGTATGGAGCTGGATAGGCCAACTGATCTAATTCAGTATAAGGCAGTTTCCTATGTTCGGAGGTTCCTATATATGTACAAACAAATATATATATTTGTTTAGAGAGCCAATATGGTGCAGTAGCTGCAATTTTGGACTAGCAGCTGGCAAACCAGGGTTCAAAACCCTTCTCAGCCAGGAAACTCAATGGATGACCTTGGGGCAGTCCCTCATTCTCAGGATAACCTACCTCACAGGGTTGTTGTGAGGAGAAAATGGAGAGGAGGAGAACTACACACACCACCTTGGAGGAAAGGTGGGATATAAATGCAAAAAATAAATGAATAATAATAATAATAAAGGATGGCTGGATTGGAACTTGTCAGGTTACAAGCTCTGTCCAGTTATTGCCTCAAGGAAAGTCACAATCATAGTTCTATTCACACACACACACAAAAAAAACACAACAGCAAAACATGCACTTTGATTCTTTGTCAAGCTAATGATGACAGGAATGACTGGAAACAAATACATGACGAGAAAAACACGTGGCTCCAAGCAAACCCCTGTTCCTGGATTTTGATCCCTGGGCTCAGGGTTTCCCACTATTGCGTCTCCTTCATCTGCCTCCCGTGTCCCTGAGGGAACATGGAGCACAACACAGCTGAAGCCTGTTGTTTCTGAGAGGCATCTACTCTCTGGGCTCTCGATTCTAAAAAGAACTGGAAAGCAATCCAGGCCTGTTCTGGAAAATGACCTTGGACACTAAACTTGATTAAAATAGCTCCTAGAAGTTTGCCTGAAATGGAATAAATAGTTTTTTTCTTTTCTTCAGAAGTTCCATTAATGGGGTAAGGGTGGGCAGCAAAGAAAACCATGTGGAACATTTTAAAAGGACTTCAGGAGGAGAGAATAAAATAGTGAAATGCATTGTTTTATTTAGCGGAAACTGAACTAGCTGAATAAGTGAGACGAAAGTGTGTTTGTGTTTAGCGCCGGGGTAGGGGGCACACTTCTGGGATGACAGCTATGTCATGTTTTCAGACCAAGGGAAGTTCAAGGCTGCAGTAACATTTGAATCAGGAACTTTCCATTCTTATCTGCTATGCTTCAGCAGCTTTCAAGGTGAGATGAAATAGTTGACTGCAGTGAGCACTTATGTAGCAGCAGACAAACCAAACATGCACACGCACACAAAAAGCATTGGCCACATTTCTTTTTCTGCAGAATTCAAAGTATACCGTTAGGACAACCGAAAATCAATTCCTTGAGCAAGAATGCACAAGTTATGTCTGCTGTCTTGTGCTTTCTACTAACTGAAAACATTAAAATGCCCCATCCTTTGCCTTATTTGGAGTTATTTTCATCTTTTAGCCATGAAGTGGGATTATTTCCCATCACATTGGCATATTACATAATCTCTAACTATCCTTCCTCCCCCAGAAACCTTAGCACCTGTGGAGAAGGAAAGCCTATTGGAGCCCTGGAAGTAAGCAGAGACAAATTGAAAGGTAATTTGCTGCACTTATATACACCGCACTACTTATAGTATTATCATATCATCAAGATGTTCCAGCTTGGTAAAAACCAAGTTAGTTGAAGCCGAACAATCTAATTGCAGAATCACCACCACCACCACCAGCCGTCACCATGCAGGTTGGGGTCCCTGCTCTGAAGAGCTAGGAACATATAATTTGACCTAAGAGAAACAACAGGGGAAAGGAACATGTGATTCGGTTTGATTGCAGGCTGAGAGCATGTGCCAAATACTTTCCTTTGACACAATAGTATTGCATTAGTGGTAGATTTATCCCGGACCACCCACACATCATTCTGCTTTAACAGTTGATCTGGGATGCTTCCCCAATGTTATTGCATTATTGCCAACTGGAGGGGGACTCTTGCATCATAGCCCATCAAAACTGGGAGGAGGAGGAGGAGGAGGAGGAGGAGGAGGAGGAGGAGGAGGAGAAGAAGAAGAAGAAGAAGAAGAAGAAGAAGAAGAAGAAGAAGAAGAAGAAGAAGAAGAAGAAGAAGAAGAAGAAGAAGAAGAAGAAGAAGAAGAAGAAGAAGTGTTGCAGGTATTCTGTGTTAACATAATAGTTGGATATGTGATTTATGGGCACCTTCCTTTTATGCCTGAGAACCAGAAGGACAGATGAAAAAGTTCAAGGAGAGGGTGGGGGCTCATCCTCAGAGATAGAACTGTTTTTCTGCTTTGCCTTTTCAATTAAGAACTTTTTAATTTAAGTCTTATTGAGTGTTTTCCTGGAGTGGCCATTAAACCACATAGTCCTCAGGTGTGCCTATCAATTAGGCTCGGTTTACATATTACTTCTTCCACATGTAGGCAATAGGGGAGTCCTTCCTGATAGCAATGCTGCACACATATAGAGAAATATAGTCACAGCCTCCAGGACAGGCATCCCCAAACTGTGGCCCTCCAGATGTTTTGGCCTACAACTCCCATGATCCCTAGCTAACAGGACCAGTGGTCAGGGAAGATGGGAATTGTAGTCCAAAACATCTGGAGGACCGAAGTTTGGGGATGCCTGCTCCAGGATGTAATGAAAGCTAAGAGTCTTGGGTGGGGGCTGCTGTCATGGGGCCTGGCACATGTGTACCCCTTGAACCCTTCTGTTGTCAGCCTGGCATGCTGGAATTGAGCATGTAATAAGGCTGGCATGCCTTAAGTATTACTCTCCCTGTGGGTACCCTTGCCATGACTAAGGACTTTCCTGTGACCAGTTCTTGGGGTGACTAAACCAGCTCTTTGTGTCTTTGCACTGAGGCAAGTGCAGTGCAACACCATAGTTCCTCAGCAATGGTTTTCTGAGTTCATTGGGTTATCTCTCTGTTTGATAAGGGTGCTTAGGAACAATTTGTTCCCTGGCCAGGAAGTAATTTACTCAGTTATTTAATCAGATAAAAGGTTGCATCCAGAGCTGTTGGAATGGCAACTGTGGCATCATTACCTAGTCACCCCAGAGCAAGATGTTTCTCATAGTAAATTTTTTCAGAAGAAAGGTGTTACCCCAAAAGAAAAACAGCTGTCAAAGGACTGCCAGCCCTGCTTTAGACTTTTTAAAGGCCTTGCAGCCTGTCCCCTTCACCCCAAATAGGCCTCTGTTGATGACAAAGATGAAATCATTTTGTTCCTCAATAGTGTACTTCTTCCTGTCAGACTCATTTACTTTGGTTTCCCTTTGTAGCTTCCTTTTCCCCCCAGCTCTGCTTCTTGTCCCTATTCCTTTGTCCCTATAAATATTCTCTCTTGTCTCCTTTTCTTTGGGGAAGCCACCTGCCTGCCCCCTTTATTACGGGGCTTAAGTAACAGCTGGTGACGCACAGACTCTGCTGCAAAATGGTTCAAACATGCCTTGACTTTTGGAATATACACAGTAAACAGGGAAATCAACTCCACAGCCCTCCCCGATGTTCTCGTGTTCCTGTTTGTCCAGAACTAGAGCACGAGGCTTTATTACAGTCGTGACTGAGAAACAAATTGCTTGGAGCAGAGGAGGAAAAACTTATTATGCACTCAGCAAGCAAGACTCTGGCAAAGGGATGTTTCTCCTGCTCCAGCTGCTGTATCTTTAGCAATGGTAAACTAGCAGGAATCAACAGGGAAAAATAAAGTTAGGTCCCATTTTTTATGGTGGCGGAAGAAGTCCTGGCCCACTAACATGGCACAGGCATGGCCAAAGGTTTGTGAGGCCGTTATCACTAGTCGAGATGCTAGACATCATGGAGAGCAAGAGAGAATTTCAGGTGGTTCAGTTTTTCTCATCCATGCATGAAAACCTGTCCCAACCACAAATTTATTCTTTATAGCTTTTAAAGGTTCTAGAGGCCAGTCCTCATTTCCATCTGGTCAGAGGTGCCAGCTTGTGAGGGCAATGTGACGTTGACATCCCGACATTGCACATGTGACATCAGGATGCTGTGAGGAGTCGGGGGAGAGCCAAATGCAGCCCCCCTCCCCCAGATTCAATGGTCAGCAGTGCCTCCTCCACTGTATATGTGGGGGCTGCCTATTGCACTTCTATCTCCAGCCCTTGCCTAAGTCAACAGATCAGTTGACCTCAGTCGCTGAGATTATGAAGAATACACACCACAGATCTGGATACCATCCGTGGCCACACATGATAGCCCCCACACCTCCCTGGCCCATATGCTGCCACTCTTCTCTGCCTCTGTGTTGGAAATACCTTTGCTCCACCAACTGGCTCCTCAAGATGGTTGCCAAAGGTAGATAGATATCTGCCAGGAAATGCATATGGCATTTATTAAATGCCCCCCTTTTTCCCAGAGGCGTTTTTAACCTGTTGAACTGGCCCTCCAGATGCATATGTTGGTTCATCCAACTTTTTGAAGATTTTTCAGCATATGGCAAAGTGCATTGTGGTCTAGAATTGCATTGATGTATGTGCCTCACACACAGACATAAGATGTCAACATAAATGAAATAACTTGAAAAGATAAGCACTTTGTACTGACTTAATGTCACAAAACTTGACTGTGTGAATCAGGCCTCAGCCACAACATGACTCATGAATATAAACACAAGTGAATAACCTAATGGTGAGTTCACACACACACTGCTCACATCAGTCACCGTGTGGTGAGTCACCAGTGATTGTATATGCGTTCCTTCTGCTAATGTTGCCTTGGCTCCCATTTTGGGTTACTTGCTTCAGGTGGTCAATTGTAAGTGACTCGTCACAAAATTGAGTGATGGTACAATATTATTTTACAGGGAAACCACCATATTACCATGCAGCTCTTCCATACTTACGCATTATAAATGTGCACCCAAGCAGTGAAAATAGCCTACAACCATTGGAAAGGTGAGCTTTCAATCTGTTGTATGTCAACTTAACGTTGCTTATCATTTTCTTTAAACTGACTTAGAGGGAGATGAGAATTGATGATGACACTTGTTATGCATTCAGTGGTCTGTGCTTGCCTGAGCTTGAGTCTGGACTAAGGATTCTGAGCCCCTGTGTTCTGATTTGATACATGATATCCAATCACAGAACATTTCAGGATTTGGCACTTAAACTCCATTGCCCCTTAAACTCTGAGTCATTATTCACAGCTTGGAAGCTTAGACATCCAATCAAGTTGGGAGTGGGAGTCATAGCTGCCAAGTCTCCCGTTTTTCGCGGGAAACCCCCGTATTTTAAACCGTTTCCCACTGGCAGCCCGGATTGGAAAAAATCCCGTAAATCCCCCGGATTTCAGTACCTGCCAGGGAGGCTTCTTCTGTGCATGTCTGGACATACGCAGAACCAATTTCGGGTGCTCTGCCCATGTCTGGGCACTGGAAATCGGGCAGAGCAGCACCGGAAGTTGCTTCTGAGCTCCTTCTAACCAGGAGTTGGAAGGTATGGTGGGAGTGGCCCAGAAATGTATATAAGCAGTTGCTTTGCCCCTGTTGTCCAGTTATGTTAGTTAAATAAAGGTTCTTGCTGTTATCACTGCGTCTTGCCTCGTGGGAACCCACCTACACTTCAACATTTACCTGTAAAAATTGTTCATAGCAACGTGGGAAGCTGTCTTCAACCAAGTCTGACAATTTATTTATGTGATGTAACTCAAAATGGCCTGCACTATCTGCCTGCAGTTGATCAGGCACAGTCTTTTCTAGCCAACCCTACCTCATAGGGTTGTTGCAAGACGCAAATGGAGGAGGAGGAAGTATATACACCACCTTGAGTTCCTAGGAGGAAAGGTTAGATATAGGAAGCAGTCCATTGGTCCATCTAGCTTTCTGCTGCCCACACTGACTGGTAGGGGCTCTTCAGGGAACATTTCCAGCTTTACCTGAAGTTGCCAGGGACTGAACCTACCTTCTGCATACATGAAGAATGCCACTTCTTTTCCTTCCTTTCTTTTTGTTCTCCACCATATTTATAACCATACATACAGCAGAAGGTTCATGCCTATTATCCTTGTTCGGTTGTCTTTTAGCAGGAAACTGATGCTGAACTGATGGTTTATGAGCAGGTCTCTTAAGAGAAACTGTACAGTGAGCTGGCAATAAGCTCTCATTCTAAGACACAAGGAGTTGGCTTGCACATACCACTTGCCTCCTGAATTTCACACCCCAGCTAGTAGCTGCAGCAGAAAACAACCCCAGCTGTTGATCACTGGTATAATTAATAATAATAATAATAATAATAATAATAATAATATGCCAAAGATAACCTTGAAAAACTTGTCACAAACAAGATGGTCCTGCAGAGAAGTTGCTACACAAACCGTTGTCTACTATGACTGTATTTTGGAAACCTTAATAAATATCACCAATGAATACAAAGGAAGTTAGAAGCAAACTTTCTTTGTCCTTCGACCGACTGCAATGTGAGTGTTAGGCGCAGCCGGCATTTAAACTTGCCCAATAGACTGGAGTGACTGCTGGCCAGGTTCCACCCCCACTGACCCATAATTGGGCCATTCAAATTTAGATTATTGGCAAGCTGGGAAATCTACCAACTCCTCGTGGCCCTCGAATTGAGAGCAGCTCGTGAGGTGCCGAAACTGCACCCAGAGCAGGGTAAGTGGCCTTTAGAAGCAAACTTTAGAAGCCCTGAAAACATTTGAAGTATATTTTATGGCAATATTCTGGCATACAGCCCTTCACAAATTTTACTTTGTCAAGAAAGTCCTACAAAAAACAGACCTTGGTGTTATGTCAAGGAAAAAGTCACTTTCTTACCTCATTGCCTTTGTCCTTGACATGTGGAACAACTCCGAAGAAATGGAAGAACAGAAAAAAAAAACCAATAAATAAGAATGAGTCATCAAGTGGAAGCCACATATTCCGATGAAAGATAAAGAGCATAGGGACACAAATCTGTTTTCCCAAGTGGAAAAAGTGACAGCAAGCCAACAGGGAAAGACAAATTCAGACTGGAAAAATACTACAGACAGTATTTTGGATAAACTTCAAATGGAACTAGATAGAATGTCAATGATGCCGCCGTCAAGACTGTCATCTTTATCTGTTCTCTTTCTAAAATGAAATCTTGTGACAGAAATGCCATTGGATAATCTCACAAGTGAATTCATTGCCAATAAAAATAAAAAGATATAGCTTTTACAATAATATAACTTCTACAATTATCTGAATGTTGTTTGTCATTATGTTTATGTGGTTTTTTATTTAAAAAAATCAATATGTGCTACCCACTGCAAGTGAATTCTTTTTCTTCTTCTTGGAATCTTAGAGATATAGTATCTTAGCATGCTGCTTCTAATGTCAAATACAGGTGTTTTGTTTGGTTTTTTGCCGGGGGTGGCTAAGGACTAGCTTAGTTTGCGTCCTCCTGCTTTGTATCAAATGCAAATATCTCTTTTGTAAACTTCTTGTGCACCAGATTCTTCATGGCCTTCCTCAACCACTCTTTCAGAAAGTATTTCATGCTGCGTGTCCATCCTGTATCCTTTGCCCCAACAGGTTATAACCCTATCTTTTGACCAAGGAGCTCCTGCTCTTGTAGCTCATATTGCAATGCCACCATCTCACTCCCCTATCATTTTTCATCCTTCTTCAAAACAGGCTTCTTCTGCAAATCCAGGCTGCTACTACTGCCCCAATCTTTTTATTTCAGCAAAAGGAATTGTATGTCTCCTATAGTGCTTTGTAATTGCCTGTAACCAATGTCCCTTTGTTCCCTTTTTTTGCATCTGTTTTAATGTTTGCCCCTTTTATAAAACAGGAGCTTACAATTTGATTTACCGGTACTTCCTTGGACTCCATCCAGTGGATGATATATAATTAAGTAATTTTAAGAATTCTCCACCACCTTATGGTGGGGGCTGGTATTGCATTTTGGTGTATTTCTTAGCATTTTCATTTAACTATGAATCACTTCTAAGAAGACATATACTGTATAGAACTTTTAAACATTGGTGAAGTGCTTTAAAATTTTTACTCTTATAACAATCTTGCAAGCCAGGTCATGCTCACTATTTATTTATTTTTACATACTTGAAAGTTAGGGCAAGATATAGACTGTGGCAATAGAGTGACCTGAACCCACTTATTGACACTTCTTTCTATTCTTTGGCTCACACTGGCTGTATAATGGCTGTATGGATTGTTGGGGAAATGCAGGGGAGTGAATCCATTATAATATAGGACCATGTTTTAGGTTGGACGTTGAGAATATTTACTTACAGATATGTAATCATTAAGAAAAGGGAATTGATTCTCACACACCCCTATAATACACTTTCCGAAATTAGTTCTAGGGCTTATTATACACCCCAGAAATGGAAGCAAGCAACTTCCCCTTTTCTCTCAGTTCAAGGTTCTTAATTTATGGAATGTACTAGGTGAAATGTACTAGGAAGCGGGTGGCGCTGTGGTCTAAACTACAGAGCCCAGGGCTTGCCGATCAGAAGGTTGGCGGTTCAAATCCCCGCGATGGGGTGAGCTCCCGTTGCTCAGTCCCACCTAACAGTTCAAAAGCATGTCAAAGTGCAAGTAGATAAATAGGTACTGCTCTGGTGGGAAAGTAAATGGTTTTCCGCGTGCTGCTCTGGTTCGCCAGAAGCGGCTTAGTCATGCTGGCCACATGACCCAGAAGCTGTATGCAGGCTCCCTCGGCCAGTAAAGTAAGATGAGCGCCGCAACCCCAGAGTCGTCCACGACTGGACCTAATGGTCAGAGGTCCCTTTACCTTTACTAGGTGAAAATGGCCTATGCCAGCAGAGGGGAAACTTTGGCTTCAGAAGTTACTGAACCACAACTCCTATAATCCCTGGGCATTAGCTATGTTTGCTGAGGCTGATGGGAACTGTAGTGTAGCAATGTCCGGATGGCCAAAGGTTTCCCACACCTGCTGTTATGGAATATAGTGAATGTAATGATATAGCTTGTAATTGGTTGACTTTGCAATTTGAGGACTTGCCCTGGAGTCACATGCCCTAGTCAGTTCCTAAGGCCTTGAGTTTCAGTTCTAGCAAAGGGTCTTAGAAGCGCCTTTTAATAAAGCTCCTTTTATAAAAACTACTCCTCATTCTTGTTGCCTGCTGTTGGACCCAGAAGCATTACAATGGAAATTGGGCAGAGTGGGGGATCCAGATAGGGAGCTTAAAGTGTGTTTCCCAGATTATTTTTGATTTAGTTACAGGTAGGTAGCCGAGTTGGTCTGGTGTAGTAAAAAAATAAAAAAAATAGGCAGACTGGTTCCTGTGGTTACAACATTTAGCACAACCATCTGCTGAATTCAGTAATGGTACCCAAGAGCTCCAGTGCCCACCTTAGAGAGCTTATTTCTAATCTTTTTCACCAGGGCAGGAGGGGTGAAATAGCAATGTCTGCTTTCAAATGTGAAATACTTGAACCCAACAAATCCAGCATCCTGCTCTTGAGTGCATCAAGTAAAAAGTGTAGCAGCCAAATGGAAAATGTGAGTCTTCTGGGATTGTGAAAGCAAGGATTATTTTGTTTCTAAACTATAAATCAGGCAATGCGCAGAGTGGAGGGGAAAGCAGGCCACTGGAACCATCATCAGGCAAAGTTACAGCTTTCAGTGGTGCTCACTTGAGAGCTTAATGCTGGGTTACGGCTGGATAATGTTCAGTGATGGACAATAAATAAATAAAAAATGCAATGGGGAGAAAACTGAATGCTTCGTGTGGAATGTGGTTTTCCTCTTATTTCCACCACTGCTCCCCCAGCTGAGTAAGCTATCAGCTCAAAAACAACGCTGCAGAAAATAAAGATGCACTTTTCTGCATAGTAAAATATATGGAATACTTTCATTAGCAGATCACTGACTGTGAAAACTTGGGAGAAACCTCAACTGAATGTTGTTTAAACAGAATACAAAAAATGTTATAATGCTGTTTTGAATGGGTATTTCCGAAACTTATCCAAACTTACCTGAGATATTGGTGCTTAATTTCAGGTTTGTCACTGGAATATGCACTTTCCCACTTTTCCTCCATTGATTTTCCAGATTGACAGTAGGCCCAACATTGTTTTTCTCCTGTCATCTGGAATTCAGGACCAGACATTCAGGGCTTGGATATTCTGTAATTTTGCAAATTCATATATACCAAATTGGCCCGAATATAAGCCGCTCCCTTAAAATTCCGCAGGCACTCACACCCTGTCCATTTTACCGTATGTCTGTTTCAGCAGTGATATCGTAACAGCCCATTTTTGTAAGGTCGCGAATTTCAGCCTCACTTGAACTTTTCTCAGTCGGAATTTGGGGGGAAAGCGAGGCTTATATTCAGGCCAATACAGTATATTTTACAGCTGAAATTCTAACTCTCGTTTGAGGGTACAGCTAAGCAGTGCTCACATTATAGAGGGGCATGGGAAAGCGGCCCCCATATCTTATCTATGGTGCTCTGCTACTGTCCTCAGAAGGCTTTGCGGGGTGGGGGTGATTCGGCTAAAATGGGAGGGAGGCATTGGGAGATGGGGATTTTGGCTGTAACTGTGGGCCATCATGGTTCAAACATTGAGTCAGATCATGGTGTTCAGCCTTCAGCATGAGTGAATTCACAGACCTATGAGTCTATTTAGTATCTGGGAAAGTGGGTCAGGATGAAGTGGTTATGGCTATATGAATATCAAACTCCCACACCAAGTAATCTCATCCATGACCCTCACCTTGACTCATCCTTGATGATGTACTTCAGTCCTGACCTGCAGGTGTATACTTCCAACTAATGCTGCCTACCATTTATGTCATTCATACCTGGAAATGACTAAACTGAGACCAACTTAGCAATTGCCACCAAAAGCAGGATTTGAAGCAACTGTCCAAGCCGCATCCTTTGAACGAAACAGATCAGAGCTCAAATCTCAGTAGATCCGTGGTACAGTTACCTTTTCCCAACTCCATCAACAATGCTCACCCCATTATACTTCGATATAGATCGACTAAGGGCTTATCCACACACTTAACATTTCCTCCGCTCTTTCCAAGCACAGTCTGCAATTTAAAGCTCTGTGTCCAAGTGCCTTTCTTTTCCTCGTTTTGCTTTGGAGCTGTCCCCATGAAAACCTGCTCTTTAAAGCTCAGTCAGAACAAACTTCAATCCGTGGAAAACTCCAATTGATGTTTGCTCCAATTCAGCTTTAAAGAGGGGTTTTCATGGGCAAAGCTTGGGACAAAATAAAGTAAAAGGCTCGGACATGGAGCATTAAAGTGCGGAACTCTGCCTGGAAAGCGCAGAGCAAAAGGTAAGTGTGGATAAGCCCTAAGCCAGATTTTAATGGGTTACTATAAACCACGGAAAGTGTCTTTGCATGTAGCCGGGCAAAGCAGTCAGCTGTCTAGGTTTTTGGAGCCAGCTGGCGTCGAGGTGACTTGGGGTTGGTGGAGGGGCACCAAGAGTGTGTTGTTGCTTTATGAGGCTTGATACTGCTTTAAAGACTAGCACTGCCTGTGACGGTGCCTGCTTAATCCCTTCTGTTCACTTTATGGATTTGGAAATAAACAGATGTTATGAAAACACCGTAAGGCGCCAGAACTGTCTCCTTGCAAGGAAACAGAACCCATCAAAGGCAGTCCACAAAACTCCCAATTACTCCATGAAATGGGGAGTGCAAATTCAGCCTTTACTGATCTGGTACAGGGGCTGAATGGAATTTTAGTACAAAACACCTGGAGGGCATCAGGTTGGCAAAGGCTGGCAAAAGAATACAATACTATGCAAAACAAGTGCTTAGGCAGTATGTTTTAGATTGCACTGTGACTTGCTTCTCAATAAACACTTTAGTAAACGCACACACATCGTGTTAAGTAACTGAACACTAAATAGCAGCATTAATAAGAATTTCACCTTTTCCTGTGGGAGGTTCTTTTCAGTCCTGTTTCTCATTTAGCTGAACAACAATTCTATGAATGTAGCATTCTCCCCAGGAGAGCTCAGTAATGGCAAGCCTGTTAGGTATATCAGGATTAGTATTAATTATGATTATGCCCACCAGGTGGATAGATGCTATGCAAACTACAGGATCAAACATCACCTCACACCTTAACCCTTAATTACGTATTTGTAAAGCCTACTTGTTATTGGAAAGTCATTGGCATTGCGGAACAACTTCTTTGTGTAGAACAAAAAAGGTTGCATTTGCTAAAGAACAGTAAAATGGAGCTAGGCTGAGGCAACGAAAAACAGTGCGGCCCACCAGGCATGTCTGTGGCCAGGGGCATAGCCAGGATTTTTGTGGGGGGGCAGAACTGATGTGATTGGCCAGTTAAGTATTTCTATTGTTTTACTTGATCTATGGGGGGCAGTTGTCCCGCCTCCCCCCCTTGGCTACGCCCTTGTCAGTGGCTTTATGAAAGGATGGTATGCACTGCTGCTAATGCACGTCTCTTGATTCTGCCTCAACTACCTTGTGGTTGCCTTTAAAATCACGCCCCAAAACCAAAAATTGGTTAAGAAACCAGCATCTGTCGTCTCTGAAATCTCAGCTTAAATTCATACAACGCAGTAGCGTATTCTTTCTGTCACAAATGTGATCTTTTTATATACAAAAAATTGCTTCTGACAGCACTTCTGATCGTACGTTACGATCAAGCTCTTTCTTCGTCATCTTCTGACAAACAGGCAGGCACATGTGGTGCAGACTTCTGGCAAGTCAGAGAGTATAGCAAAGAGGCAGGGGACGAGTAATATGTGCTCAGAGCATATTGGGCATTGCTCAATACGCATCAAAATTTATATGCCTGTTTTTTTAACAATTGGCAGTTAAAAGCCTCCTCCTAAAAGCCGTGAAGGAACGTCTCTCATGGGCACTGTGTTTTGCTTTGTTATTAGCTTTCCCACTGTGCCCTAGGTTGTGGGGGGGGGGGTGTTCCCTGCTGCAAATGAGAAAGTGGACAAGTGGAACCCACAGCAAAATGTTGCCGTGTACAATACTTCAGAATGTCAGCCAGCCATGCTCTTTCCTAAGATACTCCATGGACTGCAAGAAGATCAAACCTATCCATTCTTAAGGAAATCAGCCCTGAGTGCTCACTGGAAGGACAGATCGTGAAGCTGAGGCTCCAATACTTTGGCCACCTCATGAGAAGTGAAGAATCCTTGGAAAAGACCCTGATGTTGGGAAAGATTGAGGGCACTAGGAGAAGGGGACGACAGAGAACGAGATGGTTGGACAGTGTTTTCGAAGCTACGAACATGAGTTTGACCAAACTGCGGGAGGCAGTGCAAGACAGGAGTGCCTGGTGTGCTATGGTCCATGGGGTCACCAAGAGTTGGAAACGACTAAACAACAAAACAACAACAAAGATACTCCATCACATTCCCCTCAGTTTTCTGCTCCCCTCCCAACAGTCTGCATTCTGTACCAACTGAGCATAGTCAATCTTTCTCATTGAGCGAGTGGGGAGTTGAACTCTGTTTCAGTGCTCTGTTTCTCAATGAATCATGAGCTTTCCTCTCGGTCTGGGCCAGCTCACCACTGCCAAGTGCTTCAAAGGCTGGCTGTTAGATGCTTTGGGATCTACACAAAGAGGCTTTGTTCAAGCCCTAGCCCTTACCTGTATGGCAGCAGGTATAGTGTGGCCTGCCTAAAACAGCCTCATGGGCCAATAGGCAAGCTTGATGGGCCAAGATTGGGCTGGAGGTTCCCCACCCCTAATCTAGAGACACAAAAATTCGCCTCAGGAGCTGAAGGCCTCGAGGGAAAGGTACCGCAGGGAAAGGTACAACCCTGTAAAATGTTGAAGACCGTCTTCAACTCAAAATGTAAATAAAAGTTAAACACAATCACCACAAAGACAGGGAATAATGTCCCTATGGGAAATATGCTTGTCCTGAAAGAAAGTGCAGAACCACTTACGTATTGGTGTAAGTTGGCAACTTTGTTATTGCTGAGTTTGAGACTGGGAAATTGAACATTTGTTGACCAGGTAATGCAATATGATAGTCATTGGTATGAAATCCTCTTCATAAAAATAGGGACATCTGTAACATTTGTCTTCCCAGCAAACGATGATGAATGTTATTGAGTTGAAAAGGAATAAATCATTAGCGTGCTGCCACAGCTCTACGCCCGGTGAGATTGAAGTGGTCACGCTCCCCTAAATCCACCTCTGATACTAAAGTCTCATATGCACAGGGTCTTTGGATGAATTTTTGTGTATGGATTATCATGTGTTTCATTAGTCATGTTACGTTGGTCACAGCTCACATGACAGAAAAGCTTTTTTCAACTGTTTCCGATAACATTACCACAAAGTTTGAGGCATGTCTATGAAACATTAGCTCTTTATGTATATTGCCACAGATGGAGATTTTTAAATTCATACATTTGGAGAAAACAACTACCCAAGTTAGAAATAAATTCTTAAGGTTGCAAAAATGTTAAAACATTATTTTAAAAAAATCATTTAAACTCCTGGTAACATATTTTGTGATAATTTTTGTAGAGAAGATCAAGCCAGTTAAGAAAAAAGTGTTTAGTATGTGTGGTTTAGTGTCAAATAATGTTAGTTAAAACACAAAATAGTAGGTAAAGAAGTTTACAAATGTTAATCTAGCCACTACGGAATTGCCTTATATCTTGGGTCTGATGCTGCTGGAACATCTCACTCTTGGCCTTGCCCCCACATTCCATACTGATGAAACCTAAGCATGATTTTTAAAAAAAGTTTCTGTCCACAGATTCCCCATGTAGTGCACTATTCAGGGCAGCAGGTGTTTTTTTGGAATGCACCTGTTAAATAAACTTGATTTGATTGCAGAGCACCTTATTCAAAGCCTCTATCTTGAACAACACACCTTTCAATTAACTGAGGAAGGGCAATTCATTCAGTGCACATACCATCACAAGCTCTCTTACCTTTTCCTTTTGTGCTTGTGTAATTTCAGGATCCTGTGTTTTACAGGGTTGCACAATAGCTTCTTATTAGCATTGCCAAGAATGCTATGTTTCAGGAATTAAAGACAAGCTGTATCCTCAGAGCCAACATTACCCTGGATTAAAAATATATATATACCCGTGTTTCAATGGCAAAATACACAAGCCGCACATAAATTGCAAATAGCTGTCTAGCTACATAGATTTCTGTGCATTTTACATGTAAACAGGGTGACTGGACCTTATAGGACTATTGAAAGCTTCCTTCTACAAGATAAGCCTAGTTGTTCCATCTACTCCAGTATGCTCTGTAAATCATAATGCCCTGTGGACTGTCCTTCTGAAAATTGGCTGCCCAGATAAATTTGTAAACATCATTCGGCTCCTCCATGAAAATAATAATGATAATAATAATAATAATAATATATTATTTATACCCCGCCCATCTGGCCGGGTTCCCCCAGCCACTCTGGGCGGCTTCCAACAAATACCGAAATACATTAAAATATCACAGATTAAAAACTTCCCTATACAGGGCTGCCTTTAGGTGTTTTCTAAATTTCAGGTAGTTGTTTGTCCTCTGATGGGAGGGCGTTCCACAGGGCGGGCGCCACTACCGAAAAGGCCCTCTGCCTGGTTCCCTGTAGCTTTGCTTCTCGCAGTGAGGGAACTGCCAGAAGGCCCTTGGCGCTGGATCTCAGAACAATGGGGGTGGAGACACTCCTTCAGGTATACAGGACCAAGGCCGTTTAGGGCTTTAAAGGTCAGCACCA
This sequence comes from Zootoca vivipara, assembly GCF_965207765.1. Classification (NCBI taxonomy): domain Eukaryota; kingdom Metazoa; phylum Chordata; class Lepidosauria; order Squamata; family Lacertidae; genus Zootoca; species Zootoca vivipara. Next base: position 83,098,607 of record NC_142582.1, on the reverse strand, counting down.
ACACTTTGAATTGTGGTCGGAAACATACTGGGAGCCAATGTAGGTCTCTTAGGACCGGTGTTATGTGGTCTCGGGGGCCACTCCCAGTCACCAGTCTAGCTGCCGCATTCTGGATTAATTGCAGTTTCCGGGTCACCTTCAAAGGTAGCCCCACGTAGAGTGCATTGCAGTAGTGCAAGTGGGAGATAACTAAAGCGTGCACCACTCTGGTGAGACAGTCTGCAGGCAGGTAGGGTCTCAGCCTGCGTACCAGATGGAGCTGATAGACAGCCGCCCTGGACACAGAATTAACCTGTGGCTCCATGGACAGCTGTGAGTCCAAAATGACTCCCAGGCTGCGCACCTGGTCCTTCAGGGGCACAGTGACCCCATTCAGGACTAGGGAGTCCCCCACACCCACCCGCCCCCTGTCCCCCCAAAACATGGAGCAACAATCGCAGATAACAATGGCTCTCAAAATGAACCATTCACAGTGGGATCAGGTGTTAAACAGGGTTGTGTTATTGCCCCAACTCTATTCATTATTTTCATTGCCATGATCCTACACTTTGTCGACGGGAAACTCCCCACCGGAGTAGAAATCATATATTGAACAGATGGAAAGCTCTTCAATCTAAACAAGCTGAAAGCAAAAAGTAAGGTTACTGTAACTTCCGTCATAGAGCTTCAGTATGCTGATGACAACGTAGTGTGTGCATGCTCAGAGGATGACCTCTAAACCATCCTAAATATCTTTGCAGAAGCTTACAAAAAGCTTGGCTTGTCACTCAACATCCAAAAAACCAAAGTGCTGCACCAACAAGTACAAAATAACCCCTCTGCAGTGATACAAATCCAACTCAGTGGTGTAACGTTGGAAAATGTTGATCACTTCTCCTACCTAGGCAGTTACCTTTCCACAAGGGCCAACACTGATGCCGAAATCCAGCATCGCCTGAGCTCTGCGAGTGCGGCTTTCTCCCGATTGAAGTGCAGAGTGTTTGAGGACTGGGACATTCGCAGGGAAACCAAAGTGCTTGTTTACAAAGCTATTGTACTGCCAACCTTACTATATGCTTGTGAAACATGGACCACTTATAAACGCCATCTCCAACTCCTCGAAAAATTCTATCAACGGTGTCTCTGAAAATTTTTACACATCACTTGGGAAGACAGGCGAATTAATATCAGTGTACTAGAAGAAGCAAAGATCACCAGTGTTGAAGCAATGATTCTTCAAATTCAGCTTTGTTGGACTGGTCATGTTGTGCAAATGCCTGATGATCGTCTTCCAAAGCAACTACTCTACAGTATTCTGAACTTAAAAATGGAAAGCGTAATGCTGGTGGTCAACAAAAGAGGTTTAAGGCTGTCTCAAGGCAAATCTTTAAGAATGTAGTATAAACACTGCCAACTGGGAAACACTGGCCTGCGAGTGCTCCAGTTGGAGAACAGCCTTTACCAGTGGTGTCATGGGCTTTGGACGTAAGGGAGAAATGTGCCAAGAGGAAGGCACGCTTGGCAAATCCACACCATGATCAACTCCCGCCCAGAAACCAATGTCCCCACTGTGGAAGGACGCGTGGATCCTAAATTGGCCTCCACAATCACTTATGGACTCATTGTTAAAACCGTGTTTATGGGAGACAATCTTACTCGGCTATGAGTGAGCGCCAAAGAAGAAGACTCTGCCACTCGTTTTCCAGAGCCTTTCCCATCACCTGCTCCCTGGCCCTTTAAAACTTGAGATGCCAAGAATTGAGGGAGCTTCTACCTGCAGAGTGTATGCAATGAACTGAGTGTATGTCTGAAACTGTGCCTACTACTACGCACACAAGGCCTTCACATTTGGAAATGGAACCGATTCCCTTTCCCCCCATCAACTCTCTGTATTTTGATCGGCATGGCAGGTACATTGTGGTTGTATTCTCCAGGCCAGGTAAAGAGATAAGACAATACCTGGGACATGGGTACGAGTGAAAATAGGTCACAACCTTTTACTGGCTACAGTGAGGAAAGCAGGGTTGCCATGGCATTGAGCCAGGGTCCATTAACCTCCAATCCTTCCTGTCTGAAGCCTGAAATGCCATACCAACTGGGGAAGGCCATGGGAGTTGACCAGAGCACAAAGACCCAACGTGGTGGAAACCATGTGACTGGAATCCTGTTGCTAACCTGAGATGAGTTGCACCAGGCCCAGTCCACCCCAGGTTCAGGGCAGGAGCCTGGGTGCCTCTTCAAGGCCCTTCAAGAGGGTCCCCCTTACGTGTGGCTCCTGCCCAATGCCATTTCTGCCAAAGCTGCGACAGTTCCTATGTAGAAGACACCTAACAATCACCTGCTATCAACCGAGAGAGAGAGGGAAAAAAAACTCTCAACGAAAGGCTAATGGTGTCCTTTCAGGCCCTGTCAAATCAGCGGCCACTCAGTTTGGGAAAATTCATCTATGAGGTAAGAGAGAAAGAGTGGGTATTCTTTTCCTCTCTGAATGAAAGGTTTGTGAAGATGAGAGCTGCAGAAGGGCAGCAACTCAATCATGGCTATTTAAGCAGTATTCTGTGCCATAATCATACATCCTTATTTGTACCCTTGTAAATAGGCCACCAATAAGAGTACATTGGTTTAAAGTTCTCTATAAGGTTTAGGTCACATTTTTAAAAAGACACAACACTGTATAGTTTGCAGTTGTATTAACAGAATGGCTCTTTTATTATTCAAATGCCTATTTTTTCTTCTCAACCTTAATTTTTCACCATTTACTTTTTAAAAATTCGGACTCGGCAATACTGTTCTGGCAGGACTCTTGATTCACAAGACCTTTACTAAACACAGGTCTGTTTATCTTTGGTTCCCAGTTTGGTTCCTTTAACTTACGTGGTTTTAAAGGATAGCCTGCCAGTGCTGATTTTTATTTACCAAAAGATAAAAGTCTTATTGATTTCCTGTTAACTATAACAAGGTAAAGGTAAAGGGACCCCTGACCATTAGGTCCAGTCGTGACCGACTCTGGGGTTGCGCGCTCATCTCGCATTATTGGCCGAGGGAGCCGGCGTATAGCTTCCAGGTCATGTGGCCAGCATGACAAAGCCGCTTCTGGCAAACCAGAGCAGAACATGGAAACGCCGTTTACCTTCCCGCTGTAGCGGTTCCTATTTATCTACTTGCATTTTGACGTGCTTTCGAACTGCTAGGTTGGCAGGAGCTGGGACCAAGCAACGGGAGCTCACCCCGTCACAGGGATTCGAACCACCGACCTTCTGATCAGCAAGTCTTAGTCTCAAATGCTATAGCCTAGGTTTGCAAACATTTCATCCAGCCTCTATGGTTCCCTCTTTGATGGCAAATGTATATGCTGGTGTAACAATGTTATACGGCTATCTCTGCCCTCAGCTCTATGTGTGTATAGTTAATATAATGCCAAACAGGAACAGTTAAAAAGGACAGGATGAGGTAGAGGCTGCCAATGACTTGGCATACTTCAGAGTGCAGCAGCTATTAAAAACTGAGCAGCAAAATCACTCAGCAGTGGCTGCTTCATTTCTTTCTTTTTCTTTAAGTATGAAGAAATTGTGTTCTCTTATTATTGAATGTCTCTAGAATTGTGCCAAGGAACATAATCATGCTGCTTGTTCCTGTGCAGCCCTCCTAGAGGATTATGAGCAGTTGAGTTAGGACCTCGTAAAGTTTTCAGCAGCACAATTGCCAGGACACAGTATCAACAGTAATAGGCAAATAAATAACATCCTCTGAGCCCTTTTCAGTAACCCAAGAATCCTTTTGCAAGCATGTCGTGCCATTGCCTCCCTTTCCTCCTCCACTTTCTCCTTTTTCACTTCCCTCTCAAGAAAGGAACCTTTCTACACAGGTTTTAAGTATGAACAAATAACCCAACCCTCCAAAATACAAATATTGTGGGAGAGAGAGAGAAAAAATGATAACCACCCAACTGAAAATAATGCATTACCTAGGAAGACCTTAATTTTCTTTGAATTCAGTGTGAAGCCTGCATTTGGGTGAGGGGTGAGAGACTCTGCAGTTGCCCTCAGAGGATGGTTGTTTCACCTGAGTTGCCGCACCCTCCAGCATAGCTGCCAAGTTTTCCCTTTTCTCGCGAGGAAGCCTATTTAGCATAAGGGAAAATCCCTTTTAAAAAGGGATAACTTGGCAGCTATGCCCTCCAGCCCTAGAAACCTTCATAAGGGAGCTGCTGTAATGTGAAAAAAGCCTTCCTCTAGTGGTCAGTACAGAGCTACTGATGCAGGGTCTGAACCCACATGGAAATGGATCCTGATTATCAGTTTCCCCCAGGAATGTCTGCAGCTGCATCCCCACAGCCTAAACTCATCAGCCATGGATTTTACTATTTACTGCTGAACTGTAATGCCTCAGAACTGTGAGTGGAAAACAACTTCAAACCACAGACTAGGCCAAGAAGTATGGATCATCTCAGTGTCTACAACGAAGCCAAAGATTGCTGTATTACCTCTGGAGCTGCATATTAATTCCTATAGCACTATCTGTATTCAGGGTATATTAAGAGTTGACATAAAACAGATCCCTTCAAAAAGCTTTCAACTGAAACTGCTACTTGGAAGATGAACTATGAGAAGGGAGAGCATGTGGGTATAAATCTGTAATATGATTATACTAAGTGAATTTATATCAATATTCCCATACACAGCACCCACAATTAAGTTCAACTTCTCATCCACATTGAGCATTTAACAACAAACAATAACCTTAAAATTGTGAAAAGCATACTCTTGTGGGTATGCTTTGAGAGGGGAGGGTGAATGCCCGTTTTGACATTTGAGATCAATATTGAATTGTATATGAAAATCCTCATTGCTCTGCTGATGCCTAACGGCACCAGTTGTGAACTGGTGGCTCTCCAGATACAGTATAAGATTCCCAACTCCTATCAGTCTCAGCCAGCAAGTCCAATTGTCAGGGGTATATACAGGTATCAGCATGCCTTCCCAGTACAAATGTGCTAATATTCCTGATCAGATTAGCATATCAAAGTGTTTCTCCTAGGGATCATAGCTCAGTGGTACAGCATCTGCTTTGCATGCAGAAAATCTCTGGTTCAATTCCTGCCATGAAGGCAATTTCCCCCCCTGCTCTTCAACTAAACAGGCTCTCGCAACAACTTACAGAACAATACCAGTCAAAATGACCTCTCTAGTCAGTTTATAATCTAAAAGATGAAACAAAAAAGCGGGAGGGAGAGGTGAGGGGGGAGGAAAAAGCAGCAAAGGTAAGTCTGCTCTCTGAGGAAGCAGGACATTTCAGCTCTGCTATCCAGCTTCCACCTACTTTTGATTTCATTACAAGTTTGCATACTGTTGTATACTATTAAATATTTCTATCTGTTTGTACCCCCCACGCTCAATGGTAGCATTTAGAAAATGGGCACAAATATCAGCAGTAAATGAATTAGGGGAAGAAATAGACAAACAAGTTTGATGAGTGCAATTATTTATTTTAAACAATCATGAAGAATCTGGACAATTGTAGCCAGTTAACTGCCTGGCTTAAGGGAAGACTAAGAAAGCATGGCACTAGACGGGAACTAGCTCAGTGGCACAGCTCCCACTATGCTTGCAGAAGGCCCCACGTTCAACCCCCAGGGTCTCCAAATAGGGCTGGAGAAATCTCATGTCCAAAACCTTGGAGAGCCGCTGCCAGTCAGTATAGAACCATGGAATTTTAGAGTTGGAAAGGACCACTAGGATTATCTAGTCCAACCCCCTGCAATGCAGGAATCTTTTGTCCAGCATGGTGCTCGAACCCATGACCCTGATATTAAGAGTCTTGTGCTCTACCATATGTGCTGCCTCAGCTAGAAAGACCAAGGCAGCTTCCTATGTATGCTACAACCCAGTCTGTATGGTGTACTGCTGAGGAGGGAGGATTTTTCCTCTATACTTCATCAGTAAATGCCATAACTGTGTGATGAACTGCCTGCTTTGGTGTTCATTAATGCCACCCAGAGCAACAATCAGAAGTGATACTAAAAGACTATGCAGAACAATTGATCTAACTCATAATACACAATGCATTTATTCATCGGTTTCTTTCCTTTCTTTGGAAAATAACAGGAATGATCCTACTTCCCCACATACCTGCTAGAATCCTTTGTATATTAAGGCATAATGCTGCACGATAGAAATTTTGGGATTAAGATGGGCAATTGCATTCCTATCCAGGAATGTCAAACTGCCTGCCAAGCGATGAACGGTGTTCAATAAACTGTCTAGACAGGCCATATCCAGAAAGTTTGTTGAACTGAATGCCCAGCTCTTCCTTGTTTGTTTGCACAGATTTTAAATGGCTCCTCCCCAAAATGCTCTTCTGTTTGTGAGTTTTTAGAAATATATGACGACTGGTAAAATGCAATTCCCACTAGGAAGTCCATCTGGGTAATTTTTATGTCATCTCTGATGAAAGCTACATAACCCCTCCATGCTCACACCATGGTGACTGTTTTGGTGATAGTCTGTGGGTTTAACTTTTGGCTTTTACCTGTGCTTTATCTAGAATTTTGGAATGTGCACTGCTCACAGCTTTGTGATTAAGCAGTCTACAAATCTTTCTAAATAAAGGATTTTTTTTAAAAAAAGGGGGGGGGCTTCCATAAAAAGTTGCCCTGCTTTCCCACTTCAAGGGATCACGGACTTCTTAGCCTAGCAGGCTCTCCACATCTTTAATAGCTTCATTCCAAGGGAAAGTTAAGTTGCTGAAATCTCTTTCATCGCAAGGCTGTGCTAATGGGAGATGTTGTGCCTACCCAAACTCCCTCCCACCCCATGCAGATACTCATAAACACAGCATCTTTCAGAAGGGGACATCTGACAAACTTGTTAGACCATCATTTTGAGGGAATATGAGAGACAACCCCCTTCCCATCTTAAACCAGCTGGCTGTGTTGCTCTTAATACCAGGACACCTCTTCTAAATAAATAAATAAAATCTGCATGCATTAAAATAAGTTAGCATTTGCCACTAAACAACCGCCTTGTTTTTATTCTGAAATATTCTATTGGGAATAATGAAGCCTTTATAATATTCTCTCCCTCCCTCCTTCTCTCCCCCGCTGATCTGTTCCTAACTAGATTTCCAAACGGAGTTCTTGGAAGTATAAAGCCAATGCAAATCCTTTTCCTGCAGATGCTGTTGCTGCCTACTGCTGTGTTGCTGTCTGCAGTCTGGCAGTACAGTACAGCATTGCCTGCCCATTTCTGATGGCACCCCAGCTACATACAAACACAGCCATGGGAAGCATACAGGTAAACAGCCTCCTTAATGCCAGCTTGTGTAGAATAGAGAGCTCCAAGAGGGGAAGTTTTATCGGCAGCCTGAGATTCTTCCTGACTGACTACCTTTTAACAGATTTTTTTTTACCTAAACCCTTAACACAAACCTGCAGAGCCACATCGCTTGAGTCATCCAAGAATGCAGTAGCTTGAATCCTACTAGACTAACTAGAGTCACAAAATGCTTTAAGTGAGCATTGGCCCAGCTGTAGGGTTACTTAAAAGCTATGGACAAAGGGGCAGTTTTGAGTCTCCAAGCAACCTCACTTACAGTGGGATTTCCAGATCACAAGTAATGCTGGAAATATCCGAGAAGAAAAACAGGTGACTTTTAAACAATTATTTCTTTTGAAAGTAACTTGGAAGTGGAGCATGCTTGCATTTAGGATGGAGGGTTAGCTTCCAAGTTACCGTGATATTTTTGCATTCTGGATATATAGATTATGAGTGTGTACATATGTGCATATAAAGAATATAGTTTAGTTTGTCTTCTATGGCTGGCTCACACATTTCCTGTTCTGGCTTTTTTTATAGGCTTTTGCTGCACAATAAGCACAGTATCTAGGGTGATAAACCTAACGTATCCATAAAACAGCATAAAATACCTAGTCAACCTCTGGACAGTGATACATAATAACCCATGCTTAAGCTATACATATCAGCAAGGCCTTGTAAACAGAACTCTTAAACCAGCATTTGAAACAGAATACTGATGGTGCTCTACAGAGGGTTTTTATTACAGAAACTGATGAGGAATATATCTCACTTCCTTGCTTGTCTGATTATTAATGGATTTTTCTCATGATGAACTCTAAAAGGTTTCTTGCATTTTGTTTTGTTTCTTTTTGATAAATTGAAAAATGCTGCTCTGCTGACACGCTTTAATCCAGACTAGAAACATTTCCCCTATAAACCAGAAACTCTTGGCTTCCTATATGGCTTGCTTTTGTCCTATTCTGCAGTATTTAGTGCTATTCACATCAAGGTTCTAAGTGCATTCTGTTCTGCAGCATCACCACTTAGCTGACACTTCAATCATCTTCATCTCTGCTAGTGCCTCTTATTCCAGGGGGATTTCTGGCACCAGCTCCCACTTTCATCTTTTCTCAGAAACTTGTGTTTTGAGGATCCACCCTGGTCTCTTGGTCCTCTCCCCAAATCCAAACAAGCAGAGTTAAGGACCAGTCTCATTCACAACAACTGATTTCTTGAGAAAGAGAGGCCTTTCCCTTGGGCTATTAGAAAAATTCCAAAATACAGTGTCAGGGCTCCAGGAGCATGTATGATAAATTAAAAGGCTGACATAGTGCAGTGCTTTGCTGACAGATAGTTAGAAGCATGCATTGAAGGAAGAACAGACATTAGTATTCTGATGCTTAAGAAACTGGGAGCAGCAGTTCTTACGGTCTCAGCACTTTTAGAAGTGCACTTCCCTGCACAGATGCAGCAGTTTAAAATGAAAGGTAGAAAAACTGCACATGAACGAGCAGAGGAAGGGAGCAGAGGAAAAGAGAAATATGGGCAGTTTTTTAGTTTTTACTGGGATGGGAAGCAAATAAATAAATGCCTCTTCCTAGAGTGCAGGAGTCTCTCCCCAAGCCTCCTGTCTTGCATAACAAGAACTGCAGTACTGTATCCAGTTTCAAAACTTCACAACCCTTTTGGGTTCCCAGAAGAGAAAACTGCTATCAGGCATCGGTCAATAAGCTAACCTCAACATCAAGACCTCACTACTTGAAGTTGTTATCAGAGTCACTCTGCAACATTACATTGCAGGATTTATTTATTTTTTTTAAAAAAAACTGCATTCCAACTCTCAACTTATTATATCTATATTAACCATTCCTTCATTTTAAAGCACTGTAGTAAATACACAGCATTCTGTGTGTTGCTTCTTCAGAAGATAAAAAAACAGTATGTACTTACATATTGTGGTGTACGTATACAACCATGATAATTTATGAGGGGCATGTCTATAAATATTATTATGATGTATTAAGTTCAAATGCAATTATCAATCAGTCCCAGGTGCATTGTGCAAATATATCAATTTTATTTCTCTTCTGTGGAAATAATTACAGACATTCAGGTATAAACATTTTAAGTTAATGCAGTCCAGAGTTTAAATGCAAAAATAAATATAAAGTCCAGCAGCGGATTGCATCCATAAAGCATCTCATATATATTTTTTTAACAGTTAGAAAAAGATGTGCAATTTTTCATTTATTTCCCCTTCGTTTTCTAAAAAAAAGGGAGGGGGGAGTAGAGAGAAAAACTCAGTCAATGTAAAAGCATACATACAAGCACTTTCTTTAAAAAGATTTTGACCTCACTTGCGAACTGCCCTGGGCATCTACTACATTCACACCGGATCTTTATCAGAGTTTTAAAGAAAAGAAAAGAAGGGAAAGGAAACGAGGAGGTGGCGACGCGCACGCTCTTCCCAAAGTCTCTTGTCTTGTTACAGGATTTGGATGTAGGAGGCAAAACAAGGAGGGGGCATCCGTTCCAGGCGAGGGAAAAGCCAAGCGAACAGAAACCGTCCCTTTCGGCTTGAGAAAATAGACTCTGCGGAGTTCCTCTCGGTTTCCCTTCCTTATGGAGCGCGGCGCCTTGGGGAGCGCAGGGCCAGAGAGGGGCAGCGGGTGTCCCGTCCTGTCCTGCCCGCTTCTCCTTCCTGCCCCCCTCGCGGGTCTCTCAGAGCGGGGAGTCGGAGTCGCTGGAGTCCAGGCTGTTCCTCAGGCGGCCGCAGCTGCTGAGCTTCTTCTCCCTCTGGTGCAGGCTGAGGTTCTGGGTGCTCCTCCGGAGGCACTCGAGGGACTGCAGGAAGGACTTCTTGGCTTTCTCCTCCTCCATGGGGGAGACCCCTTCCTCCTCCACCTCCTGGATCTCGTCGAAGGTCACCGGCTGCGTCTTGAAGCGCGACTGGCGGGGTCTGCGCAGCTTGCCCCGAGGCAGCTTGGCCGGCCGGCTGGGTTGAGGGAACTCCTCGGCGATGCAGACGAAGGGCGGCATCACCGCCTGGTAGCTCGAGCAGATGCCCATCAGCTCCGCGGGCTTGGCGGCGGCGGCGGCTGCAGCCATCGAGCGCGGGAAAGAAAACAAAGCAGCAGAAAAGGGAACGCCGAGAAGGAGAGCGCGCGCGCCAGAAAACAAGCGCCCCGGAGAGCGCCTCGCGCTTGGGTCTCGCTTTGTGCTTCTTCTTCGCTGCCTCGAGGCGTTTCTCTCTGTGTGTGTAATGCGAGGGAGACGTCCCGGGCGAAAAAGGCGGGAAAGCCGCTGGAGGTGGAGCGAGAGGGTGGCTTCTGCTGTTTCGCAGCCGAAAAAGCGCGCTGGTGAGGAGGGTAAATCCTGCTGGCGGCGGCGGCGGCGGTGACTCGCAGAAAGAAGCGCGCGCTCTGGTGGTGTCCCCGCGCCACGCTGCTTCAGCGCCTGGCTGGATCTCCCCGCGCTCGCAGCCGATGTATATATACCCCTCGCCTGCCCACACAGGAGCATGCTCAGATGACAAGCAATGCCATTTAAAGGCGGTGAGGCCGCTTCCCTTCCGCCTGACGACGACGTCTACGCGCGCTCCCTCCCTCCCGCCGGCGCTCTCCCTCGCCGCCGTGGGGTTATTGCTCTTCCAAGGAGCAGCGGAAAGCCCCGCCAGCATCCACCGCAGAAACGGCCGGGGGAGGGAGCGAGGGAACCCGGAAGGCGAGGCGGGGGGGGGGGAGAGAAGGACGAGGGACGCGCCAAAACACGTCGCCCCCGCCTGCTGGGGGAGGGGGGTGTTCCTGGAGAAAGCAGACGCGGAATAGGCGCGCGATGGGATCTGCCGACTTTTTCTTTCTTTTTAACTTTGAAGCAGCCGCAGGGGAAGCACAGAATCATAGAAGTCCGACTTCGATCATAGAATTGTAGAGTGGGGAGGGGTCCCAAGGGTCATCAGTCCAACCCACTGCAACGCTAGGGGATTTTATTAGCAGCGTTGGGGGGGGGGGTAAGCGTGAGAGTGTGGATTTAAATTCCGCTCCCCACATGGTCCGTTTTCTTCCTCTTTGCAGCCCCAAACTCTGGCTGCTGTTACCCCACTTGCACTGGGGAGGATTTTCACACACAAACACGACTTAAGACGGCAAAAAGATCAGTGCAGACATACATCGCTGTGTCACGTGTCGCTTGCAAAGCAGCGCTTGGTTTTTTGTCAACCCGATTTGGAAGGAAGATGTTGTGAGGATGGTCGGTCTGGGGCTCCGTCGCTTCAGCCCGCCTAACCCTTGCCTTGTGCTACAAAACGGATCCTCCAAATGGCGAAGGGTTGCATTTCGACGGACTACCGTGTGTATGGACAACACGCGTTACTTCCAAGACACAGGTTGGGATCAATAGGGCAATTCCAAAGAAGTCAAATTTCTATGGAGTGGGGGGGGGCAGTTCGGGGACCACTGCTCTCCCAAGACATTTGGCTTCTGACCGTATTGACATTTCTTTATTGGTTTTTAGTAAGAATATTTCTAATGACAAACTTAGTTGGTCTCTAAGGAATTTTTTTCTGGAAGGAATTTAATTTAATTTCTAATCTGTCCTTCATCCAGGGCATAAGACAACACACATCTATACAATACTGTATACAGGTCTCATACAATTGCATAAAACAGTAATGGAATTTCAGTTGTCTGCAGTGGTAAATTTCAGTTGTCTGCATGGAATTGGGAAAGACTTCTGTTTGAGATTTTGGACAGCCTTTGCCAGGGGTCTGACTCCTTATAAGACAGTTTGACATGTTCATATAACATACATCACCTGTAAAAGAATTGCTGCTTTCCAGCCCATATTTGCAAATGATGTGAGAGCGGCACATAACATGGTCCTGCAAACATGTTTTCAGACTTCAGGCTATGCTTGCCTCTCAAAATCACACTGACACCTCATTTGCTATGTATTCATTTCCCCTCCGTATGTAATAAGAAAGCTACTTGAGAAGAACAGTAGCCGAAGAAATATTTTTGGGCTAAACATGTAACATCAAGACGACATTTTTAAAAATCACGTCAAAAAGATTGGATTTTTAAAAACACTATATATATTTGACAATGAAAAGTTTATCTTCTAAAACTTAAACTGTTATTTTAATCAGCTGCAAAAGAAACATAGGAAAGGATCACATATCTTGTCCACAACGTTCAAAAACTTGCTCCAGGCACCTCTCCCCTGGAAAGCTTTCCTACAACCCAAAGACTGCATTAAACTGTGGCTGAAGCTATTGCATCATCCGGCTTAATTCCCGGCTCCTTTGTGAGCAGAGTATATGGCATCAAATTGCGGGTGACTTGGCAGGGCTAACCTTTGGATGTCTGTGTTACATCTACACTGACTAACATCAGTTAGACTTGCCTGGCTTTTAAAGAGCGAGGCTGGTATGGCATATACTAAGATAGGGACAGGGAAGCCTTGAATACTAGAACAGCACTAAAATAGCATTGATTTTTCTAGATTTTGTATATATACACAGGTATCTGTGTAGCTGAAAATATATTGAAATTAGCAATTAGCCTGCAGCCTGTGAGGTAGGACATACCCTTTAACAGTGTGGGGCAACTCGACTCTGCTGATAGGGGAGCTTGAAGTGAATTTGCTGTTATGTACAACACAGGTGGCACTGTGGGTTAAACCACAGAGCCTAGGGCTTGCTGATCAGAAGGTCGGCAGTTCGAATCCCTGCGACGGGGTGAGCTCCCATTGCTCAGTCCCAGCTCCTGCCAACCTAGCAGTTCCAGTTCGAAAGGACGTCAAAGTGCAAGTAGATAAATAGGTACCTACAGCGGGAAGGTAAACGGCATTTCCATGCGCTGCTCTGGTTCGCCAGAAGCGGCTTTGTCATGCTGGGCACATGACCTGGAAACTGTACGCCGGCTCCCTTGACCAATTAACGCGAGATGAGTGCCGCAACCCCAGAGTCGGTCACGACTGGACCTAATGGTCAGGGGTCCCTTTACCTTTTTACATTTTCTGGTATGGTTTGACTGGCCATGACAATGTCCCCTGTAGGGGTGGAGGACCTATTAAGATGATCTCCCCCCTTTCCAAGAGCAATAGAATCAGAATTATTCCTGAATGGTTGGGGGGGATTTTCTTGTGGACAGGACACTCCTGTCAAGGTACTAGTCTCAGTGTAGAATGGTGAGATGTGCAGGGCTACCAACATCATCACTCTAGCAGGGTTTTCCAAACTTGGATCACCAACTGTTTTTGGATCACAATTCCCATCATCTCTGACCACTGGTCCTTCTGGCCAGGGATGATGGGATTTGTAGCCCAACAACAGCTGGAGATAAAACCACTTCAGTCCAGCCATGAAGCTCGTTCAGAAGGATACTGTGGTCAACAGTCTCAAAAGCTGCAGAGAAGTTGATACAGTATAAAAGAAAAGTAGAAGCTGTGGGCTGTAAGCTTTGTTGGCAGCTCCAGCCCCATCACCTTGGAACCCCGAGGGAATGTTCAGTGGCATGTATTTATTTATTAAATTGATTAATCTTTAAACTCAAGTGAATCAGGCATCAGAGAACTTGAGCAAGTATGCTTGAGCTCATTTGTACAGCTTAAGTTCTGAACCTGCAAGTTCAGAGCAAAGGGCTATATCCAATCTTGTGCCAGCGGGTTTCCACTGGCACAATGGGATTTTCATCTCTCCTACTCCTACCCTCATTGTACCAAAAATCTGCTCCTACCCTAACTCTCTGGAGCTGATTTTGAGGGTGCAGGGGGATGGGCTGGCAGGGACAAGAGCGGAAGAGACATCAGTATAACTGCAGCACTGGATACAGCCAAAAACATATGCAACTCAACATACATGAAATGGAAGACTTGAATCCAAAGTTAATTTCAAGGATTCCACAGATTGTTCCGTTAAAGCAGGAACAATAGTCACCATTTTGTCCCTTCTTATCCACATAGTGACTGCAAAATCACAGAGTTTTGGAAGACAAAGTGAATGTTTGCTTAGAAAATACCTGGACTGAGCAGACAAGAAATAAGCAGGATAAGAAAAGACTTTCATATTCAAGAAGGGGTGTCATCTCCTGGAATCATTATGTCCTTGCAAAAGTGGCAACACAGCTTTTCGGCAGCCTTTCGAGCTACAACTGTGGTGACTTCTGTGGTGGTGGTGGTAAGATATATTAGCTGCCAACAGGAGAAGAAATTAATGATTAAAGTTCCTTGCTACAGCTTCTCAGGTTGACCTTAGGTTCAGGATCAATGGCAAGCTATTTTTGTTGGAAATACAGTTAAGTTAACAAAGTAATGATAACCCCCCCACACTCCAAAATGAAATAATTATTTATGCCTTGAATGCATTTCCTCATGAATAAATTCTATTGATTTCCATGGGATTTAGGAATGTAGATGCAGAAACTTAGGCTGCAATCCTATACATACTTAATTGGGAGTATGTTCCATTGAGCTCAATGGGATTACTTCTGAATAGACATATATATGATTGCACTATTAATCTCTCAAGTCAAAGTCCATGAGAAAAACATTGTCAGCTTTGATCTGAAATACAGCATACACTTTTGTTGACATGTAAGAAAATTTGCAGCTCATAGACGTGAAAGTAAGTATTCCACAATGGTCCTTACTCTAGATTTTAATGGAAAGCCTTAATTCATTTTGGAATTCAAGATATAGGAACTGATCCAAGTAACTATTATAGGAATGCCCAATGGGATTTTTTTTTTTACCTTTCCCTTTTAACTGCAGGCTTTCGGAAGGAACAACTACTTTGAAATTCCTTTCAGTTTCAGAAGACAAATGCTATGCAAAGAAGGGGAACTGCTGTTCAGGAGATAAACAGCCAAAACCCACTTTGGGCACATGGCACTAGTCAGGTGACTAGCCAGGTTTCTCAAGCAAATTCACCAGCAGAAGATGCTCATGAACATTATCCATTTCCTGTTGTTTACTTCCAGCATTTAGCAGTTTAAAGCATCTTTGAACAGTTTATGGGGTTTTTAAAATCAAGGCTAGCTTTCTGAAGCTCATGAAAGTTACGTCCTTTCTTTTGAAGACAAGAATGAAGCATTGCTAAGCAAATGCACAGATTTACCAATGTCTGCTTTCATAGAGCAAGCCCTATTATTTAACACCGCTGAGCATTTCTGTCATGTTGGACTGGAGCTGCTACAGAGAAAGGGCTCAACAAGAGCAATTTTCCTCTTATATAAGCAGATGTTTGACCTGTCTTAGCAACAGACCTATCAGGGAAAAAATTAAATACTCTGCACAAAGCACATTTGATTTCTAACCCATAATTAAATACTAATCATGTTCATTCTTCCCCTTCTACCCTCCCCTGTTTTTCCTCCATCTGGGTTGAGCCTTACCATTGTGATATTAAATGACTCTGGATAATTTTCTGTTGAGTCAGGGTACCATCACCTGCATGAAAATAAAAGAGATGCAATTCACCAAGCAATGGGACTCTATTTGTGTCAGTTTGGCCCATGGGGAAATCCCCTCTGAGCCCCTTTGCAACAGAAGCACATAGCAGTTGGGGCCAGTGGGTTTTGCCCAAGGAAGCCTAAATGTTTGATGAGACAATTCAGTGAAAATATGCAATGATGCAATCTTCCAACTTGAGCTTGCAAAGTGCACTAGTGTCTAAATTTGTTCCCGTGGCTTAAGTCATTGCTTTAATCTAGATCCCTTCTGGTATCTGGAAATGTGACACCTGACATATAGATGACTGATATTTCATGCCATGTGGTTGCTCCAAAGCAAGTATATTCCTTGCATAGAACAAATTCAATATAGCATATACATACAGACTATGGCTGCCCAGGATTGGAGGAGACAAGCATTCACCCCTTGTCTATATCTGGTAATGTCTGAAGTGCTGCATGTTAAATAAAATTGATAACTGGTGTTAGGGCTTCTGGCTGCTTTGCAGTTCAGAGCTATGCAAGTGTCTAGTTTGTTAGCTTTGCTATGCAGATTTTGAAGAAGTTTTTAAAAGAACAGAAAGACAGGTTCAAACAGCAAACAATCTCTGAATTCTGCACTATCCTGAGAGTCTGGCATGGTGCTATTGGGCTGAAGAGCTATAATATCAATCTAATTGTAAGGCTTGTTGCCTTGTATGTTTAAGATTCTTAACAGTAAACTCCGTAATTTTGTATGCAGAAGAGTTGTCAACATTTTAATGAAATGGCTCTAGAGAACACATCTGCAAAGCAATTTTATTTAAACAGAGAACTTTATTTGAGGCTATTGAGAAGCAGTTTTTAATGGTAGGTAACTAGGGATGCGTCAAATGTTCTCAATTCTTTTTGTTCGTCAGTTTGAGCGTACTGTAATGCTTTAGCGCAACAGATTTTTTTTAAAAAAGTATTTATTTGCTGTATTTCTACATCACCCTTCCTCCAAAAGGAGCCTAGGCTGATGTACAACAAAAGATAACACAAACAATGCACATCAATAGATAAACACATACAAAGTACCAAAAGTATCTCTAAAATAATAAAGTCTTTATAAATGACTTGGATGAAGGAATTGAGGGGATGCTCATCAAATTTGCAGACGACACCAAACTGGGAGGGGTAGCTAATGCCGCAGAAGACAGAATCAGAATTCAAAATCACCTTAACAGGTTGGAGAACTGGGTGGAAGCTAACAAAATTAATTTCAATAGGGAAAATGTAAGGTTCTGCACTTAGGCAGGAAGAACCAGATGCAAAGATATAGGATGGGGTACACCTGGCTTACTAGCAGTACATGTGAAAAAGATCTAGTCTTGGTCTTGGTGGACCATGAGACTGCATCAACAGAAGCATAATGTCCAGGTCTAGAGAAGTAATAGTACCACTCTATTCTGCCTTAGTCAGACCACACTTGGAATACTGTGTCCAGTTCTGAGCACCACAATTTAAGGAGGATGCTGACAAGCTGGAACATGTGCAGAGGAGTGCAACCAAGATGACCCAGGGTCTGGAAACCAAGCCTTATGAGGAACGCTTGAAGGAGCTGTGTATGTTTAGCCTGGAAAAGAGGAGACTGAGAGGAGATATGATAGCCATCTTCAAATATCTTAAGGACTGTCACATGGAAGAGGGAGAATGCTTGTTTTCTCCTGCTCTGGAGGGTAGGACTTGAACCAATGGCTTCAAGATGCAAGAAAGGAGATTCAGACTAAACATTCGGAAAAAACTTTCTGACAGTAAAAGCCGTTAAGCAGTGGAACAGACTCCCACAAGAGGTGGTGGACTCTCCTTCCTTGGAGGTTTTTAAACAGAGGTTGGATGGCTATGTGTCATGGATGCTTTAGCTGAGATTCCTGCATTGCAGGGGGTTGGACTAAATGACCCTTGGGGTGCCTTCCAACTCTATGTTTCTATGTTGCAAACAGCAGGGAGGACAAATTTCAGTGGAAGGGCATCAAATAGTCAGGATGCCACCACAGATAAGACCCTGCTTTGCATGCCCAAACCATGAATCCTAGTGGGGAAGATACGGAAAACCCCACTCCCACTGATCATAGGGTTTGAGTAAGCTGATATTGGAGGAGGCACTACTGCAGATACTTGGATCCTAAGCTGTTTATGGTTTTATAAGCCACTACCAAAAACTTGGATCAGGCCAGTAGCACATTGCAGCTACTGGCTACTTTTAGGATTGGTGTTACATGCTCCCATCCCACTGCCCCTGTTAATAACTGGGCAGCAGCATTCTGCACGAGCTGAAACTTCCAGGCTGTTTTCAAGGATGGTTCCACATCAATAGCCCAAACTTCAGTGGTCCAAACATGAGGTCAATACACCATGGTTTGATATCCCATTCCAGAAATGCCCATAGCTGTTGTAGCTGGAAATAGGCATGCCTTGCCATCAAGGACACCTGAAAGTTCCTTCAGGTGGAATGCTATCCCATCCAGAACAGCCTCCCAGATTTCTGCTCATAAGAACTGCCTATCCAAAGCACCTCCAATTTCAGCTGGATTCAGTTGCAGTTTATTGACCCTAATTCAGTTTGCCATTGCCTCCAAACACCAGATTCATGATTCAGAAAGAATGGAGAGCTAGAACATGCTGATAACATTGTATTCCAAATCACTATGTGACTCCAATGATCTGTTTCATATACTGTATAATAGTATGGGAACAAAGATGGAACTTGGAAATTGCCATGGGCGCAAAATGAGCCCATAGTAGGTAGGAGCATAACCACTGTGACACAGTAACCCCAACCCATAGAGTGATTCCAGGAGGATACTGTGGTCCACAGCATAAAAAGTCAGAGATAGGTGTACTCTCTCAATCCGTCGATGGGTGAATTAGTTGTAGTACAGATCTATTTCAATTTGGTTCCAGCAGCACAAACAGCCTCCTCTAATTAATTTTATTTTTCATAACTGAATATATCATTTTTTTCTGAAACGGAGCATAATTAGCAGTGATTCCATTTTAATATCTCAGCATGCCAGTCCAATCCTTTTGTGTACTTCAGCACCAATTAATGGATTTATTTCAGGGGAGAATGTGTCCTGTTTACTTCAGTTGCTATCTGCTTGCAATAAAAAATTTCAAGGTTAATCTGCCCCAGAGGTAACAGGATTTTGTACACTCTCCTTTCCATCATTTTTAGTTATTCCAGCCTTCTTTCATTTTTACATAAAAACTGATCATTGACCAACAACCCAACTCTGACAGGTTGGCATTAAAATGCACTCAGTTCAGAAAGCTTTCCATACAATACTGTTAACATTGCAGCAAAGCCGTTCCAAAATGTTCCATCAGACAGAAATAATGTGGTGTTTCTAGGCTATAAAACACTTCACTCTAGGAAAATGTTGTCTCCTTCAAACCTCCAGATCAATCATGTTTCAATAACAAACAGGCACACTTTTATGGAAGAAATATTTTGTGGCAGTTGGGAGATAGTTGTGTCAAACTGTCTACTGCATCTATTTTACCAATCTAATCTAGGGAAAATTAATTGAATCTAGTGGCAAAGAGAGAAGCTAAACCCCCACCCCCACCTCAATATGATGGAACGTACTCATAGTCCTCCTTTCGGAAAACATCTTAGGTTATAGGGTAAACTTATATAGTTACATTTTGAGTTACATTTCTCCCCACAAAAATTGATATAGAATGAAAACGAAATCCCTGTAAATGTTCCTTTGAGTGTTTTGAAAAACTGGTGAGAAACAAATGCACCATATAAATAATAATCTATGTCAGGGGTCAGCAAACTTTTTCAGCAGGGGGCCGGTCCACTGTCCCTCACACCTTGTGGGGGGCCGCACTACGGTATATTTTGGAGGGGGGGAATGAACAAATCCCTATGCCCCACAAATAACCCAGAGATGCATTTAAATAAAAGCATACCTTCTACTCATGTAAAAATACCAGACAGGCCCCACAAATAACCCAACGATGCATTTTAAATAAAAGCACACATTCTACTCATGTAAAAACACGCTGATTCCCTGACCGTCCGCCGGATTCAGAAGGGGATTGGGCCAGATCCGCCCCCCCGGGCCTTAGTTTGCCTACCCATGATCTATGTCTTCCTTGTGGACACTTCTGGAATGCTGACCCTTGCTCATGGTAGCCCGCCGCTTCTAGCACCATTTATATTTTGGATGAATTTCAAAATTGGAATAATCTGTACAGAAATCAGCATGAGGGGCAGTTGTGAGGTGTGGTACAATAAAGAGGGCTTTAGTTTCCTTCCAACTATGATTCTAATCTATATTAAACCCCTTCCACTGAAAAGGGGGGGGGAGGCAGAAGATGGGCACTAAATGGCATTTGTGTGCTGAATATGGCAGTGAAGTCTCTATTCTTTTTTTAAAACATCAATTAAAACCAGTAAAAGCAGTACATGATTATGCAAGTGGCAGTATCATAGGATGAGTGTTTCCTGTGCAGAGACAAAGCTGAGACGTTTGTTTCTGAACAATGAAAATGAAATGTTTCAGTACAGACCCTGCCACAGCAAATTACTGATATATTTCAGTTCATTTTGCTGACAGATGTCAGAGTGAATAGCAGCTCTTCTGCTAAACCATCAATCGCATGCTGCATTCTCAATAATTCAGGGCACATGGTACAAGTCTACCTCCAGCAAACAGAAGCAATTGGAACGGGTTTTTTAAAATCACGTTGTATTTGAACATGATTTTAAAATAAAAATTAAAAGGTAACAGCTACATGAAATAGCGCCTTCTGAATCTGGATTCCCTTGCAGCCATGGACCAAAGCAGTCATTTTCATTCTGATCAGCACTACTCATTCATTTACAACACTTACCATCTCCACCCACTTCCAAAGGCTTGAAAGAGCTTAACATATAGTTTTCAAGTAAGCTCTCAACTAGGAAACTCCCAGAACCAAACACGCTTAATTCCAGCAGAACTGCATCAGTTGTCATCAAATCATCCTCCACTTGGTCCATAGTTTCATACTTTGCAACTAGCTTCAAGACTGTTCTGTAACAGTCAAGCATGGCAAGACATTTATTTTACCCCACTGAATTGCATGGAGGAGGAAAATGGTGAAAATGAACTCCAGAAAGCGACCAAGGATGTCTTCTTCCTCAAAATTCTGGTCTTGACTGTTGCAGAAGCCCCTAGTCAACAGTATGAAATAGGCAGAAACTGACATGTAAGCCCATTAGAGTTATAGGGAAATGTTTCATCCTTGTTCATAACTGAAGTTAGAATCCAAGTTTAACTTTACAGTATGCCAATTTTAGAATTAGTCAAAAAATAACTTTTGCATAGGACTGTGCTGTGCACCTAACCTTCTGCACAGCATTTCCCTCTCTCTCTCTCTCTCTCTCTCTTTGATGGTATTAGCAGTAGCAGTCATTCTGATACTGGATTTCAGTAACTTTCCAGGCAACGATACTGCCCCATGAATGGAGCTATATGCCTGCTCTTTCTTAGTGTTGTTCTTCAGGCAGGACAGAGTAAAGATGAGCCTTACACTGTCTGGTAGTTTAGGGCAACATCTTTCAAGGACTAAAGTTGAACTGTTGTTGTTTAGTCATTTAGTCGTGTCTGACTCTTCGTGACCCCATGGACCATAGCACGCCAGGCACTCCTGTCTTCCACTGCCTCCCGCAGTTTGGTCAAACTCATGTTCGTAGCTTCGGGAACACTGTCCAACCATCTCGTCCTCTGTCGTCCCCTTCTCCTAGTGCCCTCCATCTTTCCCAGCATCAGGGTCTTTTCCAGGGAGTCTTCTCTTCTCATGAGGTGGCCAAAGTATTGGAGTCTCAGCTTCACGATCTGTCCTTCCAGTGAGCACTCAGGGTTGATTTCCTGAAGAATGGATAGGTTTGATCTTCTTGCAAAAGTTGAACTACATCCTTTGAAATAGTCCCTTTAAAAGGGGAAAATAGCTCAGCCCAGTCAAGTACTTCCTCAAAGAAAGCTTTATTGCAAAGCTAATGCTGGCCAGCAGGAAAGAAGAGACAAACACAAATGCCAAGCTCAGCTTCAATGTAATCCTTTTAACAAGAGCAAGAGATTCTTACTCCGATCAAACAAACACTCTTATCTCTGTGCTAGCAGAGAGCCAGGAGCTGGCTGGAGATGTGACAGTAGGGGAAGAGCAACGTGTGTTCAGGTGAACCAGAGCAAATGGCACATTGATCAAGATAGAATCAACCCTCAGCCCTTCTTGCTGGAGCCTGCACAACATGAACTATCCTGACGGGAGGAAACAGCTATCGCTGAATGCAATGGACAAAATATTTCCCTCGCTCCAGGTTGTGTGGAACCATTTTCTTCCCGTTGCCTTGTCAGCCTGCCTGAGAAAAGCAACTAGCTCCAGAACAGGCAGCTCTCACAGCAGAACATTAAACTGAAGTGGAGTTTGACTTGAAAAAGCTACCCAACCTGGGTCTCCCAGGACCAGCTCTACCTATAGGCTTCCAGTTCTGAATATGACATTGACCATCCTCCACAAGCTCAAGACACATAGAGCCAGTTCTCTGATGTCGATCACAGGCTATAGGGTTGTCTCTTTTATATTTAGGGAGCCTTCAGCATATGCTTTAACCACTGGTTTATCTCTGCTGTGCATTTCGTGGCTAGGCAATACAGTGGTTTGCTACACTATTAACAACTAGCAAAGTGCCCATTGTTATGATGAGCAGAGGATGAAGGGAAGGTTTATATACTGTGAAGACCTGCAGAGTGGAGAGGGCTGGGAATCCTCCGCAGAGAGATATTGCACTCTTACACAATCTCTGCCAGTGTAAGCCTGGCCATCTAGCACCAAGAACAGAAAATAGGTTTTACTCACACAGCGTCTCAAAAAAAACTCCCAAACAGCACATGGGGGGCACTTCTCCATATGGGAGTAACCATTCAGTTTTATGGGAGAAAAATAATGGGTTATATTTGGTGTCACTTCTGAAGCAGGGTGTGTGTAATACTGTACAAGCAGCTGGTGGGAAAGAATGTACCCTCTCTCAAAGTATTACTGCTCAAAAGCAATTTGGGGTCTCCTCTGAAGTGAAAAGGTAACAGGAGATCCAGTCCACAGGTCTCTTGCATAAAGTGCAGTTTGACCTCAATACCGTTAGATCTCTGCTTGCCCCCTTTTGTTTTTCTCAGTGGAAAGGTCAAGCCTGAGTAACGAAGTGTTTATTTAGCAACAAACAAATGCAGCAAAAATCAGCCCCAGCTCATATGAAAAATCTTGGGACACAGAAATTCACAGAAGTGGTTTCGGCTTGAGAGGGTGTGGCAGTGGTCCACAATTGAAGCAAACAAAATGTGTTGCTATAGAAACAGGGCGTTTAAAAGTAGCACACACACACACACACACAAAATCACACCCGGTAAAAGAGCTTCTATTTCCAAGCTGAAAATGTTTATGACCAGAAAAGGCAAAGTGAGTGATCAATGTGTTTAGTTAAGCAAATGCTGATAGTACTTGATTATTTTCGGCTGCACGGGCACTCATCATCATCATCTGTCATTCTACCATTCATAGGGGATGAAATATGCTGCCTTGGGCTAGGCAGTGCTGTGTTTTAGTTAGTTCTAGCGCTCCTTAGCCTCTTTTCTGCCATGGTACTTGCAGTAGCACATCAGGTGACTTGGCCAAATTGATCACTCAGGCTGTACTCTGAACAAGGTTAACAGGAATGGATGGAATGGTGCCAGCCTGGCAGTTTGATAAAAACACATGAGTGATTTCAAAGGAATTAATCTGATAACACAAATGCTTGAAAAGCAAGAGGAGCAGTGGTAGTGGTAGAGAAGCTGGAGAACTAGAAAGTCTGGATTTACTACTTAGAACAAAAAAATACCATGAAGCACCTCAAAGTGGCTTCCTTTGCTACAGAATCCATGCCTTAGTATGAAGCCTTAGCAAAGAGCCATTGCTTCTTCTGTGCTTACAATGCCGTTTTCCAATTCCTGACCAGCGGGACATATCCTTGTGTGTCGTCTTGTTGGCCTTACAACACGGCTTCAACAAGAACAATCCCTGAAAACTGATCAACCACACAAGGAGAACTGTGGGACCGTTCTGCTAAGTGGGCCACACAAACACATTCAATTCTACAGTTTGAAGCTATAAACTCTGAATAGATACATCTTGTATCAAAATGTCATGTTTCAATTTGGGGCAATGAAGAATCATGATAGCATTCAGAGACAGATGGGCTTTAGAATTTAAAAGAACTAAAAAAAAATCATTGTGTACAACTTAATTCTTATTCTAAAGCTGAAACAGTCAAGAGCCCTTGACAGATGGCAACTTCTTACAAAGTTCCTTCTAGGAACACATCTTCAGTGGAGTGTTTCTTGCAAGTATGACATTTTTATCTTGCACAATATGAACAGCATACACAACTCATCCATCAGTTTAATCTTTAATTAATGGAAGGATTTTGTATACCTCCAATTCCAATAAATTCTTGTTTAAGCAAATTGCCATAGAAACAGCTGCAAACTATATTTGAAATAAACAACTGGAACTTTTCCCATTTCATATATAGGTTACAGTTCTCATTAAAATAATAAAGCCTATGTTGATTGCATATCTTCATGCACAGTGCCTCAGTCCCAAAGGCAGCATTTGAAGGAAGACTTTTAAAACCCAATGTGTGGTGCCAATATAGAAAGCAATGATGTGGGCTATGCTTCTTGGTGGCAGCTCAGTTTACAGTGCTCAGGGGATGCTCACTCTAATGGGTAACCTATGACCACTTAGATGCTGTTGAGACTAAAACTCCTATCAGCCAAAGCCAGCATGGCCAATAGTAGAAGAGTTTGGATTTGATATTCCGCTTTATCACTACCTGAAGGAGTCTCAAAGCGGCTAACAATCTCCTTTCCCCTCCTCTCCCACAACAGACACTCTGTGAGGTGAGTGAGGCTGAGAGACTTCAGAGAAGTGTGACTAGCCCAAGGTCACCCAGCAGCTGCATGTGGAGGAGCGGAGATGCGAACCCGGTTCCCCAGATTACGAGTCTACCGCTCTTAACCACTACACCACACTGGCTCTCAGTGTAGTCTAATAACATTTGGAGGGTTATAGGTTCTCAATCCATGCTATAAGTATGGAAGAGTTGGGACTTAGACATATTCAAGAGTTTTCCCCCTATTGCAAAGGGTAGGCTCAGGGGGCAGAGGACGAGGCTGATTTTGATAAAGCATCTCCTCCTGTCATGTTTTTTATCCCCTCCCCAGGCTGCATTGCTTATTTTAAATTAGCCAGGCCAAACTATGTAACATACATACTATCTAATTTAGCCCCTAGTATGGACACTAAAGCAATCCTTACACCAGGGTAGTGAGCAAGGTGCTCTCCAAATTTTGTTGGACTGAAACTCCCATTATCTCTGACCCTTGGCCATGCTCGCAGCAGCTCATGGGCATTGTAGTCAAAACAACCTCTGAAGGGCTTCAGATGGGTGAACCCAGCCCCATAAGAATGTGGGGTGAGGCATAGGGACCATTAGGGGAAAGAACTGACACAAACGAGCCTTGGATCCTAAAGCTAAGAGTTCATAGAAGGAATGTTTCCTGTCCCAAACATCCCCAGAATCCCATTCACTGTTCAGGTGGGCCCTTGAACCTCCTTTTCAGGATTTCCTTCCATAGAATCTTCCTTAAGGTAAACTAATAATAGTCATAGATCTAGCCTACAAGTACTGCTGATTCAATAATTACTGTGGACAGTATTTAGGCAGGGGTAATGCACAGCCGATGAACAACTAACACCTATAACCACAAGGCAGTAAGAAGAAAAAAACCTGGATAACTTCATTGCTACCATTGAATTGGTAGTGAAACATACCCCTAAGCAGCAGGAATAGATCAAGGCAAGCATAAAGTAGGTTGGAATCTGCAGGCAGATTTCCAGGTAATCCAAAGATCAGGAAGGGTTTCTGACTCGTCATGGTAAAAAGCCTTATTTTCACCCTAAGTGAAGTTACTGAAATCAAGAAAGCTTTGGGAAACGGGAGACAATTTACCTGTGAAAGGGTATGTATGTAAGCGCAGGCACTGAAAACCAATTCCTAGACTGAGTATGTACTCAGATCACTTTGTTCTGCAATTCTATGTCTGGCACCATTTTGCAACTGATTCTCATTGGTGGCACTCAGGGTTCTATTGGCAAGCAAAGCAAGATTCTGCAAGAATAAAAGCTACCTGCCCTGACTGGTCTTGGTGGATCATTCCCAAATCTTACAACCTGCCAATTATGTGTTGCCTTTGAAAAGTATACTGAATGGACCCCGAGAACAGGGTGGGAAGCAATGCTTTAAAGATAAGCAGCATAAACCCTTGCTTCCCCCAAACCACTATGGAGCTGTGTATTCATTCCACTGCTGTGTGAGATGCATTTCAGTGCAATTAGGCAATTCTTGCCACTTAGCAGCATCTTCAATGCCAGGGTACTCCGAGTAGACATACTGTACAGAGGTTTTTTGAAGAATGTGCTGCAGGATGCTCCTAGTAGAGGCCAGGACACTCTCCAAATGCATTAGAATACATTTGAGAATAAAGTTGGGATAGTAGGAATTTTTCAACAATGTATCAATTAACAATATGGAGAGAACCAGTATACAGTACATAGCACAGGGCTCTGAAGACAGGGATACAGTTTCCAAATTCTATTACTGGGGCATTTAATGGTTTCAGGAGAGTCAGTTCTTCATACAATGGTACCTCGCAAGATGAATGCCCTGCAAGACGAATTTTTCGCAAGACAAATGCGTCTTGCGATCTGATGGTGACTCGCAAGACGAATTGGTTTGCAAAAAATTCATCTTGTGAATCGCGGTTTCCCATAGGAATGCATTGAAATTTAATTAATGCGTTCCTATGGGGAAAAAAAGAAATTTCAATGCATTCCTATGGGAAACTGCGATTCGCAAGACGAATTTTTCGCAAAACGAATTGACTCGCGGAATGTATTAAATTCATCTTGCGAGGCACCACTGTACTGTGCTCCCATACACTTCAGGTTTTTGGGAGACAGGCCTTAGGTGTGCTACTGCAGTACCTCAAGTTGTGCTTTGATTATTCCCTCTGGGGTTAACTGAGAAGATTCTTATTCATATAACCAATTTTTATGTAGCACAGTACAAACAAAAAGCCCAAATGTAGTCATTCTCCTCTGTCAGGAAAATCCTCTCTCAGCTTGCCTGAGGGAAAACTTGTTAGAAGTGGTGCTTGCAGATTAGCAAGAACTCAAGATATTTGATTCAAACCAGTCATACTAAAATTAATGCTCTACAGGGAAATTTGTTTTTCAATAAAACAAAAATTGTTTACCACCAAGCATACACATTAGCAAACAGTACAGTACTAGAAAAAGGCATCACTCATCACTGGGAACTTGCAACTGTTACAGGCTCTCATTATAGCAGCCTCTTTCTTCTCTCCCTTCAAATGCTGGCATCATAATACTGAACTGAAATCAGGCTTGTCTCACCCAAACCAGCATTAATCTCTGGCCTCATAGCAAGAGCACAGTACCACAGAACATTTCATTCATGTGCGCATTGCCTCAGAGTCTGAATACATTGTCCTAAATGTCAGATTTACACGGGCTTCCCTGGAGTGATATTCCTTGGGTACGCGATGCTGAAACAAAGAACCAAAACAAAGTTAATATGCTATCCATACACAAAACTTTACTGTTAAGTATATACAAAAATATCCATATTCTTGCCTATCTCACAACTTCAGTCTGGACTTAATTTTAAGGCTAAATATTTTTTCAAAGCTTTTTTTGTTTAAAAAAAATACAAACAAAAACTCAATTTCATTTTGCTTTGCTTTTTGAAAGTTATTTCTCCAATATTCATATTCGTTATTGCCACGTGAGATTGCCATGCAGTGCTATTTAAGTGAAGTGTTACGAGGTTTCTATCCCACTCTTACTGGTTTATCAGAAAGGATATTATAAAATTATAAAGTAAAATCTTGGAGCTTTGTGAATTGTTGACTGTTGCACAAGAAGCAGTCCAATTCCATAGGAAACAACTCTCCATAATTCCCACTCCTGAAGGCGTTTTATTTGTTTGTTAACTTTCAATCTTAGGTTCCCCAATGATTATGCCATGTAGAAATCCAGGGGGAAGAAATGGCATCAAACTCTGGGGAGTTCAGGGGGAAGGTGAACTATTTCCACTTAAGTTTAAACAGTCTCACCTGCCAGTCTTCTTGAGCTGCTCCTTCCATCATAAGCAGCGTCCCATGATCCAATGGTATATGCACCCTCTGCACATAAGTATAGTCATTGTTTTCTTCCTGAAAAGAGAAACATTATGTACAGCCAGTGTATAATTAACAGTTGAGTGAGGTTAGCCTGAGAGATAGAAACTTCCCAAGGTGTCCCAGCAAGCTCCATTACTTAGTGGGAATTTGAACCTAATCCATGGTTCCTAATACAACATGGTTCCTAATCCAACACAGAAATCTCTATGTGGGACAAGAAGCTACAGTTAGAACTGGACATGGAATAACTGACTGGTTCAAAATTGGGAAAGGAGTACGACAAGGCTGTATATTGTCTCCCTGCTTATTTAACTTATATGCAGAATTCATCATGCGAAAGGCTGGACTGGATGAATCCCAAGCCAGAATGAAGATTGCCGGAAGAAATATCAACAATCTCAGATATGCTGATGACATAACCTTGATGGCAGAAAGTGAGGAGGAATTAAAGAACCTTTTAATGAGGGTGAAAGAGGAGAGCACTAAATATGGTCTGAAGCGCAACATCAAAAAAACCAAGATCATGGCCACTGGTCCCATCACCTCCTGGCAAATAGAAGGGGAAGAAATGGAGGCGGTGAGAGATTTTACTTTCTTGGGCTCCTTGATCACTGCAGATGGTGACAGCAGCCACGAAATTAAAATACACCTGCTTCTTGGGAGAAAAGCAATGACAAACCTAGACAGCATCTTAAAAAGCAGAGACGTCACCTTGCCGACAAAGGTCCATATAGTTAAAGCTATGGTTTTCCCAGTAGTGATGTATGGAAGTGAGAGCTGGACCATAAAGAAGGCTGATCGCCGAAGAATGGATGCTTTTGATGTATGGTGCTGGAGGAGACTCTTGAGAGTCCCATGGACTGCAAGAAGATCAAACTTATCCATTCTTAAGGAAATCATCCCTGAGTGCTCACTGGAAGGACAGATCGTGAAGCTGAGACTCCAATACTTTGGCCACCTCATGAGAAGAGAAGACTCCCTGGAAAAGACCCTGATGTTGGGAAAGATTGAGGGCACAAGGAGAAGGAGATGGCAGAGGATGAGATGGTTGGACGGTGTTCTCAAAGCCACCAACATGAGTCTGACCAAACTGTGGGAGGCAGTGGAAGACAGGGGTGCCTGACGTGCTCTGGTCCATGGGATCACAAAGTGTCGGACACAACTAAACGACTAAACAACAACAATCCAACATGCTAACTGCTATGCCACACCGGTATACAGGCAACTCCCAATTTACGCGGGGGTTATGTTCTAAGGCACCGCACACATAGATTTGAAACACCATTGGGAAAGCTTGCAAACACCTTCTAATGCCATGGAAACTCTTGAAGAACCCTTGGAAAAAAACCAGCAGTACTTACCAGACCACTAAACTCCACCATAATTGCTCCCTCCAAACCTCTTTTCTCAAACTCTTAACTCTCCACAAAGCCTCAAAGGATGGTGGAAAGCATCTTGGGATTGCACTTGCAAAGGCTTTCCTAACTCTTTTAGGGCAATTTCTGCCATTTTTAATGTCACTTCTGGGTTTGGCACAACACACACGTCAATTGGATGCACCTACATTGGGAGCTGCCTGTATATCAACTCTTGCTGTGTGTGGAGGGGATAACTCCATCTCGTCGGGTGGAATGTGTTAGGCAGAGATGGAGAAGCTGTGGCCCCCAGGTTTGTTGGTCCACAACCCCCATTAGTTCCACCCAGCCTGGCCAACAGTCAGATCAATTGTTTAAGGCACTAATACTCCACACTTCAGTGGTTCTTGGGGCAGTTTACCAAAACCATGATTGATGTTGTAGCTCAATGACATCTGAGGGAATGCAGGCTTCCCTCCCTCATCTAATTCTCAGCACAGCTATCCACTTTTTTTTACAGCTAACCTGCTGTACCTATATGTATCTGGCCCTGCTTTTGACTTACTATAGTAATCTTTTTCAAACAAGGTTCTGCTTCAAGGAATCCTGAACATTATCTGGAGTTCTTGAATGAGAAGCTCAGCAATGGGGGTTGGAATCTAACAGCACCTGGATGTCTGCAGGTTCCCCATTCCTGATCTGTACCAGAAACAGCAGGCACAAAAACATGTGTTTTGGAGAAGTATATTTGGGTAAAGTATATTTGGGTAAAATCCAGCAACTGGCCTGGACAGGGGGCAGAAATCAAGGAAACTGAAGGCACTCCTTGAAATTCATGTATTTGTACCATCCACTTGATGCTTAAAATGCTTCAGAAACAGTCAAGATTGGGTTGCTTACAATGGTTACCAACATCTCCAAGAACCTCAGGAGTATATACTTCTACTGTTGAAAGCTGGGAGACCAGGGTTTAATCCCCACGTGGCCGTGAAGCTCATTGGTGACCTTGGGCTGGTCACTGTCTCTCTACTTAATCTACCCTGCAGGGTTGTTGTGAGGATCAAACTGATGTGTGGGAGAACCACGTATGCCACCTTGAACTCCTTGGAGAAAAAGGTGGCATATAAATGTAATGAACAAATAATTAAAACCAACCTGTACAGTGGGGAAAGCATTGGGGAAAGATATATGGCTCTGTATATGTGTGATATAAGCAGGGGTATAGGAGCAGGCTAGTACTGCCAATTCTATTGTGCTCCTCCCAACATATATATCTCAGGCTATTTTTTAAGTTTAGGGTCAGCAGAGCTCTCAATTGGGGCTAGTGCTGATTAATGCAAGTCAACAATGAAAGAGTCATCAACGATGCATGATCTGGCCCAGAAGAAGGTTGCCAACGTGCTGTGCAGCACAGACTTGGCTAGATGATGTGTCTGAGCAAAACAATTGCCCAGATGGCTTTGGCAGGATATTCTGTCAGGCATCAATCAGGGGGTGGGAGGGAGGCGGAAGAGCAGTCATCTAAGAAAGCAATTTAGCTGACATAGGAAGCACCTAATGCAGATTTTATCCAAAATGACTGCATCCCTGTGAGCATACCAGCCAGGCTCTCCAATTTTGCACTGTTATCATGCATGCATTCTATTACTATTAACCACAAGAAAACCACCACCACCAACACCACCAGCACTTATATCCTGCTTTTCTCCAAAAGTGCTCAGAATGGCAGACATTTTCTCAAGTGGCTTACAGGTATACTTCATCTAAAGCATGAAGATAATTTTTACTTAGTGGCTGCTGTGACTAAGAGGGAAGGGAGAGTACGATACTATTGTTAATAAACAATATACAGTAAGTGGAGACCATATGGAATCAAACCCATTTTTCTTTGTTATTCCTCTTATGACCCTCCAATTCTGAGTTAAGTGTTATATTCCACACATATCGGGTCCAAGTTTCTGTGCGGAGTAGGGGGTGGTTTCCCCCCCATTGGAAGCAGCTGCTTGACTTGCTGTTGTCATAGGAAACACCACCAACTCTTTATGCTTGACATTTTGATTGAGATCATTTTCCACTGATGGCAGGGCTAACATGGGATCGGGCACAAGATGTTGCTCCATAATAGCAGGTGACAATGAAAAAAATGCAAGTCCAGAAATCCTCCATCACTATATAAACTCACCCTAGAAGTTTAGATCTCTCTCTTCCCTTCAAACTGCCCCATTTCTTCCTTTACAGGGAACCCACAACAACTCTCCCTTTTTAGGCATCAACCCCAGAGTAAGTTCTAGGGAACACAGTGGACCTTACTTCTGAGGAAACATGTGCAGGAGTGCACTATTAATGCTTCATCAGCAAAGCAAGAGCCTTTCTCTACAGTTCCTGCTCTCTGAAATCTCTTTTTTTCTTTTGTAGACAAAGTTAAACAGAGGATGAGTTTCCAACCATGTTTGCTCTTTGTATCTCTAGAGTATCATGGACGTTGTTATCTAACACATATATAACCCAACTCCTCCTTCCACCACCACCCCTCGCAGCTGTTTCCTTGGTTACCAGCAAAGCAGCAGAGCTGCTGCCTGCCATCTAGCTATTATAGTTCAGTTTCATAGCTTACACTGCAGTGTAGATTTAAAGCTAGTAGGTTAACTGCATTGGACTAATTCTTTAAGCAAATGCAGGGCTCTGCAGCAAAACTTCCCAACGGAACAGGGAATTTCTGTAGAACATAGGACCTACTGCTTAAACCAAAATCTTGGATATACCAGGATCTTTCTAAAATTAAAGGCCTCTTTACAAAATTAGCCACAGTGAACAGTACATGCAATGAATCCACATTAGTTTTTAGAACCCTATACTCTGTGTATGCATAATAGCGCATGTATATAGAGACTTTGCAAGGAGCCACAAATGACTCAGTTACATATCTGTGTTAAATAATACTCTGGGTCATAAATCCAGCATTTTACAGAAGCATCAATGCCTCGGGCTATTCACCATGCCAACTTGCTTAAGGGGCTTGTGTGTCTGTCACTTCAGTACAGAACAAACATTGATTTCTGGCTTATTGCTCATGGTTCATTTCAAACGAACAGACCATGATCTTGATTTGGGCTACCCAACAAGCCATACTATGACGTGCTTGAAATATGCAGGTGTTACATGGAAAGACCCATGCCACTGGAGGAAGCATATTCACTATTAAACCATGGTTGGTTTGTTTCATTAAATTTATACACCACTTGACTGCAATGATAGAACAACTTTAAAAAGGTTAACTATGGCTTATTGGGCCATGTGAATGAGGCATTTATAAAAACCAATCAATAAACATTACAAACCAAACAAGACTGAGAGGAAGACAGCACCCTGGGAAGTTAGGATCTAACTGGAGAATCACTCTGTCACTATAGAAGACCCTATAGAAGTCACCCCAGCCGATGCCACCTCTGTAAGGGCTAAATATTAAAGCCTGGGGGGCTGTAGAGCTCGGTGTACACCACAGCTGCTATGGAGGACGACCCAATGCTTCCTAGAGTGGAGGTGGAAGCATCCACTACTTCCCCCCAACAAGAAAAAAAATGTAGATGGGCGGCAAGCCCTTTGTGCTCGCCTCTCAGAAGCCAGTCCATGGAGAGGAGGGAAAGGAAGGAGGAATCTAATCCTTATTTGTTGTATTTATACAAAGAAAGAACAGTAGAGTGAAGTATTAACCAAATGAAAAACAACAAAGCCAGTAGACCTGATGGGATACCTGCCGAAATCTTCAAAGTGGGTGGAATTGAACTTACACAACAACTTCACAAGCTCATCGAAAAAATCTGGGAAAGAGAAGAAATCCCAGCAGACTTTAGAGATGCCAAAATTATCAATCTCTTTAAAAAAAGGTGACAGAACAGATAGTGGAAACTATTGAGGCATCTCTTTATTAGCTGCGGCCGGCAAAATTCTTGCAAGGATCCGAGGTGACCCTTCCTGAATCCGAGGTGACCCTTCCTGAATCCCAACAGTTTTCGGCCTTCTAGGGGGACAGTGGACATGATTTTCACCGCTCGACAGCTTCAAGAAAAATGCAGAGAGCAAAACCAACCCCTGCATATGGCATTTATTGACCTGACTAAGGCTTTCGATACTGTAAATCATAATGCTCTGTGGACTGTCCTTCTGAAAGTTGGTTGCCCGGATAAATTTGTAAACATCATTCGGCTCCTCCATGATAATATGACAGCAACAATCGCAGATAACAATGGCTCTCAAAGTGAACCATTCACAGTAGGATCAGGTGTTAAACAGGGTTGTGTTATTGCCCCAACTCTATTCATTATTTTCATTGCCATGATCCTACACTTTGTTGACAGGAAACTCCCCACAGGAGTAGAAATCATATATTGAACAGATGGAAAGCTCTTCAATCTAAACAGGCTGAAAGCAAAAAGTAAGGTTACTGTAACTTCCGTCATAGAGCTTCAGTATGCTGATGACAACTTAGTGTGTGCATGCTCAGAGAATGACCTCTAAACCATCCTAAATATCTTTGCAGAAGCTTACGAAAAGCTTGGCCTGTCACTCAACATCCAAAAAACCAAAGTGCTGCACCAACAAGTACAAAATAACCCCTCTGCAGTGCCACAAATCCAACTCAGTGGCGTAACATTGGAAAATGTTGATCACTTCTCCTACCTAGGCAGTTACCTTTACACAAGGGCCAACACCGATGCCGAAATCCAGCATCGCCTGAGCTCTGCGAGTGCGGCTTTCTCCCGATTGAAGTGCAGAGTGTTTGAGGACTGGGACATTCGCAGGGAAACCAAAGTGCTTGTTTACAAAGCTATTGTACTGCCAACCTTACTACATGCTTGTGAAACATGGGCCACTTATAAATGCCATCTCCAACTACTCGAAAGATTCTATCAGCGGTGTCTCCGAAAATTTTTACACATCACTTGGGAAGACAGGCGAACTAATATCGGTGTACTGGAAGAGGCAAAGATCACCAGTGTTGAAGCAATGATTCTTCAACATCAACTTTGTTGGACTGGTCATGTTGTGTGGATGCCTGATGATTGTCTTCCAAATAACTACTCTATTCCGAACTTAAAAATGGAAAGCGTAATGCTGGTGGTCAACAAAAGAGGTTTAAAGACTGTCTCAAGGCAAATCTTTTATAAACACTGCCAACTGGGAAACACTGGCCTGCGAGCGCTCCAGTTGGAGAACAGGCTTTACCAAAGGTGTCATGGGCTTTGAAGAAACTCAATCTCAGGACGCAAGGGAGAAATCTGCTAAGAGGAAGGCACACTTGGCAAATCCACACCGTGATCAACTCCTGCCTGGAAACCAATGTCCCCACTTTGGAAGGACGTGTGGATCCAGAATTGGCCTCCACAGTCACTTATGGACCCATTGTTAAAATCGTGTTTATGGAAGACAGTCTTACTCGGATATGAGTGATCGCCAAAGAAGAGAAGAAGAAGAAGAGAGTGAAGTAAGAGAAGAAAATTGCCAAGCCAAGATGAAGGAGCCAAGCCAAAGTGGAATGTAACTGCTTGGTGGAGGCAGGAACAAAAAACTGAAGAGGGGCCAGAGTATTTCCTATAAAAGCTACTCATGCCTTTGTCCACTAAAGGCGCAAGCTAAATTTTATTTATTTATTTAGTTTTTAGTAGTTTCTTATGCTGTTATTTTTATAAGTTGCATTTTATGGCTTAAATTATGTATTTTTGGTAAAGTTTGTGAGTTGCCTTGAACACCTTTATTGGCTGAAAGGAAGCATAGAAATAAACTCTAAAGAACCAAACTACAGAGCAGAGTAGGGCAATTCCAACTAAACATATAATCAGAAATGCCAGTAGTGATTGATAGGCCCCCCCAAGATGACCACTTCAGTATTCCATAGCCAGTGAAAAAATTATACTTCTTCCAGATTAAGTTTGTTCCCACAGCGCCTTTTTACACACAAAACATAGCTCCCCCTTTTTTCCTCCTTGTCCTGTCTGAAAGAAACCTAAAACAGTTTTTGCTAGCTGAAAGAGTGACGGTTTCAAGGTAAAATGCAGCTAAACAAGTTTTCCATTAGATTTTATTTCATGGAGAGACCAAGTAATGCAATGTTTTGAACCAAGTTAGGCCCGAGTAAATTAGAAAACATAGCAGAGACCTCTTTTGCATCCATAATTGCAGTATTTACTAATGCAACCCCACTTAAGCAGGGGTTATGTTCCCGGTTACTGTGTGTATACATGAAATGGCATATAGTGGGGAACACCATATAAAAAACCTCTAACATCTTCCGAACTTCTGAAAACCATTAAAAAAACCAGCAGCACTTACTAGCTATTTCCCCCGCTGTTTTGTGCCATTTTTTTTGCTGTTTTGCACTCTTTTTGGGCCATTTTTGCCCTTCTCGTGTCCCTTTGCAGTTTAAATCAAATTATTTATTTCCCGGCTCCATGCGTATATGCGGTTGCACGTGAGTCAAGCACGTGTAAGTGGGGAATTGCCTGTATACATGGACAACCGTGTTCCTATTACAGCACTACAGAAACAATCACTACCGTCAGACAACATCATCACTCCTATGCAGGAGTAATAGATGCGAAAAAGCAGCTGAGACTAGCTTTAAACAGTTAATGTTCTTTGCGCCCACCTTAGAAGTGTGGTGTAGTAGTTATGGGTGTTGAACAAAGACCTGGAGACCAGGGTTCAAATCCTCAGCCAGCTATGAAGCTCACTGGGTGACTGTCTCTCCGTCACTGTCTCTCAGCCTAACTTACTTCACAGGGCTGTTGTGAGGATGAAATGGGGAGGAAGAGAATCTTGTATGCCACCAGCAGCAATGGCCCAGGGACTACTTGCTATCTGCATAGAAACCATATTACACAATGCAATTTAGAATGAACAAAATAAAGGTCAACTCTGTAAAGGCCTTTCAACTGGTTTACACAGTTCTCTACAACGTAGAAAAGCCAACACACTCACAGGCAAAGGTTTTTTCCTCATCTCAAAGACCCGGGTGGCACCAAGGCTGAGGGAGGCAATGACAGGGTTTCTTCCCAGCTCAGGCTCGTCGTCACTGTGCCAGTCAACACTGTCCTTCTCATTTCGATACAGGTTGCACAGCAGAGAGTTGAAGGAGTGCTTCGTGAAATCTTCAATGCGATCTTTCAGCATGGACAATAGTGGGTGCCACTGAAAGTTTGTTCCCACAGAAAAAAATGGACAAGAAAAAATGGATTAACATAGGAAGAAGTACAACTCATATGCAGAGGGAGAGATGGGGGCATGAAAGAAAAATGCAAAGCATCCAAGGGAGATTTTCAGGGCATTGAAAGGCTTGGAACAGCTGGCAAAAGGACCAACTGATCTCAATCCATTGTTAGAGAACAATGAATAATGGATCAACTGCTCCAGAACTTTCCACGCCAGCTCGTGCCATGTTCTCAGCAGTTTGTTCATATGCATTAAATTGACATTAAAAAACATGCCTGGGGGCTATGCCATCAGTCAAGGCTTCATAATGCTACTCCAACACTTCTACCAATGTGGTCAGGTTGGCAGTGAAACAGAAAGCCAAATGCAGCAGCATAGCAAAGGGCATGTGTAACGTGGCACTCTTGTGCACTTCAGTTTTAAAGCTGTGCTGGTATCTGTGCACTTCTCACACAAATACATACTCCTCGCCAAATAACCTGTATTTTCATAGTGCCAAACACACCTCCAATAATTTTGTTGTATTGTGCTGAAAAAGGGAAAAGTAGTAAGGAAAGGGTAGAAGAAGATAAGTGGGACTATGAAGGGGACCAATTTAGCATCTAGTTAAAAGAAAAGGTAGGAAAAGTTAATGAACTGTCTCTTACAAACCTAATTAGTATGATTTTGGAAAATGAAGAGTAAGAAATTGGTTTTGCTATGTTTGAGCATGCACATATATTACACATTAGTTTATCAAAGTGAAATAAGAGTTGCTCAGCCTCTAAGAGTTGTCAAGAACCGAATCCATTACATATTCTTCTTTGAAGCTTACTAATAACACACCCACATCCATATATTACCATGCTTATTAC